>NC_138772.1:426760348-426772848 GCF_965119305.1 Pelophylax lessonae | reverse complement strand
CGTCCTTTTTTTCCCACAAACAGAGCTTTCTTTTGGTGGTATTTGATCACCTGTGCGATTTTTTGATCACGCGCTATAAACAAAAAAAGAGCGTAAATTTTGCAAAAATAACAATATTTTTCACATTTTTTTATATGAAATTCCCCAAAAAAAAAAGTAAAAATCAAAATTTTTTAACATTTTTCGGCCAATTTGTTTTATGCTACCTATGTTTGGTAAAAAAAATCGCAAAAAGCGTATTTTGATTGGTTTGCGCAAAAGTTATCGCGTTTACTAACAAAGAGAAAGATTTTTGTCATTTTTGGTGTTTTTTTTTTTAACGCATAATGGCGGCGATCTGCGATTTTTTTTTCGGTACTGCGACATTGCGGCGGACAGATCGGACCCTTGACTGACATTTTTGACACTTTTGGGGTTACCAGTGACATTACTGCAGTAATCAGTGCTATACATATGCACTGTTACTGCAAAAATGACACTGGCAGGGAAGGGGTTAACTTTATTGGACAGGGAGGGGTTAAGTGTGTCCTAGGGGCGTGCTTTCTACTGTGTAGGGACATTCCTATTGGTGTAAAAGCAAAGATCAACCGTTCTACATAGTAGAACGGTCAGATCTTTACTTTTACACAGGGAGAACTGACAGGCAGCTTGTTTACACAAGCTGCTCTGTCTTTCTCCCTTCACAGGAGCGATCGCAGTGTGACTGGCGGACATCGAGTCCGCCGGTCACACGCACTGACTTGCCTGTGAACGAGCCGCGGCGGGCGCGCGCCCGCCCGCGATGGGCTCGCAAGTCAGTGACAGGCGAGTGACGTACCGATACGTCACTCTGCCTGGCCGGGGCTGACCGCCGCAGTATATAGTCGTGCGGCGGTCGGCAACCGGTTAATGGGCTGTATTTTTTAGCTCAGTAAAAAAAAAAAAAGCTGTAATGAGCTTTTATTAAAGCTGCAGTATGCAAGAGGCCTTAGTATTCAAACCAAAAGGATTAAATGGGTTGTAAAGTCAGAAGGTTTTTATCTTAATGCATTCTATGCAAAAAGATAAAAAGCCTTCTGTGTGTAGCAGCCCCCTTAATACTTACCTGAGCCTCTTCTCTATCCAGCAATGTCCACGAGTGCCTCAGCCATCTAGGACTCTCTTTCCTGATTGGCTGCGACACAGCAGTGGCGCTATTGGCTCCCGATGCTGTCAATAAGACTCAGCCAATCAGGAGCTGAATGGCAGCTCCGTGTCTGAATGGATACACGGAGCTGCAGCTTGGCTCCGGTGCCCCCATAGCAAGCTGCTTAACAGGAGGGAAGGGCCAAGAGCTCCAGCCAGGGACCCCGAGAAGAGGAGGATCTGGGCTGCCCTGTGCAAAACCAACTGCACTGGGCAGGTAAGTATAACATGTTTGCTATTTTAATCGAAAAAAAAAAAAACAAGACTTTACAATCAGTCTAATTCTTGAAGTGAATATGCAGTGTTTAAAACGTGTCTTGGACAAGACAAGAAAAGGGAGCGTTTAAAAGAAATCTTCCACCACATAAAACATACACTTCTTACCGGACTGATTATAGAGATCACTAGCTTGAGGTATAATTAGAAAATCAGCAGCAGGAAGGAGACTCCCTCTGTTCCAATCCCGATCAATGAAATGATCCCACAATGTTAGATGGATGGTGCTCGCCCAATCCTCACTCCCAACATGTGTAGAGGCAAAAGGGAGACTACGTAGTGTAATACGTTTAAAACCTGGTTTATTAAAAGCTTAGATTACACTTACATTTTAGACAATAAAAACCAGCGTGACAAACACAGTAATGTGCATAGACGTGGTCAGCACCAGCCTACTCATGCAGAATGACATCACAGAATTGGCTCCACCCGACGCGTTTCCCCATAAAAGGTGTCAACTGGGAACGGAGGCTCATATAATATAATCTGTTATATGACATTTTCGGTTTTGTCTTTGAATACACTTGAAGGAGGTGGTGAAGGTTCAGGTTCCTTAAAGCTGAACTCCAACTTTCTTTTCACTAGAAATTAATGGAATGATCAGTCCCAACATAGATCATACCTCCTGTACCACGTTGCTCTGTTGTCTGCAGGTCCTCTGATATTCTGGGTTTAGTTGAGGCTTTGTACCATGTGACACTCTGTATAGCAGGGGCGTCAAACTGGCGGCCATCCAGTTGTTGCGGAACTACAAGTCCCATCTGCCGCTGCCTGTGGGAGTCATGCTTGTAACTGTCAGTCTTACAATGCCTCATGGGACTTGTAGTTCTGCAACAGCTGGAGGGCCGCCAGTTTGACACCTGTGCTGTATAGTCTGGATGAAGACTAAGGGCCTTTCGGCCACTTTCTGCTCAATCACTAGCCTAGAACACACCCCTCTGTAGTCTTTCAGATGATGTCACTTTCTTTACAGGTCTGATGGTGGGTGGGATGGAATCCATCCTAATTAGCATTCAATCCCACCCAGTCACACCTACAGGAAGAGTCCAAACCTCTCAAGTCCCTGCACACAGATCACAGCATTATTCAAAAGGAAACCCATTCATACATAGCATGTTCTGATAGCTAGCTGTGCTGCTGCTGGGCAGGATTGAATCAATCAAAATTAGAATTCAATCCTGTCCAGTTAAATATGCCGACCAGTGGGAACAGGGAGGGTCTCACCCCTCAGATCCCACCCTCCCAGAGCCCTGCTCTCTGTCATTTGATTATTTTACATATGTAGAAAACTCCTTCATAATACCCTCCCATAGCCCTTCCTCTGTAGACTTTTTATTATTATATATATTATACAGGATTTATATAGTGCAAACAGTTTGCGCAGCGCTTTACAATGTGAGGGAAGACAATACAGTTACAATACAATTCAATACAGGAGGCATTAGAGGGCCCTGCTCGATAGAGCTTACAATCTAGAAGGGAGGGTCAAGTGAAAAAAAAAGGCAATAACCCGTGGGGGATGGGCTGATGGAGAAAATGGAGGTACAGTTGTGAGGTGTGGGTAGGATAGGCTTCTCTGAAGAGGAGGGTTTCAGAGATCGCCTTAAGGCTAATAGAGTAGGAGATAATCGGACAGATAAGGGTAAGGAGTTCCATAGGATTGGAGAGGCTCTGGTAAAGTCCTGGAGGCGAGCATGGGAGGAGGCGACGAGGGAGCTAGAGAGCAGGAGGTTTTTAGAGGAACGAAGAGAGCGATTAGGTTGGTATTTTGAGACAAGGCTAGTGATGTAGCTGGGGGCTAAGCTGTGGATGGCTTTGTAAGATGTTGTTAGTATTTTGTTGGGTGAGCGGAAGCCAGTGGAGGGACTGGCAGAGGGGAGCAGCGTCATGGTAGACTTGCAGTAAGCCATTATTATTTGGCATGCTGCAAGACAGGAATGACACATTTACACCTGCTTTACAGACGGAAGAATGATCTGCATTCGGACCTCCCGGACTTGCTACAAGTGACTCCCATAGCCTGCCCTGCAACTACAGAGCATCAAAGCATGATGGGACATGTAGTATCAGGACTGCTACAGGAAGGAAACAGGAAGTCCGAGAACTTTGAAACTCAGCCAGGAGAAGGAGTGACATCACAGTGACATCACAGACACACACATTTGCTTTTTACAGCTAAATGGGGTAAGATACAGATACAATGAGAATGGGGCTGTGATTTATTTACATGCACAATGCATTTGTTGTTTTGGGAAGGAAAAGCTGGAGTTCTCCTTTAACCATGAATAGAAGACACTGCCATGGACATACCCAGTTTTATCCAATGGTATTTGATGACTAAATCTTATCAGGTCCCATCTAGAATAAGATATCATAGGAGGAAAAGTATTGAGAAAAGCCAAACATGTATAGCACAGTTCCTGAGGATCTGAGTGACTGTATGTTGCTTGGTAACGGATTAGCATTCAGTCTGGATAGATGGACAGAACACACACTAGATGAAGCTCTTCAATATGCACCATGCACTGTATCATAGCAAACCTTTACTTCACCATCCTTATACACATAACATGATGGCATCTACTAGATCCTTGCTTGGCATTCTATGCATATTCTATTATCATGTCCCCAACCAGCACAATGAGATGCCAGACAGCCTGATTCAAACACATTATACACATAACAAGTGTCTCTAAAGTACATGCAAAGTCACTTCTGAGTCTGACCTGACAATAGACAAACTTTCTTCCATCCTATAAGACATAAAAAAGTGTTGGGTGAAGAATAGCTCATGGTCTATGCCCTTGTTCTCAACTCCTTAGCAGACGAGGCCAAGGAGTTCACTCAAGGAGGCCAAGGAGTTCACTCAACCTCTAGAGCTGCCTGAAAGAAAACTATACAGGAGATTAGAAAGCATGACTAAGTATAGTTCAGGCCGCAGAACTACACACTTCAAACATCGCTAACTTTGCTCTAAGGCATTCTTTACACTAGTGGTGCTCTCTGAAAAGAAATCTCCAGTCAGATCGCTCTTCAGAGAGCATTTGACAGGTAGTGAGGAGGCAACATGTGCAGAGTGCCTCCAAGGCTCTGTTCTATCAGCAGATGGATAGAGGACAGTAAAAGAAAGGGAGGAGCAGAGAAGACAGAAACAAACAGAATTTTTACACAAGGGAGTATTAACCCCTTACGTTCCACTGTGGGTATGACAAACATGCTTTACTGCATAAACAGACTGATTTTACTGTTGATGGTTTAGTAACACTTTAACAATTTCCTGACTGACATATATATATATATATGTCCTCGGGAAGCGGTGGTGATATCTAGATGATGGCTGCATGTGAAGCCATCTTTTAGATACCATTCTTCTTGTAAAAGTGATCCAAACAGCTAAACAGCCACTTGACCACTTTTACAAGTGGTGGAAGGGTCGCAGCGGCTGACTATAGAGATAAAGGAGGAACTTCCGTTCACAAATTCTCTTTATGGTGTATGAAACCAGAAGCTAACCAATGGAGGCTAGTAAAGCAGCCAATCAAACCGATCACAAAACCCAGATTGGCTGCTTTGGAGGACAGAGGAGAGATCTGGGGTCTACTAGACCCCAGATCTCTCCATAATGAGGACCTGTCATGGCCCATGCTTTCACAAGGGATGTTGTTCATCCCTTGTGATAGCAATAACATTGATAAAAAAAAAAAATGAAAGTACAGTGTACTAAAAAAATACACTTAAATAAAATAAATTGTGAAATAAAGTAAAAAAAAAAAAAAAAAGTAAGCCCTTTAATATAATGTAGATTACCTCTATGGAGTATTGGTGAAAACCTTCAGAGATTGTTGGACATTTCTGATCCTATTGAGTACATTTTGGGTTATTGTATATTTTAGCATTTGTGTAATTCCACGATAATTCACTATTTTCACATGTGTTCTGAACATGTTAAGGATAGATCACCTTCTACCCCACTGCCTACTGCCCCATGACATCCCAAAAGCTCCTGGTATGGGGGAACACAACTCCCATGACATAGCAATGGATGTCTGAATGGCCAACTGTCAGACCTGACATTGGTTATATTATTTCGTTATTTTTTCTGGTTATGTAATATGTATCTGGTGATTTTCTTTAAGCTTATACCTCGTACACACGCAACGATTATCGGCCGACCGATCGGCCGTCTTTTGTCCAGTGTTGTTGTGTTGGTTGGAATGTGCTCTAGACTGCACACGAATTTTCTCGGCCAACAACAACCAACTTCAGAAGTGATGTCATGTGCTGGTTTATTTTCCGTGTGTTTTTTCTTCTCTGAGCATGCCCAGTCTTGCTCATCAGAATTTTGTCTGCCGAAATCTGTACTGACTGACGGAAAATCGGCCGTTGTGTTGACGGCCAACAAAAATTTTATAGCCTGCACACCAGATTTTGTTCGGCCGAAAAAGTCGGAGTCGGTTGTCGAAAGCATCATACTAACAAGCCGAAAATCGGCCAATCGGACGTTGGCCGAAAATTCACGGCCAACTATCGGTGCGTGTGTACGAGGCATTAGTTGCTATATTCACATACAAATTGAATGTCTTACAAAATACGTGTCTTTAAACTATCTGCTATAATAACTCGATTTTTTTCTATTGTTAAAAAGTTTTCGCCATAATTAAAAAATGTATTTTATTATAAGCTAAAAGCCTCCCTTATAATGAAAATGCGCTACCATACATTTTAAGTTATTATAGACAGAAAGATGTTAATGAGGTCACACCATTAAATTGTAATGGAAATTGTGCATTTTATGGCATAGCTTAAGCAAGCACTATAAATATTTCCCTTTGATTAATGTAATCATGTACCTGCAGTGTCATATGCCTGTTATCAATATTTAATGTGAATTTTCACACAATGTTTGAAGCCACAACCTAAGCTCCTTATTTACAAAGTCTTGCTGAGCGATAAATTACTGGCCACATACAATGGCAATCACTAACTGGTATACGACACACCCGGAATAAAAGAGACCTGGAGACAAATTGCACGCTGGTTCCTTTCACTGATGCTTTATAAATAAGATGGAAATATTCATGAATGGATGCTAAAAATAGCATTTTCAATTCATTCTGCCGAGAGAGGTGGTAATGAGAATTAGCACCTAATGGCAGGGGGAATCTTACAGAAGAATTACCATCCATTTGTTTCCAAGAACAGGGAAACGAGCACCATGGAATGATTTTACAGGTTCCTTTTAGTGTTTAAAGAGAACTGCGGCCAGGGCAAAATTGATGTCATATTAGCCTATCTATATCCAGCCAATTTGATTGCAGTAATATGAAATTCTTCTTGGTGTCCTCACAGGTCCTATGGTGGGAGATTAGAGAAGGGCAAATCTTGAAAGACTTGCTTTTTTACAAACAATTGCAGTTTAAAACAGAGCTCCACCCAAAGGGGAAATTCCGCTTTAAAGCCGAGTTCCACCCAAAAGTGGAACTTCCGCTCTTTTGCTTCCCCCCCCCCCTCTGGTGCCACATTTGGCACCTTTAAGGGGGGAGGGAGGAACAGGTACCTGTTTTTGACAGGTACCCTTCCCCACTTCCGGGAGGCGTCGTCCCTCTGAGGTTTGGCCCCCTCCTCCTTCCCCCGTCGCCGAACCAATCCAATTCGCACATGAGCAGTAGGGACCCACCCGTGAAACCGCGAGGCTTCAATGCCGGGTTGCCTTACCAGCAATGGCGGCGGCAGCACCCGACAGCGGATAGAAACATCGGCATGCTGTGCCAACATCGCTGGACTCCAGGGCAGGTAAGTGTCCTTATATTAAAAGTCAGCAGCTACAGTATGTGTAGCTGCTGGCTTTTAATTTTTGGAGGGGGTGGAGGGGGTGGAGGGGGCAACGGAACTCCGCTTTAAGGCCTCCACCCCCGCTCCTGTTTGTGAAATGGAGCTTTTGAGGAGGAGGGTGCTAGCGGGTACCCGATTTCGACAGGTACCCGCTTCCACTTCTGCTCTGACCACCTAGGCAATTAGAAGTGGAAGTTCTCCTTCCCCACTCCCTCCCGAAGTTTTCCAGGAAACACATGACAGGTCCCAGAAGACGGCTGGACTATTCACTGCAGCTCCTCTTTAATCCGTTTTATCTCAATTTCAGTCTGTCTGAGCATTTGTGGTCTGAGTTGAATCTGGGTCCATGAGAGGTGAGGGATGACCCAGGTTTTATCTGGCTCAACTCTATCTTTCACTTAGCCTACAGAGGAGCTGATGTCAATGACAGGCTTTTAGGCCCTTTTCACATTGGTGTTCCAATCAGGTCCACCTGTCAGTTTTTCAGGCGGACCTGACCGGAATGTCCATTCATCATATGGATAGGCGGGTGTAAATGGACCTAAGTCTGTTTACACCCACCTACCCCCGGGTCCAATCGAGTCCACTTAAAAAAATACACGGGACTTCGTCTTCTTCGACAGTGGAGTCCATTTACTACCAGGTACCCATAAAACAGAGCAGGCTCTATCCATGTCTGCTCTGCAGAAACTGAGTGGGCACAGATGTGTCATTCGCCCCCTCTACTCCTCTGAGCAGATAATCTCTGAGCTGATCCCCTTCTGATCGAAACAGAATCTGCCCGGGTGAAAGGGGTCTTAGAGCTGTTACAAGCAGAAGAAAACAGTGCTTTACCACTATCATGTGCATCTAAGTCTAAGTGCCCATACACTGATCATTTTTTTAGTTTAGTCTATGGGCTAAACAAAAAAATACTGAAAGATATATAAAACCACATTATATAGTCTATTTGGATTAAACAGCCCTCTGGGCTATTATATACTAATATACATAAACATTATAAACATAAAAAGCTGATGACAACGACTGTCAGATTGTCCAATTAGTGGCTGCATCTGACGGAATTTAGATCCTGTTCCACTGACAATTTTAGGCCTGGCTGCTTCAAAATTTAGGCTGGGTTTACACTTATGCAAATTGGATGGGGTATTCCCGCATCCAATTCGCATGACAGGAGACTATGACCGGTGTAACGTTAAAAAACTATACCCCGTGGAGAAACCATACCCTCGTCACTTCCGGGCTGAAACAGCTGAGCAGCGCAGCAGTGCGCATGCTCAGAGCCCCGGATACGTGATTGAACATTAAAGAATTAGACAAGTGCGCATGCTCGGTGGGCATGAAATTCTCACGGCACTGTGTCTAATGTTAAACTTGCAGCGCTTACATTAAAACAGCTCATCTGAAACGTAAATCATCTCCGCTCTTCGCCCTGTCACTGCCCTGATCTCCGGTAATAAATATAAAAGCGGTGGCGGGTGTATGTGATGTAAATGTGACGGCGATCGCGGCTCCGTGATCCGCTTTTATATTTATTACCGGAGATGAGGGCAGTGACAGGGCGAAGAGCGGAGATGATTTACGTTTCAGATGAGCTGTTTTAATGTAAGCGCCGCAAGTTTAACTACCGTGAGAAATCCATACCCTCCGTAGCGGAACCGGAAGTGACGAGGGTATGGTTTTCTCACGGGTATGGTTTTTTCACGGAACACCGGCTCTCAATGGAGCAGGTTCACACATCTCTGAGGTGGCCGTGGTCCGCACTTGAAAAGGGTTCTGTCTTTCAGGATTCGCACCTGAAACGGAGAACAGGGACACGTCAGACCCCTTGCTACGAACCCCAGCTAGTGTGGACACAGCCTTAATCTAAAGGTGTAGGACAGGAAAGGGCCACTCATGAAGCAAATGTCAGCTGGTTCAAAAGGAGCTGCCCGAAATCCACACAGTACATGGCCAGCTTTAAACTAAAGGTAATAAACCTTTTCCATAGCAAACTATTAAAGTGGTTCCAAAGGCTCAAGGTTTTTTACCTTCATGCGTAAAAAAAAAACTTCTCTATGCTGCAGCCCCTTCAGCCCCTAATACTTACCAGACTCCCATATCGATCCATGTTGCACGAGAGCAGTGGCTCTCCCAGGACTCTCCCTCCTCATTGGCTGAGGCAGCAGTGGGAGCCACTGGCTATCGCTGCTGTCAATCACAGTCAGTGAGCCAATGAGTAGAGAAAGGGGGCTGAGCCATCTATGTCTGAATGGACATGCAGAGCAGCGACTCGTGAGCAAACTGTTTGCTCCTGGGGCACTTGGCAGGAGAAAGGGGGCAGGAGCATTGACAGGGGACCCGAGAAGAGGAGAATCGGGGCTGTGCAGGAGAAGCAGGTAAGTATGATATGTTTGTTATTTTTAAGAAAAAAAAAAAAAAAGTTGCCCTTAATATCACTTTAAGGCTAGATTTATACTTGTGTGTCTGCATTTTTGTGTGCTTTTTTGGGTTTTTCGTGCATTTTTTATGGATTTTTCATGGACGTCTTTTAAAGACACTATATTTATTTTATTTATTACAGGTACTTATATAGCACAGTCAATTTATGCAGTGCTTTACATATATATTGTATGTTCCCATCAGTGCCTGCTCTCAAAGAGCTTACAATCTAAGGTCCCTAACTCACATTCATACATACACATAGTAGGGCCAATTTAGACTGGAACAAAATAACCTACCTGCATATCTACCTTGTCGTACAATGGCAGAAGCATGGCAAATAACACAAGTGTGAATGGAGGGGGGGGGGGGGGGCTAATGGGATGTTCTGTTTTGTTATATATAGGTGTAAACTCATACGCTGCTAAATAAATACAGGGAGTGCAGAATTATTATTAGGCAAATGAGTATTTTGACCACATCATCCTCTTTATGCATGTTGTCTTACTCCAAGCTGTATAGGCTCGAAAGCCTACTACCAATTAAGCATATTAAGTGATGTGCATCTCTGTAATGAGAAGGGGTGTGGTCTAATGACATCAACACCCTATATCAGGTGTGCATAATTATTAGGCAACTTCCTTTCCTTGGGCAAAATGGGTCAAAAGAAGGACTTGACGGGCTCAGAAAAGTCAAAAATAGTGAGATATCTTGCAGAGGGATGCAGCACTCTTAAAATTGCAAAGCTTCTGGAGCGTGATCATCGAACAATCAAGCATTTCTTTCAAAATTGTCAACAGGGTCGCAAGAAGCGTGTGGAAAAACCAAGGCGCAAAATAACAGCCCATGAACTGAGAAAAGTCAAGCGTGCAGCTGCCAAGATGCCACTTGCCACCAGTTTGGCCATATTTCAGAGCTGCAACATCACTGGAGTGCCCAAAAGCACAAGGTGTGCAATACTCAGAGACATGGCCAAGGTAAGAAAGGCTGAAAGACGACCACCACTGAACAAGACACACAAGCTGAAACGTCAAGACTGGGCCAAGAAATATCTCAAGACTGATTTTTCAAAGGTTTTATGGACTGATGAAATGAGAGTGAGTCTTGATGGGCCAGATAGATGGGCCCGTGGCTGGATTGGTAAAGGGCAGAGAGCTCCAGTCTGACTCAGACGCCAGCAAGGTGGAGGTGGAGTACTGGTTTGGGCTGGTATCATCAAAGATGAGCTTGTGGGGCCTTTTCGGGTTGAGGATGGAGTCAAGCTCAACTCCCAGTCCTACTGCCAGTTTCTGGAAGACACCTTCTTCAAGCAGTGGTACAGGAAGAAGTCTGCATCCTTCAAGAAAAACATGATTTTCATGCAGGACAATGCTCCATCACACGCGTCCAAGTACTCCACAGCGTGGCTGGCAAGAAAGGGTATAAAAGAAGAAAAGCTAATGACATGGCCTCCTTGTTCACCTGATCTGAACCCCATTGAGAACCTGTGGTCCATCATCAAATGTGAGATTTACAAGGAGGGAAAACAGTACACCTCTCTGAACAGTGTCTGGGAGGCTGTGGTTGCTGCTGCACGCAATGTTGATGGTGAACAGATCAAAACACTGACAGAATCCATGGATGGCAGGCTTTTGAGTGTCCTTGCAAAGAAAGGTGGCTATATTGGTCACTGATTTGTTTTTGTTTTGTTTTTGAATGTCAGAAATGTATATTTGTGAATGTTGAGATGTTATATTGGTTTCACTGGTAAAAATAAATAATTGAAATGGGTATACTGTATATTTGATTTTTGTTAAGTTGCCTAATAATTATGCACAGTAATAGTCACCTGCACACACAGATATCCCCCTAAAATAGCTAAAACTAAAAACAAACTAAAAACTACTTCCAAAAATAGTCAGCTTTGATATTAATGAGTTTTTTGGGTTCATTGAGAACATGGTTGTTGTTCAATAATAAAATTAATCCTCAAAAATACTCATTTGCCTAATAATTCTGCACTCCCTGTATGTGAAATACAAATTGGTAACGAACTGCTGCAGACACCTGTCAAGTGCACTCAATCACTTGGGCAATAACTAAATTCTAAAAAGTGGTGCGCTGTTACTTTAAAAAAAAAAAACAATAAAAACTATAATTATTCAATCTGCGCAGTATGTGTGCGTATTAAATGCATCAAAATAAATCATAAACACATCCTTGTGACATAACATTAGACATGAAAAATGATTTAACCTACAACCTCATGTGAACCTGTTTGTGTAAATGCAACAGTGTAACCTGTTTTGTTATATTCACTTCTATTTTAACCCCTTTATGCAGATATAAACACATATATGGGGCCTCACTGGACTGGGCTTTTTGTGGTGGGGCCGCATATATGTGAATCTGTCTTTGTGCTAGGAGCGCGCCGCACAGCGCGCTCCCAGCGTGCTCTCAGCACAGAGACTGGGGTCTTACCAAAAGCCATGGGTCTAGTACTAATGATTGGGACCCAGAACTCCTGATTCCGGGTCACCTGATTGCTGTGCTAGCCTCTGATTGGCTAACACAGTGATTAGTCCCTGTGAAGCCTGCCCCTATGTTTCACTCTCTGTGAATGGAGAGGAAAGATACATTGTAGTGTAAAAAAAAAAACAATAACAACATAATAATAATAAAAAATAAATAAATAAAAAATAAGGAAAAAATACCTAGATCAATGTTTGGTCTAGGTCAGTGCCAGGGTTAATATTTGGGTCAAGTAAGGGTCAAGGGCCAAAGGTCAGAATCTGTATATTTTGGGCAGGATTTTTATTTTTTTTTTT
>NC_138772.1:426457848-426755348 GCF_965119305.1 Pelophylax lessonae | reverse complement strand
GGAATGTTCCTTATATTTAGGGTCATTGAACAATTCTTCCTACATTGGTGGTCAGTGGGAAGAGGGCTCCTTATAATAGCGGTCGGAGGGATGAATGCTTCTCATATTTCGGGTCAGATCTTCAATTGGTGGTCAGAGGGAATAATTCTCCTTACATTGTGGTCAGAGGAAAAAATGTTCCTTATACTTGGGGATACACGCCCTTAATATTTGGTGTCACTGAGAGGAATTTGCCTCACATTGGTGGTCATTGGGAAGAATGCTCCTTATATTTAGGGTAATTAGGAAGAATGTTCCTTATATTTGGGGTGATTGGAAAAAGTGATCATTATATATGGGGTCAGAGGGAAGAAGTCTGTTTATATTAGGGGTCATTGGGAAGAATTTCCCTTACACTGCTGGCCTTTAGGAAGAAGACTGCTTATAGTTGGAGTCATTTGGGAAGAATGCTCCTTATATTTCGGGTCATTGTGTGGAGTGCTCCTTTAATTTCTGCTCAGAGTGAAGAGGGCTCTTTACATTGGTGGTGATTGGGAAAAATGCTCCTCCTATAGCTAGACATATGGAAGAATGTACCATATATTGGGGGTAATTGGGAAGAATGCTCATTACATTTGGTGTCACTGGGAAGAAATATTCTTACATTGGTGGTCTTGGGGAAGAATGCTCCATATATTTGAGGTCATTGGGAAGAATACTCCATATATTGGGGGTAATTGGGAAGAATGCTGCTTCTTCTTGGGGTCATTGGGAGGAGTGCTCCTTTACCTGATGGTCAAAGGGAAGAACGCTCCTTTTACATTGGTGGCCACTGGGAAAAATGCTCCTTCTACTTAGGGTCATTAGAAAGAATATTGCTTAAATGTGGGGTCATTAAAAGGAACTTGCTTATATTTTGGCTCATTCTGAAGACATTATGAAGAATTCTGCTAATAAGTGGGGTAATTTTTAAGAATTCGGCTTATTTGTGGGGTCATCTGGAAAAACTCTGCTTATATTTGGGGTCATTAGGAAGAATGTGCCTTATATTTGGGGCCATTAGGAAGCACCCTACTTATATTTGGGGTCATTATGAATAATTCTGCTTATATTTGGGGTCATTAGGAAGCACTCAGCTTATATTTGGGGTCATTATGAAGATTTCTGCTTATATTTGGGGTTATCAGAAAGAATTACGCTTATATTTGGGGTCATCAGGAAGAACTCTGCTTATATTTGGGATCATTAGGAAGATTTTTGCTTATATGTTGGGTCATTATGAAGAATTCTACTTATATTTGGGGTCATTAGGAAGAACTCCGCTTATATTTGGGGTCATTGGGAAGAATTCTGCCTATATTTGGGGCTATCAGAAATAATTCTGCTTATATTTGGGGTCATCAGGAAGAATTCTGCTTACATTTGGGGTCATCAGGAAGAACTCTGCTTATATTTGGGATCATTAGGAAGATTTTTGCTTATATTTTGAGTCATTATGAAGAATTCTGCTTATATTTGGGGTCATTAGGAAGAACTCCGCTTATATTTGGGGTCATTGGGAAGAATTCTGCCTATATTTGGGGTCATTATAAAGAATTCTGCTTATATTTGGGGTCATTAGGAAGAACTCCGCTTATATTTGGGGTCATTGGGAAAAATGATGTTTATATTTGGGGTCATTGGGAAGAAATCTGCTTATATACAGGGTCATTGGGAAGAATTCTGCCTATATTTGGGGTCATTAATAGTTGGGGTCATTAGGAAGAACTCTGTTTATATTTGGGGTCATTGGGAAGAATTCTGCTTATATACCGGGTCATTGGGAAGAATTCTGCCTATATTTGGGGTCATTAATAGTTGGGGTCATTAGGAAGAACTCTGCTTATATTTGGGGTCATTAGGAAGAACTCCGCTTATATTTGGGGTCATTGGGAAAAATGATGTTTATATTTGAGGTCATTGGGAAGAAATCTGCTTATATACAGGGTCATTGGGAAGAATTCTGCCTATATTTGGGGTCATTAATAGTTGGGGTCATTAGGAAGAACTCTGTTTATATTTGGGGTCATTGGGAAGAACTTTCCTTATATTTGGGGTCATTAGGAAGAACTCTGTTTATATTTGGGGTCATTGGGAAGAAATCTGCCTATATTTGGGGTCATTAGGAAGAACTTTCCTTATATTTGGGGTCATTAGGAAGAACTCTGCTTCCATTGGAGATCTTTGGGAAGGATCTCCCTCTTACAATGGCTACAAAGATGACAGCTGTCAGTGCGAAGTTCAGGGATAGGCAGGGATCTCTGACTGTGCTGTAGGGACCTCTAATGAAAGGCTGATCTACACAGACTGACAGGTGGTAGATTAGTTAGCACATATTGATGATATTTAAAGATGCAATATTGATTTCCCATTTCCAGATGAATGAGTACCTATAAGAATATACAGGTAACACACACACACAATATGAGGCTCAGAGCTCATCCATTCAGGCAGCATTCAGGCAGCAGTTACCTCCAGATCTGTCCCAGCTGTAGAATATGGATGAATGATTGGAGACTCCAGATACAGAAGGAGCAGGAGGTGGACTGTCCGGCCCGGGGGGTGTTGGGCTTGTTGCTGGCGGTAGAAGGTTGTCTCTGTGGGGTGGCGGGTCGGTCCAGCTCCCCTCCTCCCCCTCCGGTACCGGTTCCGGTAGTAGCGGCTCCCCCGGCAGCCTTGCCCTCCACCGGCGTGCACTGGGAGCTGTTCTCGGTGCTGAAATCATGAGCGAACCACCTGAAGCTGAAGACCTGGACGGAGAGGGAACCGAGCACCACAAAGAACAAGGTCAGCCCGAACCACCAGCGCTGACCCCGCACATAGTAATCGGCGGACAGCCAGATGTCACTGCCCACATCGGCCAGGTAGACGGTAACGGCGGCCAGGATCCATAGACCATCCCAGACGGTGTAACGCTGCTGCTCCCTGCCCAGGCGCAGACACAGCGAGGGAGACCCTCCACCGACACCGACAGCCGCTCTCCCGCTACAGCAGCACCGGGATCCCCCGTCCGAGCAACCCCCATCCCCGGCACCTGATCCCGGCTGGGAACCCGAAGCCAATCCCTGCACGGAGCCCGAGTGATCCGAGTTCTGCAGAGGGGTGAAGGCGACGTCGCTCTTCTTCATCTTCAGCATCCCGTCCGACTTGGCGGCCATGATGATTTAAAGGGATGAACCAAAAAAAAAAAAAAAATAACAAAAAAAAAAAAAAAAAGGAAGACCGAGAGCCGGGAATATAATAGGGGTGATCGGAGAGAGAAAAGCCCTCCTTTATGTCACAGCGCTTCCTCTCCGCTCCGCCCCCCGGCTCCGCCTCTCCTCTGCTCCGCACATCTAGACAGCGCACAGTGGGCGGGGCCAGAGGAGAGCGCCGCCTGTCTGCGTGAGCCTGCCAACCTCACCCTGCAGCCACACTGCCTGGACCACAGCCCACTCCTCCACGGGCGGCGGAGGGGGAACGATGAGGTCATCCCTCTCCTATCTTACCTCCCCCGTGCAGGAGAGATGGGAGGAGCGGCCCCGGCACACACACACACAAAAAAAGGTGAACCGAGGATAGACAGAGGGAGCCACGATCAGCCCTTCCACCCTACAATCAGGGATCACCCAGATTGGGGGAGGAGGAGGAGGGGGCTCACTGCTTCTTCATTGATTCATATCTAGGAGGATGCAAATCATCGCTGTGCCTGACACCTCCATTCATACACATTGTATGCTTTCATCTGCATGGGGAGCATCCTGACTGAGGATGGATGGCATCTTCTCATGACCTTCACCACCCATCACATCTTCATAATTCACCTCTAATGTCTGCTGCCTGCTCACATCCTCTCATCGTGCTCCTCCATACATATCATCATAGACTTCCATCTATATACACCTCCATCTATATACACCTCCATCTATATACACCTCCATCTATATACACCTCCATCTATATACACCTCCATCTATATACACCTCCATCTATATTCATCATAGACTTCCATCTATATACACCTCCATCTATATACACCTCCATCTATATACACCTCCATCTATATACACCTCCATCTATATACACCTCCATCTATATACACCTCCATCTATATTCATCATATCATACACCTCCATCTATATACACCTCCATCTATATTCATCATAGACTTCCATACATATCACACCTCCATCTATATACACCTCCATCTATATACACCTCCATCTATATTCATCATAGACTTCCATCTATATACACCTCCATCTATATACACCTCCATCTATATACATCATAGACTTTCATCTATATACACCTCCATCTATATACATCATGGTCCTCCATACATATCACACCTCCATCTATATACACCTCCATCTATATACATCATATCATACACCTCCATCTATATTCATCAAATCATACACCTCCATCTATATACATCATGGTCCTCCATACATATCACACCTCCATCTATATACACCTCCATCTATATACATCATATCATACACCTCCATCTATATTCATCAAATCATACACCTCCATCTATATTCATCAAATCATACACCTCCATCTATATTCATCATATCATACACCTCCATCTATATACACCTCCATCTATATACACCTCCATCTATATTCATCATAGACTTCCATACATATCACACCTCCATCTATATACACCTCCATCTATATACACCTCCATCTATATACACCTCCATCTATATACACCTCCATCTATATACATCATAGACTTCCATACATATCACACCTCCATCTATATACACCTCCATCTATATACACCTCCATCTATATACACCTCCATCTATATACACCTCCATCTATATACATCATAGACTTCCATCTATATACACCTCCATCTATATACACCTCCATCTATATACACCTCCATCTATATACATCATAGACTTCCATCTATATACACCTCCATCTATATACATCATAGACTTCCATCTATATACACATCCATCTATATTCATCATAGACTTCCATCTATATACACCTCCATCTATATACATCATAGACTTCCATCTATATACACCTCCATCTATATACATCATAGACTTCCATACATATCACACCTCCATCTATATACATCATAGACCTCCATCTATATACACCTCCATCTATATACATTATAGACTACCATACATATCACACCTCCATCTATATACATCATAGACTTCCATACATATCACACCTCCATCTATATACACCTCCATCTATATACACCTCCATCTATATACACCTCCATCTATATACATCATAGACTTCCATCTATATACACCTCCATCTATATTCATCATAGACTTCCATCTATATACACCTCCATCTATATACATCATAGACTTCCATCTATATACACCTCCATCTATATTCATCACAGACCTCCATCTATATACACCTCCATCTATATACATCATAGACTTCCATCTATATTCATCATAGACCTCCATCTATATACACCTCCATCTATATTCATCATAGACTTCCATCTATATACACCTCCATCTATATTCATCACAGACCTCCATCTATATACACCTCCATCTATATACATCATAGACTTCCATCTATATACACCTCCATCTATATTCATCATAGACTTCCATCTATATACACCTCCATCTATATTCATCATAGACCTCCATCTATATACACCTCCATCTATATTCATCATAGACTTCCATCTATATACACCTCCATCTATATTCATCATAGACTTCCATCTATATACACCTCCATCTATATTCATCATAGACTTCCATCTATATACACCTCCATCTATATTCATCATAGACCTCCATCTATATACACCTCCATCTATATTCATCATAGACTTCCATCTATATACACCTCCATCTATATACATCATAGACTTCCATCTATATACACCTCCATCTATATTCATCATAGACTTCCATCTATATACACCTCCATCTATATTCATCATAGACTTCCATCTATATACACCTACATCTATGTTCATCATAGACCTCCATCTATATACACCTCCATCTATATACATCATAGACTTCCATACATATCACACCTCCATCTATATACATCATAGACTTCCATACATATCACACCTCCATCTATATACACCTCCATCTATATACACCTCCATCTATATACATCATAGACTTCCATACATATCACACCTCCATCTATATACACCTCCATCTATATACATCATAGACTTCCATACATATCACACCTCCATCTATATACACCTCCATCTATATACACCTCCATCTATATACACCTCCATCTATATACATCATAAACTTCCATACATATCACACCTCCATCTATATACATCATAGACTTCCATACATATCACACCTCCATCTATATACACCTCCATCTATATACACCTCCATCTATATACACCTCCATCTATATACATCATAGACTTCCATCTATATACACCTCCATCTATATACACCTCCATCTATATACATCATAGACTTCCATACATATCACACCTCCATCTATATACATCATAGACTTCCATACATATCACACCTCCATCTATATACACCTCCATCTATATACACCTCCATCTATATACACCTCCATCTATATACATCATAAACTTCCATCTATATACACCTCCATCTATATACATCATAGACTTCCATACATATCACACCTCCATCTATATACATCTCCATCTATATACACCTCCATCTATATACATCATAGTCCTCCATACACCTCCATCTATATACATCACGGTCCTTCATAAACCTCCATCTATATACATCATGGTCCTCCATACACCTCCATCTATATACATCATGGTCCTCCATACACATCCATCTATAATCATCATGGTCCTCCATACACCTCCATCTATATACATCATGGTCCTCCATACACCTCCATCTATATACATCATGGTCCACCATACATATCAGACCTCGATCTATATACATCATGGTCCTCCATACACCTCCATCTATATACATCATGGTCCTCCATACAACGCATACCTCCATTTATATACATCATGGTCCTCAATACACCTCCATCTATATACATCATGGTCCTCAATACACCTCCATCTATATACATCATGGCCCTCCATACACCTCAATCGTTATACATCATGGTCCTCCATACTCCGCACACCTCCATCTATATACATGATAGTCCTCCATACACCTCCATCTATATACATCATGGTCCTCCATACACCTCCATCTATATACATCATGGTCCTCCATACACCTCCATCTATATACATCATGGTCCTCCATACACCTCCATCTATATACATCATGGTCCCCCATACACATCAGACCTCCATCTATTTACATTATGGTCCTCCATACACCGCACACCTCCATCTATATACATGATAGTCCTCCATACACCTCAATCTATATACATCATGGTCCTCCTTACACCTCAATCTATATACATCATGGTCCTTCATACACCGCACACCTCCATCTATATACATCATGGTCCTCCATACACTGCACACCTTCATCTATATACATCATGGTCCTCCATACACCGCACACCTCCATCCATATATATCATGGTCCTACATACACCTCCATCTATTTACATCATGGTCCTTCATACACCTCCATCTATATACATCATTGTCCTCCATACACTGCACACCTCCATCTATATGCATCATGGTCCTCCATACACCTCCATCTATATACATAATGATCCTCCATAACCTGCACAACTCCATCTATATACATCATGGTCCACCATACACCACACACCTCCATCTATATACATGATGGTCCTCCATACACAGCACACCTCCATCTGTATACATGATGGTCCTCCACACCGCACACCTTCATCTATATACATGGTCCCCCATATACAGCACACCTCCTTCTATATACATGATGGTTCTCCAAACACCGCACACCTCCATCTATATACATGATGGTTCTCCAAACACCACACACCTCCATCTTTATACATCATGGTCCTCCATACACAGCACACCTCCAACTACATACATGATGGTCCTCCATACACAGCACATCTCCGTCTATATACAATATGGTCCTCTATACATCGAACACCTCCATCTATATATAAATGATGGTCCTTTATACACCGCACACCTCCACCTATATACATAATGGTCTTCTATACACCACACATTTCTGTCTATATACATGATGGTCCTCCATACACCACACACCTGTATCTATGAACATGATGGTCCTCCACACACAGCACACCTCCATCTATATACATGATGGTCCTCCCTACACAGGACACCTTCATCTCTGAACACGATAGTCCTCCGTACACAGCACATCTCCATCTATATATAGTCCTGACGATATGACGCTCGTGCCTATGCTGGAGTTGGTGGTTCGCCTCCTGAACCACCACCGCAATAGCTTGGGCTGAGGGAAGTTACCACTTGGCTGCCTAGATGTCACATCAGGGGCTCTCCACAGCCGATCTTTGGGCCCTCTGACCCCCTCTCATGTCTCCGCCTGACAGGCTGCCTTGACTCCTCCACCGCTGCATCGACACTGACCTGCTGGCTCTTCAATCGCTCCCTAATGGCAGAAAAACTTTGGTGTCCTGCCCTCCCGGAACCCGCCCACTGGAAAGTGGTAGTCCTGCTTCATGGGGGGTCTTAATAGAAGGGGTCTGAGAAAGCATCCTGAAGGGGGGAGCCCTGGTGAAGCCCCCTGAATCAGCCTAGCACATTATTCCCCTGCTGGTTTGGCTCTGTGGGGATCCCTCTATAGGAAGAGATAAGCGAAAGAGCCTTTATTTGGACTGTGAGGGAAACCCCAATAGGGACAAATGACTCTTCATAATTATAGCTATTCATGGACCTGTCCCAGGTTTATTTTTCAGTTTTTTGTTGTATATCATGAAGGCTCCCCCCCTACATCCTCAGCTACATACCCCTAATCTAACTGGTCTTAGCTCCACTGGCCTCCGGAAACTGCGCTTAGACAGCTTTTAACAGTAAAGCACTCAATGTTGCTATTCTTCCTAGCAATAACTTCCCACGGATACCTAGGCACCTCTCTCTGCTTTGCCCTTTCATCTTACAAATGAGACTATCCGGGACTAAAGATGAGAGGTAAATCAAAAGCTAGCAAAGTAAATCAACCCGCCACCCAGCCCAGGAGGTATCCAACCTTACATGTCAGCAGAGTCTAGCTTGGTGGAGAAAGAAGAAGGGCCTGATAGCCCCAGACTAGGATCCTCAGGGCGGACAGGGACTGGGAAGCAAAGACCTATAATGGAGGATCTTCTAGCGGGGAAGACTAGTGCCCTAGGAGCAACCAGACCAAAAAACTCTGGAGAGATCCCTCAAGGGGACCTAAAGTACAAAGCGGAGGCCCCAAAGGGGAAAGCCCAGCCCTGATAGCAGAAGGGCATGCGGTCTTTGAGCAACCCCAAGCAGGTCTACCTCTTATTAAAGGAGCCCCTGCAGGGCTGCTGTCTAAATTGGAAACATCTCTGAAGCTGGATATAGCGGCAGTCAGGACAGACATCCGATATGTTTTTGGCTGTATGGAGGAAATGGAGGGGAGATTTGATTGCCATAACCGACTACTGGAAGACTTATGCAAACAGGTGAAATCGTTGCAGAAAGTCAACCAGTCCTTATTGTATGAGCTAGAGGATCAGGAGAATCGCAGCAGAAGGAAAAATGTGCGAATAAAGGGCTTACCAGAGAAATAGGGAAAGGAAGATCAGATAACTGCAGTGCAGTGCCTCTTTAACCCCTTGTTAGGAAAGAAGCCCCTTGAAACATTAAAAAATGCCAGAGTGCACAGGGTGGGAGGATATCGCCGCCAGGCCGGAGGTGGCCCAGGAAATGTGTTTATGAGGTTCCATTTTGTAGAAAAAAAATCAATAGTCGTGGAGAAGGCCCAGAATTCCCCTGGGACTGCTTTTGAAGGAGCGAACTTATAGCTATATGCTGATATGTCAGCCGAGACTCTGGCAAGAAGGAAACTCCTTATACCCCTGACAGATCAAATGCGGGCCTCTGATATCTCATATCGGTGGGGTTTCCCGGCCTGCCTTAAGGGAAAAAAGATGGCCGTACAGCGGTCTTTCGATTTCCAGAAGACTTGAGTGAATTCTGCAGTGAATTGAATTCACCACCTCCACCCCTGTGGGTTCACAGAGATGTTGAGGGAGGAGCGGCGGTCTTTGGGGGGGGGGGGGGCGTAGGAGGGGTGAGTAGCTAGATGGGGGGGGGGGGAGTGTGAAGAAGAGGTCCAGAGCCACGTGGGATTAAGTTTATGGCTAGGATGTTTCTTGTGTTCCTTCCTTCTCCTTTCCCCACTCTCATTCCCTCTAGCGGTGCTGGCAGGGGGAGAGGGGTGGCGAGGGTACTGGTCCAGTCGGTGGAGGTGGATCGGAGCCCCAGGGTGTTTGCCCCCTGGGAAGGTATGGACAGAAGGTGGCACATGATAATGTGCCACCAGATCTATACATCGAACAAGATCTGGAGAATTGTCCAACCCTCTGAGGAGATAACCCCTGTGAGAAGGGTAATGGGGTGGGGGAGGGGAAGTTTTTTTTATTTTCCTCTCTCCGGGTCCTCACTCAAGGAAAGGAGGCACTAGTTGCTCCTTTGGCTGCCCATGGCTCTGGTAAATTTGGTGTCATATAATAATGTTAGAGGCCTGAATACACCTAGCGAAAGACTTAAGGTAACTAAAGAATTACATTATTACGAGGCTGGAGTAGTCTTCCTACAAGAAACACATATCATACATACATCAGGGATTAAATTGCCTTCCCGGTTCTTTCCTACGTGGTTCTACGGGGACTCGACGTTGAGCCATTCAAGGGGAGTGGTGATTGGATTCGATAGGAGCACTGTGTTTACGCTGAAGGAGCAGCTAGTGGACCCTGAGGGTAGGGATACACCGATCCGACTTTTTTGGACCCGATACCGATACCGATATCTGGCTTTGTGAAATCGCCGATACCGATATCGGAACCGATCCGGAGCTACACACAAAGCAAGCGGCTGCAGTACAGAGCAAAGCCGCTGTTTCATGTGTACGGCTCCTCCATTCACAAGCAGAGTGCATCTGATATCACTCTGCCTGTGAGCTGGGACTATACAGGAAGTAGCGGCTCCCATCCCATACTACTACTGCACCAAGTAAGGGATGGCTGAGCCGTTACTAAGCAAAAACCGGATCGGCCAGTGGATCGGTCATTGTTCCCGATCCAGCTATAATGGCCATATCGGCGCCGATATCCGATCCGAATATCAGATTGGTGCATCCCTACCTGAGGGTAGGTTTTTATTTATCAAGGGAAGATTATCCGACATGGAGTATACCTTCGCAAATACTGTATTTACTCCCTAAATAAAGACCCAAATACGTTTTTTAGGAAAACCCTGAAAAGATTGATGACATTCAAGGAGGAGAAGCTTGTTATAGCAGGAGATTTAAATTAGGGATAGACTGATTATCGGCAAGGCCGATATATCGGTGGCCGATATGCACTTTCCCCGATATATCGTTATCGGCCCTGTAACTAGCCAATATTGTAGATATTTTTGTGACATCATTCTGCCTTCTTAGGCCACCTCCATCGCCTTGGACAGCCTCGTCTGGAGTCGGGACTAGTCTCGCGGGAGTGTATCACAGCCATACACCCACCCACAACAGCCCAGTGCCAGCCAGCCACCCATATCCACAG
This sequence comes from Pelophylax lessonae, assembly GCF_965119305.1. Taxonomy (NCBI): domain Eukaryota; kingdom Metazoa; phylum Chordata; class Amphibia; order Anura; family Ranidae; genus Pelophylax; species Pelophylax lessonae. The sequence continues at coordinate 426,743,630 of NC_138772.1, read as the reverse complement.
TCCCTGTACCAGCAAGCCAGCCACAGGCACTGTACCAGTGAGCCAGCCAGCCACATACTCACCCGCCAACAGGCCCTGTACCAGCCAGCCAGCCACCCACAGGCCTGTACCTGCCACCCACAGCCCCTGTACCAGCCAGCCACCCACAGCCCCTGTGCCAGCTACCCACCCACCACAGGGTGCCAGCCAGACACCCACCCACCACAGGGTGCCAGACAGCCAGCCACCCACAGGCCCTGTACCAGCCAGCCGCCCACAGGCCCTGTACCAGCCGGCCCCCTCAGCCCCTGTGCCAGCCACCCACCTACCACAGGGTGCCAGACACCCACCCACCCACCACAGGGGGCCAGCCAGCCACCCACCACAGGGTGCCAGACAGCCAGCCACCGACCACAGGGTGCCAGCCAGCCACCCACCACAGGGTGCCAGCCAGCCACCCACCCACCACAGGGTGCCAGCCAGCCACCCACCACAGGGTGCCAGCAAGCCAGCCACCCACCACAGGGTGCCAGCCAGCCAGCCACCCACGACAGGGTGCCAGCCAGCCATTAGCATTAAACAAAAATTAACACGTTCAGTACCAGATTTGTGTCAAAAATTGTCTTTACTTTTCAAAACTTTAAATGTACAAAATATCGGCCCATATAGGCTGATACCGATACGTTGTGACCAAAATATCGGTGTCGGTATCAGCCCTGAAAAAACCATATCGGTCTATCCCTAATTTAAATATGGGGCTGGACCCAAGTCTAGACTCGTTGACAGGGTCCTCCCATCTCCCGCTGCAAAGACAGAATGAAACCAGGAGATTATTGGGGGTTTGTCAACTAGTGGATGCCTGGAAGGTGAGACACCAAGAACTCAGAGATTACACTTATTATTCTTCAGTACACGGGTCTTATTCAAGGATCGACTATATTTTAATAGAGCATTAACTTCTGGTCTCTCTTGGGGATGCAATAATTAAGCCTATTACACTCTCTGATCACGCCCCGTTGATAGTACAGTTAGATTTATTTTCAGCAGTGCCTAGAGGTAGGACCTGGAAACTGAATGACTCACTCGTTCAGGATCCCAGGATAGTTGAGAAAATAGTGGAGGAGATGCAGAGCTTCTTCGTTGTCAACATCACACTAGAGATTTCACGAACCACCTTGTGGGAATCACATAAGGCTTATATAAGGGGGATATCAATAGGCATTGGGACACAAAGGAAAAAGGAAATGAAGGAGAGAAGGAACCAGTTACTCAGGGGGATACATATATTGGAACAGAGGACTAGACCCAAAGGCATCCCAGACAAGAGAGAGTTGATCGGGAAGAGAGGGGAGTTGATGGCACTTATGGAGCTGGAGACAAAAAGGGAGGAGAGGGATAACTGCCTTAACTCACTTCTTTTGATCCATGAAGTAAAAAAGAAGGGTATTACTGTCCATAGATGCCGAAAAGGTCTTTGACAGGGTCGATTGAGGTTTTATGTTTAAGACTCTGAGAAGCTTAGGAATTGAAGAAAGGATGATAACATGGATTTCTGCCTTTAATGACCATCCAACGGCAAGAATAAGAATGAACGGCAGTTTGTCCCCCCCCCCCTTTCGAGCTACACAATGGGACTAGGCAGGGGTGCCCCCTCTCCCCAATGTTGTTTGTCCTAGCTTTGGAAACCCTTATTGGGAGCAATTTATAAGAATCCAGATATCAGAGGGGTGAAAGTGGGGAGTAAGGAGTACAAGGTGGCCGCATATGCGGATGATGTATTATTCTTTATCTCTTACCCTAGGCTAAGGGATTGTCAGGTTAATTCACCAGATTACATGGAGACTGTATCCAGGTGGAACTTTGCAGTTGTCTGTTTCACAACACATAGAAAAAGGCGAGGATATATGAGAACACTTTAGTGTCTCACCTCCTGAACACAGATAAAGGTCTGATACCAGTATTTTGGTGGGTCGCTAGAAGTCCCGAATATGAGAGACTGGGCTTCTAGGGTGGATTGGGTGAGATCTATGGAGGAAACATGGGCATCCACAGAACTTTTTTCAGGGGGGGGGCATCATTTAAGGGGCACCCATGCTCCAACCTCATTGTTCCCCCTCCGCCACCCGTGGAGGAGTGGGCCTTGGTCCAGGCAGTGTGGCTGCAGGGTGAGGTTGGCAGTGTCATGCAGACTGGCGGCGCTTTCCTCCGGCTCACCCACCCTGTGCTGATCAGATGTCTGGAGCGGAGAGGGGCCGAGAGGGAGCGCTGTGACATAAGAGAGGGCTTTTCTTTCTCCGTTGACCCCTATTATATACCGGGGGCTCGGTCTTCCTTTTTTTTTTTTTTTTTTAATTAATGGCACCCCTGCATATCTGCTAAAGTGCAGCGGGTTCCTCTGTGGGTCAGGAATAAGTTTGATTTCAAGTGCGTTTCCCAGCAGCAGAGATGGGAACCTTGCCTAAGAGAAGAGGGATTAGGATGTATGGATTAGGTGGAGAGGATAGGTGGTGATGTCACAATCTTCACCTCACCCAATCCGAGAACCCTTTTAATAATAAAAAAGTACAAGACAGTCTATGAATAGCTCCTTAGAAACAACAGACACAGACTCCCTTGCATTACTAGACATACACTCAGGCTTTTCTGTATCTTTTTACTCAAAACGATACAGTGGATGACTTCTGTAACATACGTATCAATCCTGCATGTCACAAGTTACTGTCTGTGAGTGAAAAAAAGAGACATAGAGTCATGTTTTCTGAGGAAGGAAACAGTTTACATCTGAAACACGTCAAAAAATATGGTATGTATCTATATATAACTTAGTGGACTTATATCTATAAATGTTTTTATACCTTTTCAAATGTATGCTATGTGTGCGATGTGAAAGAGTTGCTCTTTTAAGATTTTTTTTAGTGTATAATCAAGACACATGGGGAGAAAGTGCATCAATCTAGTGATCCTCAAAGGGGGGGGGGGGTGCTTTTTTTTTAGGGTGTGTATTCTATGAAACACATTGGCGCTGAGGGAGTGACTCCTTTTTGGTCAGGGTGCAGAGGGAAGCTGCTTGCATAGAACCTGAGCAGAACCCTGAAGAAAGTTCCAACTACTACAGTCCTTGTCAGCTTTCCCAACAGCCCACTAGTGCACAGTCATGTTGGAACAGGAAGTGGACATCCCTAAAGTGTTCCCACAAAGTTTGGAGCATGAAATTGTCCAAAATGTCTTGGTATACTGACACTTTATGTGTTCCCTTCACAGGAACTAAGAGGCCAAGCCCAACCCCTGAAAAACAACCACACACCATAATCCCCCCTCCACCAAATTATTTGGACCAGTGCAACAAGCAAGGTCCATAAAGATAGGATGAGCGAGTTTGGGGTGGAGGACCTTGACTGGCCTGCACTGAGTCCGCACCTCAACCCGAAAGAACACCTTTGGGATGAATTAGAGCGGAGAATGGGAGCCAGGCCTTCTCGTCCACATGAGTGCCTGACCTCACAAATGCACTTCTGGAAGAATGGTCAAACATTCCCATAGATACACTCCTAAACCTTGTGGACAGCCTTCCCAGAAGAATTAAAGATGTTATAGCTGCAAAGGGTGGGCCAACTTAGTATTGAACCCTACAAACTAAGACTGGGATGCCATTAAAGTTCATGAGCGTGTAAAGGCAGCTGTCCCAATACTTTTGACAATATAGTGTACATGCTGCTATTGTGGACAAGAGTTTGACAGTTTTCTTTTGTGTTTTCTGGCATAATAAACTGGGTTTTCATTAATTTTAGTGTTGTAGAACAGACCTAAGGCTTGGTTCACACAACTGCGAGCTATACAGCCCAGGTTTGTTCAGGCACGGCAGCCCTATGCATGCACCTTTTTTTAAAAGTGCAGAGGCAAAAAAAACACATGGTCTTTTTGCCCATGTTGTTTCCCTGCGGTTCTTGCACCCGCAATCGCTCTGCGGGCTGAAATGTGCAGCCCTTCGCGTCTTGCAAGAGCAGTGTGATTCGGTTGCGGGTGCAGGAATCAATACAATTCCCACACCTGAAACCGGAACTCACATCATGCACTAGTGTGAACAGAGCCTTAGGGCCCTTTCAGATTGATGCATTTTTGCTGCACAAGTCCCCATTGAAATGAATGCCAACATGTCAAAAACCATGGCAAAATCCCACACGGGCTCCACCCTTACACCCAGGACCAGTACAAGGGGGGGGGGGGTGAAGGAGCACCTGCCCTGGGCGCAGTGTTGAGGGGGGGCGGGTTGGGAGAGTCAGCTCTTCTTTTATCTCAGTGACAGGATCAAAGTATTTTTCCTCTGTCCCCATCGGCCGGCCTACCCACTACCTGTAAGGATTCAGTATGTACGAGTCTAGCCCCAGCATTTCCTACATCTTCTGTCAGCTTCTGTGCCCACCTCCCGGCTTGCCCACCTCTAGTAAGGCTTTAGTATTATTAGATCTGCCTGTGTCTAGTCCAGGCATTTCCCTCGGCTTCTGTCCCTCCCCACCTGTCGGTTGACTCGCCCACTCAATGGCTGACCCGCCCACCCAGCACCTGTGACACTTTCTAGCCTTTATTCTACAGGTCTGATAGGAGGTGGGCGGACCGGGAGGCGGGAACAGAAGCAGACAGAAGATGCAGAAAATGCATATCTAAGAATACTGAATCCTTACAGGTGGTGGGCGGGCCGGCCAGCCGATGGGGGACAAAAGCTGATTGAAGATGCCTTGCCTAAACCCAGGCAAATCTTAACACGAACAGCACAGGTACAGTGTCATTATGTTCTGCTGTTTTCCACTAAGTATATGATCACTGTGGGTTTGATTGTTCCCATGTACCATGTTTCCTGTAGCTGACTATTAGGGCTCGTTTACACTTGCGGTTGGGGGCAGTAAAAACATGCAGCTGAGCATCAATTTTACGTCCCCAGCCCCCTATTGCGCCTCTATAAAGGAAAAGAATAGCCAAAGCTAATTTGGCTATACTTCTCCTGGGGATCACAGCACTGCGTTTAGTCACGCACTCCTGTGACCCATTTTCAGACGACAGCGGGTTAACCACTTTACCACCGGAGGATTTTGCTGTCTTACGTCTGGGCCACTTTTTGCGATTCGGCACTGTGCAACTTTAACTGACAATTGCGCGGTCATGCAACGCCGTACCCAAATGAAATTTACGTCCTTTTTTTTCCCCCACAAACAGAGCTTTCTTTTGGTGGTATTTGATCACCGATTTTTACTTTTTGCGTTATAAACAAAAAAAGAGTTACAACTTTGAAAAAATAACAATATTTTTCACATTTTTTTATATGAAATTCCCCCCCAAAAAAATGTAAAAATCAAAATTTTTTATCATTTTAGGTCAATTTGTTTTCTGCTACATATTTTTGGTAAAAAAAATCGCAATAAGCGTATTTTGATTGGTTTGCGCAAAAGTTATTGCGTTTACTAACTAAGGGAAAGATTTCTGTCGTTTTTGGTGTTTTTTTTTTTAACGGGTAATGGCGGCGATCTGCGATTTTTTTTGCAGGACTGCGACATTGCGGCGGACAGATCAGACCCTTGACTGACATTTTTGACACTTTTGGGGGTACCAGTGACATTACTACAGTAATCAGTGCTATAAATATGCACTGTTACTGTAAAAATGACACTGGCAGGGAAGGGGTTAATTTTTATTGGTGATCAAGGGGTTAATGTATGCCTGGTGCTTACTAACGTGTGTGGGGGGAGGGGACTGAGTGACACAGGGACAGATCGCAGGTTCAGCTATGCTGAACCCTGCAATCTGACCCTGCCTGTCACTTAGGAGATCCGCACGCTTTGTTTACACAAGTGGGCGGATCTCCACACTCGATTCCCTGGCGGTCGGGGAAGAGCAGCGGTGATCACCGCCGCTTCTCCCCTGGCCCGACTCCCGCTGTGACTGAATACAGCGGGAGCGAGCCTCCGGCGGTGCGTGTGCGCCGCCCACAAGGGGAGGAGTCCAGCGACATAGGTCTACGTCGCTGGATGGGAACGAGCCACTTTGCCGCAGTAGAGCTCCAGTGAGTGGTCGGCAAGTGGTTAAAGGAGAAGAATAGCCAAAGCTAATTTGGCTATACTTCTCCTGGGGAATCACAGCAGTGCATTTAGTCCTATGACCCATTTTCTGACGACAGTGGGTTAAATCCCTCTATCTGCTGACATTGTCAGCCGTTCCAAGCTCAGGAAAGATCCCAACTTCTTTCTAGTCGGGATCTGCCCAGATGTCTGGACTAGCAGCTGGCTCAGGCTCTCAGCAGCTCCCGCTCCACCACAGGCCGGTGCTCCAGTGAGCGCTGAAGGGGCAGAGCAGAGAGCCAACAACTGACAGTCACTGCTTTCTCCTCACTGAAGGCTGAGAACTTAGCAATTGCCAGTCTTTGATTGCTTCCTCCTTATGGCAGCAGGGCACAGATGCAGCATCGGACCAAAGTGAGTCTGCATCCACCTAGGGGAGTATAAATGTTTTTTTTTTTTTATCCCATGCTTCTCTTTTTCATTGCAGAGGCAGCAGTTGGGGATGTACAGGTGCCATAGCCACGATAATTTGGTTTGCAGCCGAGGCAGGAGTTATACCCCGTGCCACTTTGTACAGGCACTAATGTCTGCCAAATGCAACCCATTCAAGTGAACGACAACCTCCTCACAACTGTCTGCAATGCACAAAGTTGCAGTGCAGTAGCTCAGTATGGGGCGGCTTAAAACAGGTGGTGAGGAGGCAATATATGTCCTCCTCACCACCTATCAAACACTTCTGAAAAACAATGCAGAATTGCTGTTCAGAGGAACAACAGTCCTTTCACATACAGTATAAACAGTAAAATTACTATGCAATAAAATGAAATAAATCAGTGACCTACAGATATGGATAATGGAAGCTGCAGTGTGGGGTGCTGCATCCAAGAGACAAATCGTCTTTAGTCCTGGGCAAGCAAATCGTTCATTTTATTGCACAGTGATTTTTATATTCATAATAAAGCACACTGTTATCACTGTTAGGCCTCATTCATACAGACATACTACCGTCTGCATTCTGGAAGTGCACCTGCACCCATGTCATATTGGGAGCAGTGGCTGCATCTGTGCAACCACTGTGTACCAGCAGACACCAATGGGACTGTTTGCATGGGGATGCACGAAACACCTGTACATCCCTATGCAACCATAGCCCTCGTATGAGTGTATACTGTAATACACCCTGAATGAATATGGCCTTTTGGCAATGTCATGATTAATAAACTCCTGCACATGCGCAGGATGTACATCATCTCAACAATCAGCCGAAACCAACCAGAAAATGTCAGTAGCCAGCTGGGAGTTCCGGGACATTGCAGCACCGGAGAGCAGGTGAGTATAGTTCAGATTAAAGGATTCCTGCATTGGAAGTGGATTCAGTTTATTCTTTTTTTAGTGTGGTAGTCTGAACTCTCCACATTACTCCTGACCCTTGCACTGTGTTAGGCACTCATGACCTAGAGCAGTGGAGGTGCAGATTTTATTCAACCATACACCTTTAAGCCCTTCCCACTGTTACAGCTATTTGGCCACATCTACCACACTATGCACACCACATTACATCACTCAATGTGCCCATGGGTGCCCCAGGTCTTTCACACACCTAGCAATGCCCTTTCTGAGAGTAGTGACCGAAGAGTAACTTCCATCAGAATTAGCAGGCACCTTGAAAGCTGCTGGAGGTAGGAGTTTGCTTTCTCCTCCTTCCAATAGCAGCCTACTGTGGACAGGAGAGAGAGGGCACCCGCTGAGAACACACCTTAATCTCAGTGGGTGCCGCTGGGGAGTAAAGACAGACTGCCCATTCTCCTGTCTCCCCTTGTCATGTGACATATCACATGACCGGAGAGGGAAAGACGTAGCAGCTGCCTCCATTCCCAATGGGTGCCACTCTGAGACTGAGGTGTGAACTGTACATAGGGGCCAGGGGCGCAGTTTTCCATCTGTGCCCTGGGTGCTGGATGACCTTGTCCTGGCACTGTGCATTATGCTCCTACATCTTGTGGGGGGCGCAGCTTGGTGTCTTCGCCCTGGGCGCTAGATGGCCTTGTCCCGCCACTGCTTACACCATCTTTCTCCCCTCCCTTCTTTTTTGCCTATGCAGGCAAATGCCCCCCAATCTCTTTTTTACTCTTCAGATATTTTTTGTTCTTCATTTTCAGCACGTCCCGCCTCTATGCCTTCCCCCTCTTACACTGTAGAGGGGCCCACAATAAGGAGGCACTTGAAGAAAGATGGGCTGCATGGTCGAGTCGCCAGAAGAAAGCCATTACTACGCAAATGCCACAAAGTATCCCGCTTACAATACGCCAAACAGCACAGAGACAAGCCTCAAATCTGGCACAAAGTCATTTGGAGTGATGAATTGAGCTTTTTGGCCACAACCATAAAAACGACATTTAGAGAGGAGTCAACAAGGCCTATGATGAAAGGTACACCATACCTAGTGGGAAACACGGAGGTGGATCGCTGATGCTTTGGAGATGTGTGAGCTACTTTGGAATTTAGAAATTTGGTCAGAATTGAGGGTAAGATGAATGCAGCATGTTCTTAAAAAATACTAGAGGACAATTTGCATTTCATCAGCCCCGGAAGCTGCACATGGGACGTACTTGGACATTCCAACATGACAATGATCCTAAACCCAAGGCCAAGGTTCTGGAGTCGCCATCTCAGTCTCCTGACCTCAATATCATTGAGCCACTCTGAGGAGATCTCACTTGTGCAGTTAATGCAAGACAGCCCAAGCCCAATATATATATATATTTATATATATATATATACAGTGGAGATCAAAAGTTTGGGCACCCCAGGTAAAAATTTGTATTAATGTGCATAAAGAAGCCAGGGAAAGATGGAAAAATCTCCAAAAGGCATATATATATATATATATATATATATATATATATATATATATATATATATATATATACAGTGCCTTGAAAGAGTATTCACACCCCTTGACATTTTCCACATGTTGTCATGTTACAACCAAAAACATAAATCTATTTTATTGGTAATTATGTTCCACAAAGTGGAAGTGGAAAGGAAAATGAAAAATGTTTTTTAAAATGTTTTACAAATAAATATGTGAAAAGTGTGGTGTGCATTTGTATTCAACCACTTTTACTCTGATCCCCCTAACTAAAATTTAGTGGAACCAATTGCCTTCAGATGTCACCTAATTAGTAAATAGAGTCCACCTGTGTGTAATTTAATCTCTGTATAAACGCAGCTGTTCTGTGAAGCCCGCAGAGGTTTGTTAGAGAACCTTAGTGAACAAACAGCATCATGAAAGTCAAGGAACACACCAGACAGGTCAGGGATAAAGTTGTGGAGAAGTTTAAAGCAGGGTTAGGTTGTAAAAAAATATCCCAAGCTTTGAACATCTCATGGAGCACTGTTCAATCCATCATCCGAAAATTGAAAAAATATGGAACAATTGCACACCTACCAAGACATGGCCGTCTACCTAAACTGACAGGCCGGGCAAGGAGAGCATTCATCAGAGAAGCAGCCAGGAGCCCATGGTAACTCTGGAGGAGATGCAGCGATCCACAGCTCAGGTGGGAGAATCTGTCCACAGGACAACTATTAGTCATGCACTCCACAAATCTGGCCTTTATGGAAGATTGGTAAGAAGAAAGCCATTGTTGAAAGAAAGCCATAAGAAGTCTTGTTTGCAGTTTGCAAAAAGCCACGTGGGGGACACAGCAAACGTGTTGAAGAAGGTGCTCTGGTCAAATAAAACCAAAATTTAACTTTTTGGCCTAAAAGAAAAACACTTGCACATCACCCTGAACACACCATCCTCACCGTGAAACATGGTGATGGCAGCATCATGTTGTGGGGATGCTTTTCTTCAACGGGGACAGGGAAGCTGGTTAGAGTTGATGGGAAGAGCGATGGAGCCAAATACAGGGCAATATTAGAAGAAAACCTGTTAGAGTCTGCAAAAGACTTGAGACTGGGGCTTCGGTTCACCTTCCAGCAGGACAACGACCCTAAACATACAGCCAGAACTACAATGGAATGGTTTACATCAAAGCATATTCATGTGTTAGAATGGCCCAGTCAAAGTCCAGACCTAAATCCAATTGAGAATCTGTGGCAAGACTTGAAAATTGCTGTTCACAGACACTCTCCATCTATTCTGACAGAGCTTGAGCTATTTTGCAAAGAAGAATAAGCAAATATTTCACTCTCTAGATGTGCAAAGCTGATAGAGACATAGCCAAAAAGACTTGCTGCTATAATTGCAGGGAAAGGCGGTTCTACAAAGTATTGACTCAGGGGAGCTAAATACAAATGCACGCCACACTTTTCACAGATTTATTTGTAAAACTTTTTGAAAACGATTTATCATTTTCCTTCCACTTCAGAATTATTTGCCACTTTGTGTTGGTCTATCACATAAAATTCCAATAAAATACATTAACGTTTCTGGTTGTAACATGACAAAATGTGGAAAATGTCAAGGGGTATGAATACTTTTTCAAGGCACTGTATATATACACACACACACACAGTAGAAAGCAGCACTTCTACTTCTCAGGTCAATAGTGTGTTCATGAAACAGGAGGACTGCACCTCCCATATATAAGAAGTCAATGATAGGCAGTTGCAGCACACTTCTATTTGTAGTGATACAAAGTAACAGCAACAGTGTTGAGTTTACCATGCTCTTTTTGCTGTTAGTTTGTATCACTACATGAAACAAAAAACATAAGTGTGCTGCAACGGCCAGACATTGGATGCTTTTTATGTATAGGATAGTTTTGAGGTTACATCTAATTGCTAATTGCAGTGCTTACAGTTGTGGCACAGCAAAGAAAAAGAGAGTCTGCCTTTGGACACAAGATCATGCAAAACTACAACTGTCACTTTGTTCACAAAGATTAACCAACTGCCATGCCTGCACCTGCACATTGCCATGCCTACACCTGCTGCCCGCTCTAAGTATATTTACTGTGAGAGGGCAGCAGGTAAAGGCATGGCAACATACAGCACATGTACAGTACATTACCACCCTTCTTATTGGTATGGGGGCGCGCGTGCACCACCCCCTTCTGACTCGTATTGTGATTGGACACCACACGAGTTTGGCAGCAGATTTCAGCCAATGATTTTAGCTGAAACCTGCTGAGCGGCTGTGTCCAATCACACACAGAGTTCTGTGTTTACAGTGAACAGCGATCTGGCTGTTTCTTCTCCCTGAAAAGCAGTATCAGTAAGTAAAAGCAGCACACAATACACTTGTTAGGCACACAGGTAACCCCTAAATGCCCCTAGATGTTAACCCCTTCCCATGCAGCACCATTAGTTTAGTGTCACTATAAAGTTTTATCACTGATCACTGCATTAGTGTCACTAGAAACATCATTGTCAGTTAGTGACCCTCCCAGCCAGTGTCTGTTAGTGGCAGATTGCTCGCCACCCTATCACATTATGAGTCGCCGATCACTGCCTTTACAGTAAAGCATCTATAGCTGCAAAACTTCCAATATATATATATATATATCAATATATATATATATATATATATATATATATATATATATATATATATATATATCAATATATATATATATATATATATATATATATATATATATAGATACAGTATATACACCATAGTTTGTAGACACTATAACATTTGCTCAAACCATTAATATACACTTATTAATTAATATACACTTATTGGAATTTTTTATTCATTTTTTTTATATTTATTTATTCTTACCAAAGACATGTAGCAGAATACATTTTGGCCTAAATTTATGAAAAAGTTTAATTTTTAAAAAATTTTTATTGCATATGTTTTATGACCGAACGTAGAAAATAACGGTTTTGTTTTGTAAATTTCAGCCATTTTTCATTTATATAATAAAAAATAAAAAAATCCTTCATCATAGAGTCAGTGGGCAGTGGCGTCCCTATGGGGGTGCAGATTGCACCCGGGTGACACCCTCCAGAGGGGTGACACAGTGCTTCTCTGGACACCTTGTGTTGCGCTGCGCTGCCCCGCATGTCCTTTGGGGACCGGACTGGTGACAGGCAGCCGCAGGCAGGACAGGTACCAGCTGCTTATCAGTGCTGCATACCTAACCTACAGTAAGAGCCGAGATGGAGCCTAGTCTAGGCTCCTCCTCCACTCTGACATTACATCCACAAGAGGAGGAGAGGACTAGGCAGAGGGACATCTCTCGGGAGAGCCACACTGGTCTAAGGTCTGTAATGGGGGGTATGTAATCTGAGCACAGAGGAGATTGCATTGGGGGCATTACACATGATTTGGGAGATTACACTGGGGGGGGTTACATTGTAGTGAATTTACACTGGAGTATTACACTAGGGGGATTTACATTGGGAGGATTACACTGGGGGATTTAGACAGGGGGATTTACACTGGGAGGATTACACTTGGGGGATTTACACCGGGGGGGGGGGATTTACACTAGGGGGATTTACCCTGGGAGGATTACCACTGGTGGATTTACACTGGGGGGGGGGGATTTACACCAGGGGCATTACCCTGGGGGGGGGGTTATGCTAAGGGGGGCTTTTCTATTGGGTGGATTACACTGCGGGGGGGGGGGTTAAACTAGGGGGAGTTCACTAAGGAGGGGGATACACTCCGGGGGGTTACACTGGGAAGATTACACTTGGAGGATTTGCACTGCAGGGATTACCCTGGAGGGATTGCATTGGGGGATTACACTGTGAAGGATTACACTAGGGGGATTAAACTAGGGGCATTACACTGGGGAGGATTTACATGGGGGGGGGGGGGTTCACTGGGAGGATTACACTTGGGAGATTCACACTGGAGGAACTGCACTTGGGGTCTTTTCCACAGGGTGGATTACACTGTGGGGGACTAAACCCGGGGGAGAGCACGGGGGGGGGATAACAAGGCAGGGATACACCCAAGGGGGTTACCCTGGGTGGATTACAGTTTGGTATTCACACTGGAGAGATTTAAATGGGGGGGGGCATTACACTTGGGGATTACACTGGGGTGGATTTACCCTGGGGGCAATTACACTGGGGGGATTTACTCTGAGGATGGCTTTTCTACTGCGTGGATTATATTGCAGGGGATTAAACTGGGGGAGTACATTGGGGAGGGGGATACACTCCGAGGGATTACACTGGGAAGATTACACTTGGGAGATTCACACTGCAGGGTTTACCCTGGAGGGATTTTATTGGGGATTACACTGTGGAGGATTACACTAGGGGGATTACACTGGGTGGATTAAACTGGGGGCATTACACTGGGAAGAATTTTCATGGGGAGGTTTACAGTGAAGGGATTATACTGGGGAGGAGTACACTGGGGGGATTTACATGGGGGGGGGGGGAATACACTGGGAGGATTAACGGCACTACTATTGCCATTATTTGCAGTGTTATATGGGAAAACAATTATTAGGGGGGGTGACACCATGTTTTACTGCACCAGGTGACACCAACCCTAGTGACGCCACTGTCAATGGGTGCTGCCTCGATCTTTCTATTTCAATATATTTTTTTTAATTTGAATGTGTGATACAGATCAAACATTCCGCATTGCGGGTACAAAGAGAATAAACCCATATCTTTCAAACCCCTACCTGCTGCCATTGGTATCTTCATGGGTACCTATAGCAGCTTGACCTTATGATCACTTTCCTATTGATAACATTTGCAATAGGACTCAATTTTGTAACAAGAGCAGCAAAATAGTTGCCAGGGGAAAAGCCTACATGTACCTATGGCAGCAGGAGGTGGTGACCGTTTCTTGTAGTAGATAAGATTTACAAACAGTTGCATCTCATGAAAACGGGCAGAGAAAATGCTGCTTTTTGAAGCAGTTATCAAGTTGGTTGTCTCTGAACGCAGCTCTATTTCAGTCAATGTGTCTATAAACATTGAGACATTTAGGTCTATATTTTAGAGCAGTGTTCAGGGCACAAAAATGTCCCAAACTTGCATTCAGAGATTACATCCCAGATAATTTACATACATGCAAAACCATGCATGCATATGCATAAATCTTTTCCAGTGGGCAGAATAAGCTATTATCTTGAGTTTATACCCATAACCTTTGAAACTATATATATATAGAGGCGTAACTAGAACCTTCAGGGCCCCGGTGCAAGAAACCATTAGGAGCCCCCCGGACCCCTGGCCGGGGCCCTTCCTTCAAGCCTGGGGCACTTCCCACTGATCCTGGGGCCCTTTACTCTCATTGCGGGGCCCTTTATTATGGTCCCGCAGTGGGACCCTTTCACAAGTTCTGCAGTGGGCCCCCTTCCTGCCATCTTGGGGCCTCCCCACGGTGGTGGAATGCCAGGGTCCGGTTGCAAGTGGGACCTTTGCGATCCTGGAAGTTCACCCACTGGAGTCAGTAGTTTTTATTTTTTAGTATTTTAATTGTATTATTTTTTATCATTTTATTCAATTTTTTTACAATGTCACTGACCATGTTTCTGTCCATTCAGAAAAGGAAGGAGCTGGTAAATTACATATTTACTGACCCCTTCTCGGTTCTCTATTGTGACACATCCCCTGCAGCAGCTGGCAGGAGAGGGAAGGGAGCACAGTTTAGGGAGGGGGGGGGGACCAGAGGAACACGCAGGGGCTCAGAGACAGCAGAACACAAGTGAACTTGATAGGAGGAGTGGCGGGGGCAGCATACAAAGGAACCAATCTCCTCCATTTTCCTCCTGCAGCTACAGAAGGAAAAAGGAGGACAGTGATTTTTCTACATGCTCTCATATCCAAGTGTACAAGGGAGCTGCACAGGCCCCCTGGAGCATGGGGCCCGGTTGCAATTGCAACAACTGCAACCTCTGTAGTTACGCCCCTGATATATATATATATATATATATATATATATATGCCTGTAAATGTGCATAAACGTGCATAAAGCCCAAGCATTTTGTACACTGGACTTTTCCAGACTCTAAGTCTAAAACTGTAAAACTGCTCCCATCCCTTTCAAACTCCTATTCTAACTACTCTGTAGATAGATTACACTTATACTTACCTATTCTCTGGTCCAGTAATGTGATCTCCCCAGCAGCTGGGTAATGACTTCACCCATAGGCTTACTATGGGACATCCATTGTAGGCGCTCTCTCCTCTTCCCTGAGCCATCTGCTGGGGAAATCATGTGACCAGAACAGAGCACCGTGAGAATAGATAAGTATATGCATCTTCCTTCTACAGTGTAGTTAGAATAGGAGTTAGAAGGGGGTGGGAGCAGTTTTAGGCTTAGTTACTTAGAGCCCGGAATTCCACTTTAAGACTGATGGCACTGCAGGCGCCACAACAGTCTCAGGATGACAGTGTATTTTTGCAAGGCTTCTATTTTATTTAATGAAGCCTCCAGCTTGCAAAGAATCACATGTTATAAGTGACATGGTGATTGTAGACCAGAGTCAGCAGGTCAGCAGGGATGGAACTCTCAATGACAGCCAGGATTGAGAGCCAGCAGCCACCAATGTGTTCACTGGTGCCTAAAGGTTGGCATTTATAAATTAATCCCTAGGACTGGCATAATGCTGGGGGGGGGGGGGGGGTCATTTTGTTTTTTACAGACCAGGGTGTGAAAGGATTTTAACAAGCTGGTGGACTGAACAGATTGGGCTTTGTCTACTCTGCAGGTATGGGTAATGATTCTAACAGATGGATTTTCTTACGATTATGATTGTATGAATATATAAGTATTGCTGACAATATACATGCATATTATACAAAGAAAGAGATATTGTACATCGACATTCTGTGTGGACTGTATTTTTTGTATAATAATAAATTAATATATTTATTTACTATAATTTAGTATTATCCCCATTATTATTCAAACACAGTAGTTAAAACCATGCTAATTAAGCCATGCTCACAGTGCACTTAGTGCACAGCTCTCTTATTATCTTAGAAGCGGCTCTCTGAGATTGACATCTCTGAAGCTGTTTGTGTAACCAAAAAAACATGTTTGAGTCAGGCCTTCTCATCTCCAGTAATGTATGAGAGGAAGAAACTGATTGGTTTCAACATGCATTATGAACAGTTCTTTGGCTCTTTTTCAGAAACGCACTACAGTCCCTTAAACATGGTTTCCTATGGGACACATTCACATCTATGCTTTTTTCAGCCGCTGTGTTTTTGGAAAGTGCCAGGGACTTTTTCTAAAAACAAAATATTGCGGTTTTGGTTCAATAGACTTCAATGGAGAAGTTGCAGAAAAGCATGCAGTGCGTTTTTACCACGATTTGCGTTTGTTAATCCACCCAACAACAAATCAGCCAAAAAAAAGCATAAAAAATGCAAAATACATAAAAAAAAAAAAAAAAACAGGCAAAACGTGTCAAATACGCAAAATGCACCGCAAAAAGCACCGCAGAAATGGAGCAAAAGCAAACTGCATAGGTGTGAACCAAGCCTTCCTTGGTAGACGTTCTGTTCACACTAGAGTGGACCATGTGTTCCAGTTACAGGTGTGGAACTCGCAGCTCAATCGCACTGCTTTAGCGAGACGAGCCACATCTAAGCCCACAGCATGATCGCTGGTGGGAGAAATGCAGGGAAACAATATGGTCAAAAAGACCATGTGGTTTCTCTGCGGCCGCCTAAGGCCCCTTTCACACAGGGGAGTCCATTGGTGGACTCTGTTTTTCTCAGCGGGGGATCGATCCGCCGATCCCCCGCTGACCAGGTGGATGGCAGCTGTGTCTCCATGCTCTGTGAGATGGAGCTGTCAGGTCCTGCTGTTCTCTATGGGGGAATCGGATGGGACAGACCGCCTGTCCGTTCTCATCCGATCCGATCCACTGGACAGAAGGAAAATAGGGTTTCCATCCGTCCAGATTTGACGGATCGGATTGGATGTCAGCGGAGATGTCTCCGCTGACATCCGATGCCCCATAGAGATGCATGGGCATCTGAACGGTCCACCTGTGTGAAAGTGGCCTAAGCCTTTTTCTGACACTTGTTGCTTACAAGGTAAAATCCGTATTTTTTGCAAGAAAATTACTTAGAACCCCCAAACATTATATACATAAATATATATATATATATATATATAGATATATATATATATCTATATATATATATTTTTTTTTAGCAGAGACCCTAGAGAATAAATTGACAATCATTGCAATATTTTATGTCACACCATCCTGGGGAAAAAATACACTTTAATGAATTAAAAAAACCCCAAAAAGTAAGGTTAGCCCAATTTTGTTTTGTATAATGTGAAAGATGATGTTACGCTGAAAATCGTGATCTTTATTCTAAGCATAAAAATCGTCATTCTCATTTAATCCACAATCGTGCAGCTCTAATATATATATATATATATATATATATATATATATATATATATATACATATACACACACAATATATATATTTATCTATAGATATATAGATAATAGTGGATAAAAAAAGTCTATATACCCTTGTTAAAATATCAGGTTTCTGTGATGTAAAAAATTAAGACAAAGATAAATAATTTCAGAATATTTTCCAACTTTAATGTGTCCTATAAACTGTACAACTCAATTGTAAAACAAACTGAACTCTTTTAGGGGGGGGGGGGGTAAAAACTAAAATAATGTGGTTGCATAAGTGTACACACCCTCATATAACTGGGAATTCAGCTCTGTTCAGAATTAATGAATCACATTCAAAATAAAGTTAAATAGGAGTCAGTACACGCCTGCCATCATTTAAAGTGCATCTGATTAACCCCAAATAAAGTTCAGCTGTTCTAGTAGATCTTTCCTGACATTTACTTAGTCGCATCCTACAGCAAAAGCCATGACCCGCAGAGAACTTCCAAAGTATCACAGGGATCTCATTGTTAAAAAGTATCAGGGTACAAGAAGACAAGGGTACAAAAGAATTTCCAAGGCATTAGATATACCATTGAACACAGTGAAGACAGTCATCATCAAGTGGAGAAAATATGGTACAACAGTGACATTACCAAGAACTGGGCGTCCCTCCAAAATTGATGAAGAGACTAGAAGAAAACTGGTCAGGGAGGCTGCCAAGAGGCCCACAGCAACATTAAAGGAGCTGCAGAAATATCTAGCAAGTACTGGCTGTGTGGTACATGTGACAACAATCTTCCCTTATCTCTGGCCTATGGGCTAGAGTGACAAGACGGAAGCCTTTTCTTACAAAGAAAAACATCAAAGCCTAGTTAAATTTTGCAAAAACACATCTGAAGTCTCCCAAAAGCATGTGGGAAAATGTGTTCTGGTCTGATGAAACCAAGGTTGAACTTTTTGGGCAGAATTCCAAAAGATATGTTTGGCGCAAAAACAACACTGTACAGTACGTCACCAAAAGAACACCAGACAGTGAAGCATGGTGGTGGTGGCATCATGCTTTGGGACTCTTTTTCTTCAGTTGGAACAGAAGCCTTAGTCAAGGTAGAGGGAAATATGAGCAGTTCCAAATACCAGTCAATATTGGCACAAAACCTTCAGGCTTCTGCTAGAAAGCTGAACATGAAGAGGAACTTCATCTTTCAGCATGACAACGGCCCAAAGCATACATCCAAATCAACAAAGGAATGGCTTCACCAGAAAAAGATTAAAGTTTTGGAATGGCCCAGCCGGAGCCCAGACCTGAATCCGATTAAAAATCTGTGGGGTGATCTGAAGAGGGCTGTGCGCAGGAGAGGCCCTCGCAATCTGACAGATTTGGAGTGTCTTTGCAAAGAAGAGTAGAGAAATATTGCCAAGTCAAGCTGATAGACTCATACCCAAAAAGACTTGAGTGCTGCAATAAAATCAAAAGGTGCTTCAACAAAGTATTTGTTTGTTTAAGGGTGTGCACACTTATGCAACCATATTATTTTAGTTTTTTATTTTTACTTCCATCCACCTAAAAGATTTCTTTTTTTTTTTTTTTTTTGAATCAAGAAAGAACTTTATTGAGAAGACACAAAAAAAAAAAAAAACATACTTCTTGTACACAGTCAACAAGTTGTAGAAATCAGTACAAAACAAAACAAAGCATGTCACAGCCTGGGATCAGAGAATCAACTATAGGCCAAAGCCAAAATCAACATATCAAACCATGAGTAGTAACAATAATCAGGTCAACATTCATAGACCCCCCCGCATCAGAACAACAGCACTGCAACCCCCCTCGGTACTAAACCAGCAGACGATCCAGTATCAAGCATATTGGAGCCATACCAGGGGAGCTTAACCACACACCCCAGACTTTAGAAAACTTGGCTAAGTGAACACATCCTAGCTGACTCCAAGGCATCCTCCCACTGCTCCTCCGTAACCTCCCCAACATCAACACTCCATTGTTCACAGGCTGTACTGGGGTAATTCTCCAAATACGCTCCCAACAGAGAGGCGTAACAACTGGAAATAAACCCCTTGGTGGGGGTGAATTGTTGCATTAGAGAAAACACAGGGCAGGGGACATAGGCATTTGGTGTAGGGAGGTTTGGGTCGTCACTGCATGCTTCAGTTGCATAAAATAATACATCATAGTCCCGGGGGTTCGAGAATTTAAGGCTCAATTGTACAAAGGTCAGTAGTGTCCCGTTTACCAAAATGTGTTTAAGGTGAGTCACCCCAAAGGAACACCATCTACCCGCCTGATCTAGCTTGAGAAGTTCAGGGTATGTATGGTTCCATATGGGACTGTATACCGTGTAGCCAGTGACCCTTTGTAGCTGTTTGGATTTGTCCCACAAGAAGTCTATAGGTATGATATTGCTTATTTGATTTTGAGAAAAGGTGTGCCTCGAGACCCTCCGGCACGCCACAGGCACCTGTAAAGTGCCTCATGATCGCCAGCGCCGAACCACCTTGTGCACCTGACATGGCCCCCACCATATGCTGCAGCTGCGAAGCTAAGTAGTATATCCAATTATATATTATATCCAATTATCCTTATTCAAATAATAAGTGGTGCAGGCCTTTAGAGGTTTAAACAGGCAATGAGGCAATATATCACCTCCTCGCAATCTGTCAAACACCCTCTGAAAATCAATTTAGTACAGATCACTTTTCACAGAGCAACCCTTGTGTAAATGAGCCCTTAAAGTGGAACTGTACTTTTATTGTGACACAGCCCAACTGTCCCCACATCATCCTCACAAATCCTGAACAAAGAGCCTTGTACATGCACAGGGGTGAGTAAATTGTCATGTTTGTGCCAAATTGTATTTCATAGGCACTGTTTTTATAATCTCTTGCAGGTACCATCTTCTGCCCTGTGGCTGCCACTGAAGATAAGGGATCTTGTAGAGGGGAGCTAAGTAATGATGTCAGAAGGGGGGCTTTAATGATTTGTCATCATAACAGTGCACTTTAAATATGAAAGTTCAGTATGGATCAATTTATGAAGTATGACCTTTATGGTAACAACCAGAAATATCACAGTATATATTTTTATATTTTACACTCCTAACCTCTATATTCACCAGTGTAGTTTTTCATCTGAAAAACGGGTTGTGGGGCTCCAGGGAGCTTGTGACATGAAGAGGAAACTGGTTTTTCAGTTTCCTCATTGTTTTAAAATGTCCAGTTTGTGACCTGGAGCCCGGAGATTTCTAAGTGATCCGGGTGGGATGAAATCTCCAATTCTGGGTCAAGGTATTCAGAACAGCCAGCATAATAATTGGTCAGGTGTGTGCTGGGCTTTTAGTAGTAACCTGACCATGGTTCTGGGCTCCACCCAGGTCTGGCACAGGAGTTAGGAGGGCTCCACCCCGGGAGACAGGAGGTCTGGCCCAGGAGTTAGGAGGGCACCACCCCGGGAGACAGGAGGTCTGGCCCAGGAGTTATGAGAGCTCCACCCCCCGGGAGACAGGAGGTCTGGCCCAGGAGTTAGGAGGGCACCACCCTGGGAGACAGGAGGTCTGGCCCAGGGGTTAGGAGGGCACCACCCCGGGAGACAGGAGGTCTGGCCCAGGAGTTAGGAGGGCACCAACCCGGGAGACAGGAGGTCTGGCCCAGGAGTTAGGAGGGCACCACCCCGGGAGACAGGAGGTCTGGCCCAGGAGTTAGGAGGGCACCACCCCGGGAGACAGGAGGTCTGGCCCAGGGGTTAGGAGGGTACCACCCCGGGAGACAGGAGGTCTGGCCCAGGAGTTATGAGAGCTCCACCCCGGGAGACAGGAGGTCTGGCCCAGGAGTTGTAAGGGCTCCATGTTGGAGTCGGTACTGGAGGCTGCTAGCAGTGTGCATCCAGTTGGTGAGTGACCAGTTTGTAGGAGACAGAAAAGGGCCTGGAGTTTAAGGCCAGAGCAGCCGTACAGCAAGTTAGAACCAGAAGGACTGAATGATGAACTGAATGATCGTTTGTTTTGATTTAAGACTGAAATGCTGAAAACCCTTGCGAGGGAAACCCTGTTATTTTGTGCTTGATGAACTTTCTTTTAATAAACATGGGCAAGAAAAGCCCTTAAAAGGAAAATAAGCGAGTGGCGGTGTCCTTTAAAAGTTCTACATTTGAGTCCCTACACCATGCACACTTCAAAATAAAACCCACAAACACAACTTTGTTTGTAAGGTTTATATAACGGTCTATGTCCCTAAAGCAATGAAAATCTTTCCAAACCATATGCAGACAATATGAAACAAAACCTTCTGACTGCAGTTCTGCTTTAAAGGACAATTCCATAAATCACGGTTTGGATTGCAGACAACTATGGTAGTTATTAGATTCATCAAGCATGGTTTATGTAGTGATAGATATGAAACAAAAAAAAAATTATTGGAAGTTGTTCTCTCTGCGTTTATGCAGGAGTTGACTTTCATACGGGACTGAATTAAAATTTTTGGGTCCTCCTAGTTCATCTGTCTTGTGTCATTCTGACCTATCATAACATGGAAAAATGGCTTTGTAATACACTAAGAAGATCAGAGATAGTTGTACACAGGCCTGGGACAAGGGGTGGCTGCCCTGAGCACTGTGGAAATTTTGTGGGGATTTGTACTAGGAGAGTGGATTTGTGTTAGGAAGGGGAATTTGGGGGGGGGGGGATTTGTGCTTGAAAGGAAATATGGAGACTAGTGTTAGGAGAGGGGATTGGGGGGGGGGGTTGTAATGGGACAGAGGGTTTTGGAGGATTAATTCTTAGAGGGGAAATTTGATGCTTAGAGGGGAAATTTGAGGGATAGAGGATTTGTGCTAGAAGGGAGGATTTGGGGAGGGAAATGATTTGAGCTGGGAGGGGGGATTTGTATTGGAAGAGGGAGAAATTTTGCTTGGGGAGAATTTTGGCTTGCAAATGGAATTCATGCTTAGGGGGTAAGTGTGAAGATTAGTGCTTGAACAATTTTTTTGGGGGGAAGGGATTTTTGCTGACACGTTGCTTATATTTTTTGGGGGTGGAGGCACCGTTTGTCATCTTCCTCATGGGTGCAAGATGACCTTGTCCCTACCTTGGCTGCACAAGACATGCTAGGGATGGAGAGAGTGAAAGGGTAAGTTTGCATTGGTACACCTAGAGGAGACCCATATGTGATCTAAATGTAACTGGTCCCTTTTGTGTGAAACATGTTTACAATCTCAGCAAACATGTTATCCTATCTCATCATTCTAGAATACTCTCATCTCTCAGAGGTGTGTTTAATGAGGGATAACAGAAAAGCTAGCTGGTTATTAAGTTATTGATCTTAAAAATGCACACAGTATATAGTATACAGTACAGGAGAATAAATTCAGACAGCCTTCTCCTGGTCTCATCTCTTGCTGCAGAGAGATGAGACCTCTGAAGTTTCAGTGCAGAGCTTGTCAGTCAGGTTAGCTGGTCATAAGTGGTCTTTATGGAAGAATAGCAGCCAAAATGCCACACCTCCGACTGGAAACAAGACTGAGCGATTTAACTATGCACAAAAACATAGGAACTGGGGTACAGAAAAATTTTGCTGTAGCAGGAGGCAGTTTGTTTGTTGAAGGGCTGTAGAGCAGTACAATAATGAGTGTATGAAGGCAACAGTGAAGCATGGTGGAGGTTCCTTACAGCTTTGGGGCTGCCTTTCTGCAAATGGAGTTGGAGATTCGTCAGGATCAATGGTGTGCTCAATGCTAAGAAATTTCGGCAGATAGTTTTCCTTCATGCCATACCATCACAGAGGCATGTGATTGGCCCCAAATGTATTCTGCAGCAGGACAATGACCCCCAAACACAAGCCAATGTCATTAAAGCGGACTTCTGGCCACAAAAAAAAATGTTCAATGAAAATACCCCCGGGACAGTCAGGGCTAGTACATTCCACAATGGATAGCCTCTGATCTGTCCCGGTTCGCACTTACCTGCAAGAAGAAATACTCAGTTTTAAAATTTCTTCTCCAGTGTTGCCATCTCAGGTGTGGGCAGCTGAAGCCAGCGCGATCCTCTTCTGCGTCCTCTTCCGTCCTCTTCGGTCACAAGATGCACTGCGCCGGCCCCGCTGTCACTTCCGGGGCTGCAGCGTCATCCCTGCACAGCTTCTGGGCATGCCCAGAAGCTGTTTAGCAAGGTATGACACGCCTGAACTGGAACTGACGTCGGGGCCGGTGCAGGCGCATTGATTCCTGGGAGTGATGACGTTCAGCTCCCAGGAATCATTGCAAAGCGGAAGTGACGGCGCGGGCCGCGGCCACTGAGGGAGGAAGTGGAAGAAAGGTGAGTATATCTTTCTGCAATTAAAAGGTAAGTAAAAAAAAAAAAAATCGTAATTATCCATTTCTGTTTCAGGTGACCTATAGCAAGCGGATGGCATAGTCGATTTTGGGGCCGGAACTCCGCTTTAAGAGCTATCTTCAGCATAAAGTGAAACAAGAAAGTGATGGTTTGGCCCCCACAAAGCCCTGATCTCAACGTAATGGAGTCTGTCTGGGATTACATGAAGAGACAGAAGGATATGAGGCAGCCTATATTCACAGAATATCTATGGTTAGTTCTGCAAGATGTTTGGAACAACATACCTGCGGAGTTCCTTCAAAAAATATGTGAAAGTGTACTTAGAAGCATTGATGCTGTTTTGACGGCAAAAAATGATCACACCAAATATTGATTTGATTTCTCTTCATTTAATTTCTATTTTGTTAGTTAATAAAAACGAACACTTCTATTTCTGAAAGCATTCTCAGTTTACAGCATTTTTTCACAACTGCCTTAAACTTTTGCAAAGCTCCGTATGTCAAACAGCATCAAGAGCAGAAAACATCTTCTAGGGACTTGAAGTTGTAGAAGGTTTACTGCTAGGCTGCTATTAAGATTACAATTTACTATGTCCCATCTGCAACAAGACATTCTTACCTGCCTGCTCAAAAAACTTTGTGGAATATACACTTAAATTAAAGTGAGACTGCACTGCTTCTGATCACCACAAACCAAAAATGCTATTTAACTAATTTGTATTATTTAAAGCAATCTCCCCCATCCATCTATGTCCCCGTGCTTTATTTTGCTAAGAAATCATTTTGAAAAACACCCCCTAGCATTTCTGGTCATGGCCATCTTGAGTAAAGGCAGATGATTCATGTATCATTTACTTCCTAGAATCCATCTGTCTTTGGCTCGGGCATAGGCTGAGCTGAGAACCCTCCCTCCTCTCCTGAAGACTCATGGGATATATAACATAATTTGCATAGGCATGGAAACCAGGAAGTAACTAAAGAAATGTGAAAAAAAAAGTTTAAAACAAGTAAATATGATATACTTTTCTATCTATTTACTAATGCCAGCAGCATAAAGATTAAAACGAGTCCATGTTGATTGAGAGAGTGAAGTTCCACTTTAAGCACACGTGCAAGCTAGTGTAAATTTTCATGTGTCATCTGGAGCTGGGCAATTGAGATAGCAGCAGATGCCAAACCTGTTAGAAGATAGGGTGAAGTTGACACTGTTGGCGAAGGAGCTTGTGGACATTACATCACTACAGGGGAGGTGAGTATAGCCAGACTTTAGTTCTGCTTTAAAGACAATCATAGGTGTGCGGCGCGCAGCCTATTGCATTAGGGTGTGCACCCCAAAGTTTAAATACACATGCATGTGTTTGCCTACATGTATATGGCCCCGGTACATTACTCTCCCTGCTGGCAAAGTGAAATAGAAGTGTGTGGCACTTCTCTTATGGCAGAGCATGTCCGAGGGAGATCTTTCCCATCTCCTCACTGGCAAACAGAGCGATAATCCTAATGTAACCTAGGTGATTAGGGTGTGCCCAGGCACACCCGGCACACCCTGTGCGCACGCCTATGAAGACAATGCATTATATAGCAGGACAGAACTGGAGGTGAGAACCTGATAAAGAGAGATGAGAATTTCTGAAAACTTTCTGTTAGTCCTCAAAATGTGTAACCTATGTTTTCACTTAATCATGAGCAGTAGTTAGTTGTAACATTTTTCCAATGGAAAAATTAGCATTACACAGTTAAGCCTCTGCGGAACATAAACGATATTGCCAATATCAGTGAAAAATGCTTATTCTGGGACAGTGTCAATTGCCAAAGCCATCAGATCAGTATAACAAGCAGATATTACAAAATTACCCCAATTCTAATTAAATAATGAACTGTGTATATATACAAATACTGTAGGTCCAGCTGCTATACTAAAATCCCCACAAACTTTAAACTTATTAAAAACCTACTGTACTTATTAAAAACCTACTGTATAAGCAGGGTCATGTTTAATGCAGGGCATCTGAGCCCGCGTTGCCTGCAAAAAGTTGGTAAGTGGATTTGGGCATCACTCAGGAGATGAGAATGTAATTGAATGTTGGGGCGCTTGTGATTGGTTGGGGTATGTCTGCAGCCTATGTGGTGATTGGTCACCTTGGTAAGGTAATCCTTGTCCAGGGAGAGTGCCTATCACATTGACCCTTCTCCCTCACCAGGTCTGAGAAGCTGAAAACCATCGGCCCACTGAAGAACTTCTTCGCTGGAAGGTTAAGCAGAGTGTGCCTGGTGTTCACCTGACTTCCTCTTCACACTATCAAGGTAAGAATAGTGGAGGGGGGGGGGGGAGCAATGCAGGGGCCTGTAGAGGGAGAGGTTCCCGTGTAATTATGGGGGTAGTATGGAGGGGGGTCCTGTGTAATGATAGGGGTGGTATGGGGGAGGGGGTCCTGAGTAATAATGGAGGATAGCATGGGTTAAGGGGGGTCCTGTGTAAAAATGGGGGATGTTGGGGTGGAGAGCAAAATTGCATGGAGGGGGAGGCAAGGAAATTTTTGCCCAGGGTCCATTTAATAGTACGCACTTGACCTCCAGAAGATTTACCCCTCATCATAAACAGAACATTTTTTGTGGTAAGCCACTAAGTTATTTTAACTTACAATTTCGCAGTGATACAACACTTTATCCAAATGCAATTTATATAATTTTTTGTTCCGACAAATAGAGCTTTCTTTTGTTGGTATTTGATCACCACTGGGTTTTTTTTATTTTTTGCTCCATAACCAAAAAAAAATGAAAAAAAAACCCCAATATTTTTTACTTTCTTCTTTAAAATATATCTCATTTAAACATTTAAAAAATCAAATGTATTCATAAATTTAGGCCAATATGTATTCTGCTACATATTTTTTTTTTTTTTAAATCCCAATAACCATATATTGATTAGTTTGTGCAAAAGTTAGAGAGTCTACACACTATGGGACATATACTGGAGTTTTTATTTAGTTTTTTACTAGTAATGGCGACGATCAGCAACTTATAGCGGCTGCTATATTGTGACAGACAGTCTGACACTAACTAACCTTTACCCATATATGCTTTTTGTTGCCTTCAGTCCATTTGTTCGCATAGCTGATGCTTGGTTTGTCACTGCTTCTAACACATACCCAACTTGGTACTCCAGTTTAGCAAACATAATAAAAATGTATGTAAAGATAACCCCCAGAGGGGCCATGGAAAGAAGTTGGGTTTCCTATCCAGAGGCTGCCAGCTCTGTTTCCAGTGCCAGAAGCACACCGACAAACTCAAGGTCAGTCTAGGGGTGTCTTTTTAAGATTTACTGCAGATCTTGAACAAATTCAAGGAGGAGGGTTTAAGGCTGCAGGATTCTGTAGGCACAAAATCTTGAACAACTTCCCTGAATAATCCTGTTCCAGCAGTATTTGGTCCTTCAGTAGCAGCCTCAAAAATCAAGCTAAGAAAAGGGGGACAGCTAGTCAATCTGAGACCCTATGCAAGCAGTCACAGTCATTAAGCAGAAACCTCTGGCGTCTCTTCCTCAGTAAGCAGTTCTGTACCTGGAGCTTCTGGTGAAGGTCACCTACCTTTCTAGCCAAGCTTTCTCGGCCGGTTCAGCAGGGACCAGCAGAAAAACAAACCATCTATAGACAGGCAGATTGTACCCAAGTCAATCCTTCGATCGACTTGGGTACAACCAGCATGTTGGATATTTACTTGCGATTATTGCCAGCAGCCTCCCAGCCAGGAGAACAGAATAGCTCCATGGGAAGGATTCCCCCATCAACACTGACATTGATCTTCTTCCCAGCCATACCTTCTGGGCCAGCCTCCCAGGGTTTGAATAAGGTCAGATAAATATTTATAATCCATTGACTATTTCTGGAATATTCATCCAGAACAGGCAGAAATAATCAGTCATCAGGTTTAAAATAAACTTGATCAGACCTAAAAAGTGAATTGCAGCTCAACTGGATAGCCAAGCTATATGCTAAATTTAGCTTTCCCAGGGCAGTGGTGCTACATTTACAAGCTTTTAACTGCAGCTCAACTGTTTAGTAGTGAAAATATCCTGCCATAGATTTTCCCTATGACCCTGACCCTACTGCTGCCATCAGTTGAAACAGGTTTTTCAAAGATATCACAGGACTTCCAGATACAATTCAGTTTTAATAATTTCTAATTCAATGAAAATTAACAGTTATATAATTAAATATTGTAACAGATACATGCCCTGGTCATCTGTCATCTCATATAGCAGGATGGGTAGTAAATGAAAAAGGATAATCACAATGGCATGGCTCTGTTCTGCTTTCACAACTCAGTTTCATTTAAGGTTTGGTTAGACTAGTCAATTACTTAAAACAGTTAGTAGAAATTTAATGAAACTGACACCCTGTGATCTCCTTTAGAGAAAAAGTCTGAGAGGGTACACTGATTACACAACAACCCGATCTCGATACATGTTCATTACTACTGATTTTAACAGTACACTTTAATCATATCTCTGCCAGCTTTTGTTCAATGTCCTCAATGACCACACCTGTCATGATCAGGTGTCCGGCTCTGAGACCAGTAGCTATAGCAGTAGAAAGGTTCACACCAAGTACACAAGCAGATCACCCGGGCAGATGACATGGGTTAACCCGAGATCTGTGGTCTAAGCACCAGTGTTAATTTTGGCAGCAAATTTCAATTTAGTTTTAGTTTTAGTCTTAGTCTTAGGACTAAAATGGCATTTTAGTTTTAGTCCCATTTTAGTCTTCTGCAAGTGTTTTAGTTTTAGTCGTATTTAGTCGACTAAAACTCCAGTACATTTTAGTCGACTAAAACGTCCTACATTCTAGTCGACTAAAACATCCTACATTCTAGTCGACTAAAACTAATTTTAGTCATCTATAATGGAATGGGTGTAGTTCAATTGTAATTTGTAATGCATTATTTAAGCATTTCTCTACAATTTCCAAACTCATTATATACTACTGCTGGTCCTAGAGTGAAAAATCGAATATGTTATTATTTATTAAGGTTTGAGCATGCACCAGTGTTAATTTTGGCAGCAAATTTCGATTTAGTTTTAGTTATAGTCTTTTGACTAAAATGCCATTTTAGTTTTAGTCGTATTTTAGTCATCTGAATTGTTTTAGTTTTAGTCGTATTTTAGTCGACTAAAATTGTGTTAATTTAGTCGACGAAAACGTTTTAGTCGGTTTTAGTCTACGAAATTAACACTGCTAAGCACTAGCCGGACTTCACCAGAGCTCCTGATGGTGAAGATGGAATTCTCTACATGCTAGTGCCAGGTCACGGTCTTCTAGATCGCCCCACTGGGTGCTGAGCAAGCCGGGGTCGGGTGGAAGATGGAGCAGGTAGGAATCAAGCAAAGGCATAATCAGTAAACAAGCCAAAGGTTGGTAACATATGGATGCAGGTTGGGATCAAGCAAAAGTGTAGTCAAGAAACAAACCAAAAGTTGGTAACAAATGGTCACCGTTGGGTGCAAGCTGAAACATAGTCAACAGTTGAGCCAAAGATAATCAAAAAATAGTTGTGAAGATACAGATGGAAGCAGGAGCGAAAGAAACAAGGTATTGGCTGGAGAGAAGCACAATGATTGTGAAGATATGGATGACAGCAGGAGCAAACGAAGCAGGGTATTGGCTGGAGAGAAGCAAAATAATCTGGCAAATAGTTAGTGCAGAGATATGGCTTATATGTGGAAGTTCATGGGAGGAGCAAAGGGTTCAAGATTCATCAGAAACAAGACACAAATGAAAGTTGTCTACACTAAGGAATCAGGTAGAAGCTCTTCAGCATCTCATGTGGGACAGCGAGAAGAAACACAGCCAGACACTACAGAGGTTTTAGGTTCAATAAATCTTCATAGAGAATTTTATGAAGGTTTGTATAATTTTCTGTATGAATGAGATTGCATACCTGTATTCAAAGTTTACTCATTATTGGGCACATCCACCAAATGTGGTCATAGTCCCTAATGGCTACAGTCCTGGAAACCGGTTGAAGGATGGGATGGAATAAAATGACCTAGTCAACATGCGATCTAGTATTTTATAAGGATTTTCTCTTGGAGCACTTTGTGGTGGACTGCAAAATAAGTTGCCGATCTGCTGACTCCAAAGGAATGTTGAGTTTTGTTTCCCAGTAAGTTTGATAGGGATGTGTAAGCCGACACAAGTGACTTTTATATTAGAGATAAAATACCTGACCCATTTTATACGCAAGCTTCTCTGTTCCCACTCCAACTGTTTTCTTCCCCCCTATCTCTTTCTTGTGTCGATCAAGAACTATTTTAGCATCATCCATTTGGTGTTCTCAAGAATTAGTGTGGTGGCCAAAATCTTTTATTTCACGAAGGAGTTCCATCAATACCATGTGAGAAGCTGTTGCAATTTCCTTACACACTATAGAACGAAATTTATGTAGAAGAGATTAGTCTTTAGATTCATTGGGTATTGAAAGAGCCAAGGGGGTCCTGTTGTAGGCTGTCATCTAATCAGGCTAAGGCTGGCCATACACTATACAATTTTCTTATTCAATTTCCTTTAGATTTACCTTAATCTATATAGTGCAAGGGCCTGCCTGACTGCATACAAATTGAAAGTGTTTAGGTTTGACCCTATATTACATGGTTTTGGTAAATCTAAAGGAAAGTTGAACAAGAAAATTGTATAGTGTATGGCCAGCCTAAGTCATCTGAAGAGAGTCTCATAGTTTCATCTGCAACCACAATGTTCTGGAGCCATTTTGTTTGTGCGTGAGCGAGGCGCTGTTTTAGGTTTTGATTTAAATTTCCTCTTCTGGCTCATGCCCTGAGTATAGAGGAGACAATCCTCTAAAGGACCATTGTGATGTTGCAGTTCTTGGAGAACCCGGTATATGAAGTGCAGTGCTCAGGAAGAACAGAGCAGAGCAATTATGCTGCCATATTTACCCGATGTCAGCTAATGTCACAGAGCAGCTTCAGGCTCTGGAGGGATCCCTACCATTTTGTTAGTGCGGTCTAGAGCCGGACCAAGTTGCTCCCACCCCCTACCAGCCTGGTGCTCCAGTGAGTGCTGAAGGGGCAGAGTGGAGAGCGGTGACTGACAGTCACCGTTCTCTGCTCAGAGCTGACTTAGAACTGAGCGATCAGCCGTCATGTGATCACTCAGTTCTTGGGCTTAGAGGTGACAGGGGACAGCTGTGGCATCAGAATGATGCTGCAACATGGAGGTGAGTATGCATGTTTATTTTTTTAACCACCCCAAACTTTTGTTTGACTTTACATCTCACTGTAAACAGTTACAAAGTTTAATACCTTGAGATCCTGCCAGTAACAGCATGTTTTTGTTAGAGACTGACAGCTCCTGTTGCTGCTTTGCAATTAGCATTATTGTCAGCTTTACATATGAGTTGGCCATTGGGCATATATTCAGCTCAAAAGCAAACTGGGCTGGATATACACTGCCTGGCCAAAAAAAAAAATTGCCACCAAAAAAAAAAAAAAAAGGTCACAAATTGCCTTTAGCTTTAATTATGGCATGCATTCGCTGTGGCATTGTTTTTCGATAAGCTTCTGCAATGTCACAAGATTTGTTTCCGTCCAGTGTTGCATTAATTTTTCACCAATCTTGTATTGATGATGGGAGAGTCGGACCACTGCACAAAGCCTTCTCCAGCACATCCCAAAGATTCTCAATGGGGTTAAGTTCTGGGCTCTGTGGTGGCCAATCCATGTGTGAAAATGATGTCTCATGCTCCCTGAACCACTCTTTCACAATTTGAGCCTGATGAATCCTGGAATAAGCCCGTGCCATCAGGGAAGAAAAAATCCATTGATGGAAAAACCTGGTCATTCAGTATATTCAGGTAGTCAGCTGACCTCATTCTTTGGGCACATGCAGTAACTATCCAATAGGATAGTTACTGCATGCTTAGTTTAGTTAGTTGCTTAGTTAATTCCAGATGGCAACTTTTTTTTTGGTCAGGCAGTGTATAAGGTCAATTACATAGGCAGATCGACAATCAACTATAAGAGCTTGCGCAGCAGCCTGACAATGCTGCTGCTAATTGCAAAGTGGTGACTCAGTGTTGTCAGCCTGCAATAGAAAGAGATGCTACTGGCAGAAACAAACTTTGCAACAGCTAAAAAATATATTTCCTAAAGCATATCTATGGTGAAAATGTAAAATAATGTAATTCATTTCTACATTTCTATTTCTACAATGTATTTCAATTATTTCTAGCCAACTACTAATATTTTGAACAAACTACTAATAATTTGAACAATCTATAAGTCTGTAAACTTAAAGTGTTAGTAAACACAGGAGCCTGCATTCACTATATCTGGTCTCCTTCAGTACACAGAACATGGAAATGCTATTATTTTAGTAAATATAAACTGCTAAATACCTTTTCTCATCAGCAATATATAGCAGTCTCGTGACTTCTATCAGTGTCTTGTTAAAGCTTGTAGGAGTTTTAATTCTCCTCTGACTGTCCTATGAGGCTGTAGGACCCCTGACCCTCTGTCTGGACAGTGCTGATCACATGCAATCTCCCAAGAAAAAAAAAAAAAACCTCTCTAGCACGTGCAGCTTGCCGCCCAAGGCTCTGTTCTTTTAGCAGACAGTTTGGGGATGGTGGAAGAAGGGGAGGATCAGAGAAGACAGGATTAAACGGCCTTTTTACACAATGCAGAGGATTAACCCCTTAGGTTCCACAGTGAGTATAAGAAGCATGCTTTACTGCATATACAGTCTCATTTTACTGTTGTGGGTTTAGTAACACTTTAATCTGTGAAGAGCTTCACGCATTTTCTGCAGGCAAGAAGATACCATGGAACATATAGTCCTTAGAAAATAAAAATAAGCTACAAGGCATGCAGGGAAGCCAGAAAGTTGTGGAAAGAGATGGCTGGCAGACAGGCAAACTTACAAAATGAAGGACATTTTTCAATTAAGCCTATTATTTTTATAAAATTTTTTTGCACTGCTATTACTATACTCATGAAATGAAAGTGCCTGCAGTAACCATAACACTTCTTTAACCACTTGCCGCCGGCCCACCTTCAAATGACGGCGGAGCGGTGCAGCTCCCGTTCTGGGAAGCCGTCATATGATGGCGCACAGAGCGGCTTCTCTCGTGGCCGTGCCGTGTTGCTAGGGCACGGCGCGACCCCGATCTTGGTAAAGAGCCAATGACATGGCTCTTTACCCATGTGATCGGCTGTGTCCAATCACAGCCGGTCACATGTAAATGAGGAAGTGCCGTTTATCAGCTCTCCTTGCCTCACACTGTTAGAGGAGAGCCGATCAGCGGCTCTTCCTCAAAGGGGAGCATAGGACAGGTAATCAGGGCACTGATCATCAGTGCCCTGATTACTGTGAAGTAAAAAAACTTACCCATAATTCCCCCCAACCAATGCCCATCAGTGCCCACAATCCGTGCCCATAGTGCTGCCAGCCAGTGCCCATCAGTGCTGCCCATCAGTGCTGTCCGTCAGTGCCTATCAGTGCCACCCGTCAGTACCGCCTATCAGTGTCCATCAGTGCCACCTCTCAGTGCCCATCAGTGCCGTCTTTCAGTGCTCATCAGTGCCGCCTATCAGTGCTCATCAGTGCCGCCTATCAGTGCCACCTATCAGTGTCCATCAGTGCGGGATATTAATACCTCCTCATCAGTGCCACCTCATCAGTGCCCATCAGCGCAGCCCATCAGTGCCCATCAGTGCCGCCTCATCAGTGCACATCAGTGAAGGAGAAAAATTACTTATTTTCAAAATATACTCATAGAAAATAAAAAAACGTTTTTTTTCAACATTTTCTGTCTTTTTTCTTTTTTTTTTTGTAAGAAATAAAAAACCCAGCGGTGATTAAATACCACCAAAAGAAAGCTCTATTTGTGTGAAAAAAATTATTAAAATTTTGTATGGGTACAGTGTTGCATGACCGCGCAATTGCCATTCAAAATGTAAAAGCTCTGAAAGCTGAAAATTGGCCTGGGCAGAAAGGGGGTGAAAGGGCACTGTATTGAAGTGGTTAAAAATAACTGTATACTGTGACATATGATAACATACTTAAAAATAGATTTTGTGTTTACATACGCTTTTTAATTTATCTATTTTATTCAGGATATAGGCGCACAGTGATAAGACAGATTTAACGCAAGGTCTGCTTAAAGTCAGAATATCGAACTTTTAGCTGTAAATACAATAGTGTATTAAATGATGAAAAAAGAGGCTTATGTAAAAACTCCATTGATTTTAGTCCTGGGTAGGAACAGTGGCATGTAAAGCCATTTAAAGCCCTGATTTATGAACTGCACACTCCATGCTACATAATTACACATCTGAGCAAAACAATCACCAGCCAGGTGAAGACTGACTGAAGCAATTAGTCCCATCATTTAGCTTAAACCTGCGCCCAATGAAATGTATTTTCATCCATGGAAATTCGTCAGCTCTCCTTTATAATAGACTGTGTAAAATTCTGCAAATCCAGCTGATCCCAAAGTGCACAAAATAGGATCTTTCTATCTAACATTTTGGAAACGCTAGGTGGTAATGTTACAGCTATTGATAGCTACTTGCACAGAGAATGAAAGGGCCATGAAAGAATAAAATAGAGAAGAAGACCTGAACTAAATAATGGGGTAGGCATCTACATGGCGAATGAGATTTAATGTTGAAAAATGTAAGGTAATGCATTTGGGTGCCAGAAATACGAGCGCTAGGCCGGTGTGCCCTTTGTTTGTTTTTAGATTTTAGTGCCTTTGGACAACCCCAGTCTTATAGGGCAGCAAGGCCGTAGCCATTTGTGAAGCCAGGTATGAGGTCTTGTGGAATGAATTAGACAGGGGGGCCCTGTTTCTGAGTGCAGAAGAGAGTTGCTACAGCATCGCATTTGTTTTGGAATGTCAAGCTGCTGCAAGCAAAGCCAACAGAATACTGGCATGTATTAAAAAGGGGATTCACTCCAGAGCTAAAACAATAATTCTCCCACTCTACAAGACTCTGGTCCAGCGGCATCTGGAGTATTCTGTCCAGTTCTGGGCACCGGTCCTCAGGAAGGATGTGCTGGAACTGGAGAGAGTCCAGAGAAGGGCAACAAAGCTGATAAAGGGACTGGAGGATCTCAGCTATGAGGAAAGACTACAAGCATTGAAATTATTCTCTCTGGAGAAGAGACGCTTGAGAGGGGATATGATATCAATGTACAAATACCATACTGGTGACCCTAGCATAGGGAACAAACTATTCAGTGAAAGGGAATATAAAAGGACTTGCGACCATTGGCTAAAATTAGAAGAGAAGCGGTTTAACCTTAAACTGCGGAAAGGGTTCTATACCGTCATAGTGGTAAGGATATGGAATTCTCTTCCGCAAGCAGTGGTATCAGTGAGGAGCATCGATAGTTTCAAAAAACTATTCGATGGGCACTTAGCGACCACAACATATAGGGGTATTCGATGTACTATTGACAAACACACACGCACATGATGATTGATAAGTACATGTCTCGCTCTATGGCTGCTGTGCTGGTTCTTTCTGTTTTGTGTTTCAGGTGAAAGCTGCCTGCTGTTGCTAGGAAGATTTACCTCAGCTGCTGAGCACTGGATTGGTGACAAATCTTTTGGCGGGAAACATCTAGCCAATTAGTGTAACCTTTCACTTGTATATCCTCTCCTGTCACCAGGCAGGAGTCAGCATTTACCTCAGGTCTGTCAGCTGGACTCACCTCTGGATTCTCCTCAGCCTTACTACTGGATCTTTTGACCTGCTCTCAGCCCAGAACGGATATTCTACTTTATGAACTACTTCAGAGGAAGCCCTGGAAGAAGGCTTGCCTCAGTCATTCAATGAATATTTTTTTTTTTACTCCCCCCATCAGTTTTCACTGGTGACAGCTGTACCATCACTTACAGTACATCTGTGGGCCCTGTGCCAGGGCTACCCTGTATACTAATGGTAATAAGTTACCAGAGGTCAGCTAGGGAATCTTTCTGCAGGCAGATCAGGACCTGCGGCAAGACCATAGGAGCATCACATCCCCACTGGGACCGGGTGGCCATTGGGACTTGGCAGAGACAAGAAGAGGAGGACCGCTGACTGGAAGTGTCAGCACACAGGTCGACAGGGCAGGAGCTACCACAAAAGAATACGCAGGATAAGGAGTCCCTACTCTTCTTCAGACTTCCAAAGCACCACTGTTCCTGTCCCCATTAGCCAGGTAGGCAGCGGGTCTAAAGCTGTTACCATGGCCTGACAGCGTGATCAACACCTCTCCAACAGGACCCTCATCATCACAGGTTAGGGGTGAGTGAAGGCTCTGAGGGCTGGGAATGTACACAGACATCACTCTGTTCTGTCTGCTTCAGTTTCCTCTGTGTCAGTGTCTTTCCTGCTCAGTGTTCTCTGTCAGCCTTTAGCCACCCCTTCCTGCAGGGCCAATCCTGGGCGGGTGCACAGGGTGCACCATGCCCAGGTGTCGGCAGCTGAGGCAGAGTAGGGGCGCCAAAGCTCAAGTGCCAGATTTCTCTCCTCCCTCCCTCCTCCTCCTCTCCTTTTGTGTGTCACACACAGTGGGCATCTCCCACTGTGACAAGCAGCTTGGGTCTGAAATTCCGGGCGGCCACTGTAACAAAGGGAAATTCAAAATCTCTGTGACACAGCGGGAGATTGCTGCTCTGTTAAGGTGGGCACTGGTAGGCTGCATTTGGTGGGCACTGATAAGGCTGAATTTGGTGGGTACTGGTAGGCTGCATTTGGTGGGTACTGGTAGGCTGCATTTGATGGGCACTGGTAGGCTGCATTTGGTGGGCACTGGTAGGCTGCATTTGGTGGGCACTGGTAGGCTGCATGTGATGGGCACTGGTAGGTTGCATGTGATGGGCACTGGTAGGCTGCATTTGATGGGCACTGATGAGGCTGCATTTGGTGGGCACTGATTAGGCTGCATTTGATGGGCACTGTTGAGGCTGCATTTGACGGGCACTGGTAGGCTGCATTTGATGGGCACTGATGAGGCTGCATTTGATGGGCACTGATGAGGCTGCATTTGAGGCTGCATTTGATGGGCACTGATGAGGCTGCATTTGATGGGCACTGATGAGGCTGCATTTGGTGGTCACTGATAAAGCTGCATTTGATTAACACTGATGAGGCTGCATTTGATGGGCACTGATGAGGCTGCATTTGACGGGCACTGGTAGGCTGCATTTGATGGGTACTGGTGAGGCTGCATTTGATGGGCACTGATGAGGCTGCATATGAGGCTGCATTTGATGGGCACTGATGAGGCTGCATTTGGTGGTCACTGATAAAGCTGCATTTGATGAACACTGATGAGGCTGCATTTGATGGGCACTGATGAGGCTGCATTTGATGGGGACTGATGAGGCTGCATTTGAGGCTGCATTTGATGGGCACTGATGAGGCTGGATTTAGTGGGCACTGATAAGGCTGTATTTGACGAGCACTGGTAGGCTGCATTTGATGGGTACTGGTGAGGCTGCATATGAGGCTGCATTTGATGGGCACTGATGAGGCTGCATTTGGTGGTCACTGATAAAGCTGCATTTGGTGGTCACTGATAAAGCTGCATTTGGTGGTCACTGATAAAGCTGCATTTGATGAACACTGATGAGGCTGCATTTGATGGGCACTGATGAGGCTTCATTTGATGGGCACTGATGAGGCTGCATTTGATGGGCACTGATGAGGCTGGATTTGGTGGGCACTGATGAGGCTGCATTTAGTGGGCACTTATAAGGCTGTATATGACGAGCAATGGTAGGCTGCATTTGATGGGTACTGGTGAGGCTGCATTGATGCATTGATCTCTTGTATCATGTCCGCAGTGTCTGACCATCTCTTGTATCACATCTGCAGTCTCTGACCATCTCTTGTATCATGTATGCAGTCTCTGACCAACTCTTGTAGTATATCTACAGTCTCTGACTATCTCTTGTATCATGTCTTCAGTCTCTAACCATCTCCTATAATATGTCTGCAGTATATCTGATGGCTCTTTCTAACAGGCTCTCTAACAGAGACCCTCTCTGTGTCCATTAGAGAGACCCCCCTCCGGGTCCCATTAGAGTACTCTGCTTCTCCTACTGTATTTTGTTTATTGTTAAGAGATTGTGGGAGGATCCCAAGGTAACAAAGACTCCTTTGGGGAGCATCTCTGTGTTTGAGTCGTTGCCATAGAAACATGTGTAAAAGGGAGGGGTTAGTAAGATGACCACGCCCATGTAGGGGTGCCAGAAATATTTCTGCACCCAGGCATCTGTGACCCTAGGATCGGCCCTGCCTTCCTGTTCACTCTCCTGTCTCTTGTGCTTTCATTTATATTTCTCTTATCACACTTCTGACCTGTGAAATGTCTTCATTGTGTTTTCATTTGCTGCAGTTATTGCAGGTACTGTGCTAGAATGGTTAGTGCTCCTGTCTATATAGTAGTATAGTATACAGCATGTCAGGGTTCAAGGCTGTCACTGTATTATATCAATGATTGTTACGGGAGATTGTGCGGTTATATGTGGGCCTAGCAGGCTGATCATCAGTTTATCATTATTGGCTTTTCTGAGAGTTTAATTGACTTCCTTTTCAGAAATTAGGCTGTTTGAGGCTCGTCGGTTTTAAATCTGTTAATGAGTTGAGTGAATTAGTCGGATGTTGTGTTTTATATATATTATATTTTCCCACTTTGTTGTATTAGGAAAAGTTAAAGAACAGTACACATACAGTACACAATGTGTCACAGAAAATTACATGTAGACATGATAGTGTTTTATAATTTATCAAAATAAATTTATCAAGAGAGGATCCAGCCTTATCTAGTTCCTCCATTTGTTTATTTAGGTTATCACCTATCTAGCTGTGATTCCTGAAGAGTCCAATGGGTTTAATCATTTGTAAATTCCTAAGGCCTCTTTCACACGGCCGTTCAGTTTTTTTGTTCCGCTCCAGTGCCTTTTCTATTTTTTCACGGAGCGGATGACACTTGTGTCACCCGCTCCGTATGTCCGCATATGATCCCATCCATTTGCGGATGATATACGGACATAATGTATGTCTATGGGCATTGCGGATGTCAGCGGATGACACCGCTGACATCCGATTTTGCATCCGTTCCATTTTTGAAACGGAACAAAAATAGGGTTCTGTTCCGTTCCAAAAAAAGGAACAGAACTGAAAGGACGAAAATCGGATGTCAGCGGATGGTCATCCGCTGACATCCGCAATGCCATTGACATACATTATGTCCGTATATCAGCCGCAAAAATATAGGATGATATACGGACATGCGGAACGCCCGTGTGAAAGGGCCCTAAGGGTTCTTGTTCGTTATTGATCTAATTGTTGATAGCCTCTGCTCATTGATATACCTAAATCTACAGTACATTAGGCTCTTCTTGTGATTAGATGCCCTTTTCCTCTTCATCTCAAATATATTTTCTTAATAAGCATGAAGATTCAATAGTGAAGCATTGGAAGGCTTTTGGTGTAGCTACATGATCCCCTCTGTGGCTCAGCCATCCAATGCTGATCCTCCTCTCAGTTCAGTACATGACTCAGATATCCTTATAGTAAATCACAGTGCATTTCTACTACAGTGCTGCAGAAATTTGAGTTGGAAAACACTGCTGCCTAGTAGGAAGTTTGTTCTCAAAGCCAGAGTTCAGTGAGCACGGGAAAAGTGATTCCCTGGTGTTCCAGTTTGAAGGTTGATGCAACATATTATGTCCCTTTGGCTGCTGAATCACAGTTCTGCCTTGCTCTACATTTATTTTATGGGTGTTGTTTTAGAAAACGCAAGGATAGAGTTTCAGACTCCTACAAAAGACATGATATCTTTTCAGAACCACCTAATCAGAAACTCGTATACTGTTTATGTGATTTGGTTTTTGGTGTTTGTATCACACATTATGCCTATGTGCAGAAATTTTACTAGTGGGCCGGGTGCTTCTCATCTCAGGCCTTACATTTCCTTATTGGCATGTTGGTTATGTTAGAAGGTAAAAGAGTATCTACTGGTTTTGGAGCAAATGTATTTCAACTTAAAATGTTAGCTCTATGTGGCAGGTCAGAATTGGTTTTAGATGAGCATTTTCTAGTTGTCTGCAGATGCAACAGAATTTATTGAATGTAGTAATTTCCACTCTGGCAAATAGTGTTCATCGTTTTGACCGGAATATTGTATTTACACAGTATCCATAAGAATATTGTTTACTTTGCTCTTCCCTGTTAATGTGGCTGTGGCACTTTGGAACCAGCAGTTCAGCCTCCAGATCCTCTTATTGATTAATGGTAGAATAGCGTTTTTATGGAATTAACTGTCTAGGATATCTTGCTCCTCTTGATCTTCATTTAATATTTAGGTTAAAGTAAGAAATTTGTAGGGTACAAAAACATTTAATAGCGGTTGTTTTGTATTGACTTGTTTTCAGTGTTTCAGTTACCCTAGCAGTGAGCAAAGGCCTACAAATTCCTTAACATGTTTTTGCTTGCAGTTATTACCGGTATGATATTCAATTCCCTTGCTGACACAGCCTCTTCAGAACTCTTTTGGCCTTTATATGTCATGTATGAAAGTGGTTGTTTCCATACTCTTTCATCAAAACTGTTGGTAGGAGATTGAGACACAATGACTTTGCATATAATTCTTGCTTTTGGTAAGGAGTTCCGAAAAGGACTTTAGAAGCTATGTTTATATGCTGCTATTGGATCACAAATTACATTCAACGTGTCATGTAACTTCACTACTGCTATAGAATCAATCTATTCTTCTGCAAATAAAACACTTTAGAACTGCTTTCCCACTCAGTTCAGTCTGGTTAGTTGAGGTAAAGGCCCGTACACACGATCAGATTATCGAACGATCTGTCGTCCGGTTTTTGTGGCATGCTAGTCTGATGTGTAAAGTGAAGAGGTTATTTTCATACGAATTTTCCCGTACGACAGAATTCTACTTCAGAAGAGATGTCATGTGTTGGATTGCTTTGTATGTGTTCTTTCGTCTCTGAGCATGCCTAGTCTTGCTCTTAGGATTTTTTGCGTCGAAATCTGTACTAATAAAGACGAAAATCGGACGTTGTGTTACGGACAACAAAAGTTTTATAGCCTGCACATCAGGATTTTGTCAGCCGAAAAGTCGGAGTTGGCTGTCGAAAGCACCATACTAGCAATCCAAAAATCGGCAGATCAGTCATCGGACGAATTTTCCCTACAGATTTTCTTATCGTGTGTATGGGCCTTAAGTTGTTAACTTGTTGGACAGAAGTGTTTGCAGAATCGGATTAGCGAGACAAGGATAGGCAGTTATCACTTCATGCCTTAGGCCATTCGCATTGCCCAATAGAGCTGATTCCGCAATTTTAACTGTTCGCAAGGCTTTCCTTTCTTCTTCTGTTCCATGTGAATGGCTCTCCTTTATTAGAATCATAATTTAAATCTATTCGTAAAATATTTTGATAGTGCAGGATATGCAGCTGCTACATAGGGAGTGCATCAGGATGTACAGTAGATGGGCACCTTGCTCTTAATGTCCGTCCTGCTTTTTGCACTTATTATGCACGTCCCCACCTTTTATAATAATAATAATAAAAAAAAGAAATTAATAGCAAGAATAGTTGACAATCATATGTTTTCTGGTACAGAGGATTTTATTTTTCCTCCTGTTAAAATTTCAGCTCTCTTACAGGGTATATTGGATATATATTTGGAATAGCTGGGTGCTTAAATTCCCTTTTTTCAAGTGTGAGCTGTGTTGGATATCCTTGTTGTTCACCTGGAAGGGAATGATTTAGGTGGATTCAAAATATTAGACCTTCTAAATAAAATAGTAACTGTTTGTCTACAATTAATGGTTTTCTTAGCCTAGGTTTCAGTTCATGGTAACGTTACCATAAACTGTGAATTGATTGATATGCTGATTTCCTGTATACTCATTATTAGACACCTCATTTTTTTTCTGTTGTGAACTGGAGAGCTTCATCAGAGGTCTAGCAGTGTTTGGCATTCAGCCCAACCGTCACACCTTTGGGACCAAATCCCCCTGTCTCTCATGCAGCTTCAGTTGTCCCATGTTTTAGTCTGATGTGTACGGTACATCTCTATATAAAATGTACTATTTTACTGCCAAAGGTGTTGTACTGCACTAAACTTTTTATCTGGCTTCTGGATTGGTGCATTCTTGTATTTTGGAGGGCCATTATAGGGGAGGAGTAGAGGTAAGAAAAAAGCACTTGTCTTGTTTAACCAATTATTTTCTGCATATTAGATCTTTGAGGTCCGTATAACCAGGGGACATGTCCTTTGCTACTTACTGTGTAAAAGGTTGTTCCTCTTTAAAATTTCAGAGATTTGGGAAGTATGGCTTGGTACATTTTCTCAAATATTGTTAAGCGCATGTTCAATTCTAGATTGTAAAAAATGATTGTTTAGACCGCGGGAGTGGGGTGGGGCCAGGTTGGTAACCTGGCTTTTGGGTAATGTTGCCCACTTTGTGGGTGGACAGTGTTTGGTAAACTGTTATTTTGTTGGTATAAGGTATTACTGCTAGAGTCTTAGTGACTAAGCACGTTGGTCGGTTAATGGTTCTTTTTGGTATTAAAAGTTAATTTCATAATTAAAACTTGTTTAAACCCTATAAAGGGGCTGTGGCCTAAACTTTTCCACAATCTTTGTTGTGTGTCTATTTTATATTTTAGGTGTGTTCTTATGGTATGATAGGTGTTAATGGGGTGTACAATCCCATGTCAGGGCCACAAAATAATAAAATAGAGAAGTGGCCCATGAGATTGTCACCCCTAACATCCATTTGTTTTATAAATTAATTTTACTCTTAATAGGGCTATGATGATTGTTAAGTACATGTCTCTCTATGGATGCTTTGCTGGTCCTTTCTGTTTTGTGTTTCAGGTGACAAGCTGCCTGCTGTTGCTAGGAAGATTTACTTCAGCTGCTGAGTCCTGCATTGGTGACAAATCTTTTGGCAGGAAACATCTAGCCAATGAGTGTAACCTTTTACTTATATCCTCTCCTGTCACTGGACAGAGTGTCTGTCAGCTGGACTCACCTCTGGATTCTCCTCAGCCTTTCTCCTGGATCTTTTGACCTGCTATCCCATCCTTCTTCCCCTTTTTGTTATTTCCCCTTGTCGCGGACCACCTTTATGTGGGTAACGTCATCCACTTTGTGGGTGGACAGTGGTTGGTACACTGTTATTGGTTTAAGATATGACTGCTTGAGTCTTAGTGACTAAGCATGTTGGTCTGTTATTGGTTAACAACAGTTATGTTTGATATTGAAAGTTCATCTTTTTGGGTATTGTCACCCACTTTATGGGTGGACAGTGGTTGGTAAACTGTTATTTGGTTGGTATAAAATATTGCTGCTTGAGTCTTAGTGACTAAGACTGGTTGGTAAACTGTTATTTGGTTGGTAAACTATTTGGTTGGTATAAGATATTGCTGCTTGAGTCTTAAGTGACTAAGCAAGTTGGTCTGTTAATGGTTAGCAGCGGTTCTGTTTGGTATTAAAAGTTAAAGTTTATTTCAGATCTAAAATTGTTTTAAACCCAATAAGCCTAAACTTTTCAACAATCCTTGTTGTGTGTCTATTTTATATTTTAGGTATGTTCTTATGGTATGATGGGTGTTAATGGGGATGTACAATCCCATGTGGAGGTAGAGAGCTTTTGCATAAAAACTTGAAACTGACTAAGCTCCCATTAGCATCGGTGTGACTTGTCATGCGATTTGACAGGTCCAAAACTCATGACAGGTTGCACTCTATTGTCAGCAATGGAACCATTCTAATCGGTGTGATGCCTACTTTGTGTTGCCGCACCGATTTAACAAAAGTATATATATATATATATATATATACATATATATACATACACATATACAGTAGTTGTCAGGAGCTATCCCTAAAGCAGCACTGGTTGCAGTATATAGACACATACACCATCTACCCCCAATGGTTGTTGCTGTTATTAGACTCTGCAACTATCCTGATTGTTACTGTTGTTATTACTAGGGGTTTCACCATTTAACCGCTTGCCGACTGCGCACAGTATATTTACTGCGGCAGTCGGCCCCGGCCAGGCAGAGTGACGTAGGTCTACGTCGCTCGCCTGTCACTCCTTCCAGAGCCAATAGCGGGCGGGCGCGCGCCCGCTGAGGCGCGCGCCCGCCTCGGCTCGTTCACGGAGGAGTGCGGGAGTGTGACTGGCGGACCCGATGTCTGCCGGTCACACTACGATCGCCGGTACAGCGGGAGAAAAACAAGCCGCCTGTCAGTTCTCCCTGTGTAAAAGTGAAGATCAGACAGTTCTACTATGTAGAACTGTTGATCTTTGTTTTTA
This sequence comes from Pelophylax lessonae, assembly GCF_965119305.1. Lineage (NCBI taxonomy): Eukaryota > Metazoa > Chordata > Amphibia > Anura > Ranidae > Pelophylax > Pelophylax lessonae. Next base: position 426,699,562 of record NC_138772.1, on the reverse strand, counting down.
CACTAGTAGACCTGTCCCTGCACAGTTAGAAACACGCCCCTAGGACACACTTAACCCCTCCCTGTCCAATACTGTTAACCCCTTCCCTGCCAGTGTCATTTTTGCAGTAACAGTGCATATATATAGCACTGATTACTGCAGTAATGTCACTGGTACCCCCAAAAGTGTCAAAAATGTCAGTCAAGGGTCCGATCTGTCCGCCGCAATGTCGCAGTACCGCAAAAAAATCGCAGATCGCCGCCATTACTCGTTTAAAAAAAAAACACCAAAAATGACAAAAATCTTTCCCTTTGTTAGTAAACGCGATAACTTTTGCGCAAACCAATCAAAATACGCTTTTTGCGATTTTTTTTACCAAACATAGGTAGCGTAAAACAAATTGGCCGAAAATTTTAAAAAATTTTGATTTTTACATTTTTTTTGGGGGGAATTTCATATAAAAAAAAGTGAAAAATATTGTTGTTTTTGCAAAAATTACGCTCTTTTTTTGTTTATAGCGCGTGATCAAAAAATCGCACAGGTGATCAAATACCACCAAAAGAAAGCTCTGTTTGTTTAAAAAAAAGGACGTGAAATTCGTTTAGGTACAGCGTCGCACAGGTGATCAAATACCACCAAAAGAAAGCTCTGTTTGTTTAAAAAAAAGGACGTGAAATTCGTTTAGGTACAGCGTCGCACGACCGCGCGATTGTCCGTTAAAGTCACGCAGTAAAAAATCGCAAAAAAAACCCTGGTCTTTTAGCAGGAAAATCCTCCGGTGGTAAAGTGGTTAAAAAGGCAGTGATTGTTTTAAGAAGTCAAATTTTTTTTTTAAAATAAAATAAAAAAGTTGTTATACTTACCTTCTCTGCAATGTAAATGAACAAATTAGGATATTACCTTGCATGGCAAAACTTTTTTTTTTTCAGAAGCTTTACTACCGCTTTAAGGTAAAAATCCTTTTGACTGTAGAACCATTTTAAACTTTAGGTCCTGCTTGACCAGTGAAAAGGAGCAGCTTTGTGTGACCAGTTGAAAAGTGGGGAGGAAATCTGTAGGAGTGAGGAATAAGGTGAGTATTCCTCTAGGATAAACCTCCCCTAGGCATGGGCGTCTGCAGAACTTTTTTCAGGGGGGGGGGGGCATCATTTTAAGGTCACCCATGCTCCGCTCCTTTTCAACAATGTCATGAAGGGGAGGGGCTTAGTCATTATACTTATTTTGAGTATTTATTTTTAAAGAGCAAGCAGCAGCATTTATTTTTAAAGCATTTGTTAACCTAAAAAAAAAAAAAAATTGATCCTGTTCCCTTAAAGCACGTTATACAGCACAGTGCTTGTGCGGTGTAATTTGTCCCCTTCTATCCTCTAAAATACCTGGATGATCCTGCCTGGCTATGTCCTCCCCTCTGTAAACTGACCATGGTATACCATGGCTGCTGAGCCCTGACACTATGGTCAGTTGACATGCCTCTGTCATCCGCAGCCCTCCTGTCCTCCTCTGTCCTCTCTCTCCCCTCTCTCCCTGCCTGCATGCTCCTGTGTCAGTGCCCCCTCTCCTCTCGCTGCTGTAGTTTCATTTAAAGTTTCATATCCTGTCTACAGTCTGTTTAATAATCCTGGGTGCCCCTGTGTCTGTGTTTTATAAAAATAAGCCATTCTTTACAAGTTCTCAGAGCGCCACTCGCCACTCACGTGACCCGCCGCCTCTCTCCTCCTGTCCCCCTCCCGATGAACATCAGTGAGGAATCCTCGGCCCCGCCCGCTGCAGGCAGCTGTCAGACGGGGAGAGGAGAGAGCCACCAGGTCACGTGAGTGGCGCTCGGCCCTCTGAAAACTGGTAAAGAACTGATTATTTTTTAAAAACACATACACACAGGATTATTAAACAGACCAGACAGGATGGTATAAAGTGGCTTAACAACCACTTGAAAGGGGAAGTTGAGATTCCAGGGGGGGCATTTGCCCCCCCCTTGCTCCTACCTGCGGACGCCCATGCCCCTAGGGGTTGCGCATATTACTAACATTTTACCGCTGACTAGAGTTCAGCTTTAAAAGCGTTACATGAATTATTAGACCCAATTTTGGACTGATGTTATACTAAAGTGTGCACTTTCCTTGAGGGACTGCTGTACTTGCATTATCTGTATTTGCTGCTCAAGGAGATTGCTGAAAGCCATTCCTTGTATAAATACAAATAAAATGAACATTGCTCTGCATGCACATATCCTTGACATTGTAAAACCTTGGCCACTAATCTCGGTTACACTGTCCCACTGTGTGCCTAGTCTAAAATTTCATATGTGATGCGAGGATTTTAATATAAAGTTATCAGCTAATTACACTTAGAACAGCAGGCAGAGGGACCTTTAATATCCGCAAGTAAATCAGCTTTACAAGGAAACAGCTACACTAAATCAGATATTTTCTAATTTTCAATAAAAAAAAAAACCCATATGATGATAGTCAACCTATAACATAGCGCTCCATATATATATGTACTTACTTATGGAGCACGTCCAGAGACAGTTTTCTCTGATTCCAGTCTGTTTATAATATACATCTAAATAAGTGTTTATGAATTATTATGGCTGTCTACATGTTCTAGGTTGTTTTGCATGCTAGTTTCCTTAAAGTATAGATTGTGTAAATGACTGTAAGCAGAACCTTTGTCCGTCCATGCAGAGTCGTTTAAAACATAAGACGGGCAAGAAAACAGCACAATATAAATAGAATATGATATTGAATCTCCATCTCTATATTCTTTTCTTAGGGTAGCCAAAAAAGATAAGTTCTTCCAACAGCCCTTCAAGCAAGGACTGGCCCATGTTGGGTAATTGTTGGATGCTGTTGTAGATCATTTCTTCTTCTCAATGGGAAAGGAGGATGAAGTGGCAGACAATGGGGTTCATTTACTTACTGAATGTAATGAAGTTACACTTTGCAAAGAATACCCAATCACATGTAAGGGAAATAAAAAATGCGCCTTTTTATTTTTTTTTAATTGCTTGCACATGATTTGATGATGGAAATCAGCAGAGCTTCTCATTTTATTCACTAAGTTCTGGAGAAAATGCCCCTGCAAAGTGCAATTTCCATTGCAAAGTGAACAGTCGATTTGCCTTTAGTAAACATTTTAGTAACCTTAACCACTTGCTGACCGCCGCACGACTATGTACTGCGGCGGTCAGCCCCTCCTGGGCAAAGCAATGTATCGCTCGTTCCCTGCCATCCCTGCGCGAGTGACTCCGATGTCCGCCGGCCACTCCTGGTCTCCCACTGGAGAGGGAGAAAGGCAGCCAGCTGATGTAAACACAGCCGTCTGTCATTCTCCCTGATGTAAGTGCAGAGACTATATGATCCTGCTATGTAGGATCGTATGTCTCTGTGGTTACATCACAAGCCACGCCCCTTGACAGCTAGAATCACGCCCCTAGGGACACACTTAACCGCTTGATCACTAATAAAGTTAACCCCTTTCCTGCAGTGTCATTTTTACAGTAACAGTGCATATTTATAGCACTGATTACTGTAGTAATGTCACTGGTACCCCCAAAAGTGTCAAAAATGTTAGTCAGGGGTCCGATCTGTCCGCCGCAATGTCGCAGTCCCGCAAATAAAATCGCAGATCGCCGCCATTACTAGTTAAAAAAAAAACAGTAAAAATTACATAAATCTTTGCTGTAGTTAGTAAACGCAATAACTTTTGCGCAAACCAATCAAAATACGCTTATTGCGATTTTTTTTACCAAAAATGTGTAGCAGAAAACAAATTGGCCTAAAATGTTAAAAAAGTTTGATTTTTACATTTTTTTTTGAGAATTTCATATAAAATAATTTTAAAAATATTGTTATTTTTTCAAAATTGTCGCTCTTTTTTTGTTTATAACGCAACAAGTAAAAATCGCACAGATGATCAAATACCACCAAAAGAGAGCTCTGTTTGTGGGAAAAAAAGGACGTAAATTTCATTTGGGTACATCATCGCACGACCGCGCAATTGTCCATTAAAGTCACGCAGTGCCGAATCGCGAAATAGGCCCTGGTCTTTGAGCAGCCAAATCCTCCGGGGCTTAAGTGGTTAATGTGTGCACCTTCTGCTCCTATTGGGAGCTTTACACAACGAAGATCCACCACATTGTTTGCTAACAGGCAGATGTTTCCCTGCTTGTCATTCTTGGTGGCACAGATATATTTTTGACCTAATTGTAATTACTATGCAAAAGCTAAAATTTGAGGTTGGGCTTAATGCTAGAAGCAAGAGCACACCTAATGGGGGGGCTGTTCATTGACACATCTTGGATCACAGTGTTAAGGAACAACTGCATCTATGATCACTGTTGTAGCTAGTCTACGTAGAGGCAAAATAAAACATATACAGTATGTACATTGCCAAAACATTTAATAGTTTTGGATGGTGTAGGGAGGGTTTTCTCCATCAGTTTTTTCTGTTGGAGAAAATTCAGATCACTTCCTTTCCTGGAAAACAAGAGGAAGTACAAGGAAATTTCTCCAAAGTGAGAGATAACAACCTTTTACACAGTTGTCACTAGACATGTGTGGTTCATTTTGTTCCGAATAAATATTGGGACCACATTTTTCATTATTTGGAGTAAGGACCGATATAGTTTTTTCAGGGCTGATACCGATTTTCCCACACTTCAGCCCGATAGCCGATATTAGGTGCCGATATTCTGCACATTTAAAGTTCTTATTTTTAGACGGTCCTTTTAATTTATCACTTTTGTTGCTGTCAGAAGGAATGTAAACATCCCTTGTTACAGTACAGGTAATCTTTATGGAGGGAGCTGGGCCCTGAACCCCGCTTCTGCACTTAAAAGCATTCAAAACGCCAAGTTTAGTTGTTTTGAATACTATAATTTTTTTTTACATTTGGCGCCTTTAAGTCTACAGTAACAGGAAGTGATGTCATGGCATCGCTTCCGGGTTGCTACATTGGAGACCTGATCAAAGCCAATTCTGGCTTTGTTTGGGTCTTTGGCCAGCCGGTGTACGTGCCAGCTGGTCGCTCGGGCCTCCCGGTGGGACAGGAGACCTGGGGGAAGCAGTGGAAGGCGTTGAGAGGGGGGGGGGATGTCCCCTCTCGCTGTTTGTAATAACTGTTGAGTGGCTACTTAGCAGTGTCAGTTGTTAATACAAGAAAGTTTACCGTCCGCTCTAACAAACGGCACCGGGTGATGTCTGTAGCTGCAGGCATCACTCCGGTACAACCACTTGAAGCAATATCGACCATATCGGCAAGTATGTGGCCGATACTGATACTTAAAAAAGAGTGAATATTGGCCTCCAATATTCAGCCCCACCAATAATCGGTCGATCCCTAACTTGGTGATTCAGATATATCCGTATCCCCAAATTGCAGTACAAACAATGTTTAACAAACTCTCCAAATAACGAAACTAAATTTGTCTGAACAGGAAGAAAAATTTTGTCTGGAAAGAGACCCATGGGACTCTGTTTGTCCACCTGCTTCATCGTGGGTAAGCATCCACGTTTATATATATATATATATATATATATATATATATATATATATATATATATATTTTTTTTTTTTTTTTTTTCTTCAAATATATACATTTTCCTTTTTCTTTTTCAATGATTTGAATTTAACTAAATATTGATGTGACCCCCCCTCAAGGGGATTAAATGTGTGATCCAGTGACTATGTAAATATACATTATAATGAATGACATACATGTAAAACGTAATTTCGTATTTTTCTTTTTTCTTATATTATATGTATGCTCTTTATTGTAGAAGTAGCTCAAAAACTATCCCCCGAGGAAACCATTCTGGTGAAACATGTCGGGATTGCTACTCCATGATATTATTTCAAATATATGTATATGAATTGATTGTGTATGCAGCTAAAATTGGATTTTAATTATGTATGTCTTCCTATTCCCAATTACTGTCTGTTTTTCCTTAAATTTTTAAACAATTTTAATGAATAAACTTTGTATATTTTAAGCAATGTACTTGATTATTGGCACCTAAGAAATCCCCAACCACTTTTTCTCCCCCCCCCCCTCCTCCTATGGGTGGTTGAATCTTCCTAGTTTTTAAATTTGTCTGAATTTCTGAAATTCCATTCAAATTTTACATCGAATTCCATTTGAATTTGAACGGCAAACATATTGTTGAAATCAAAGACTGTGTGTGTTATTGGTGTACCATCTCAAAATAATGCTGTTTTTGTTAAGCCAAAGGTGATATAAAGAGTCATTGTAATCATTTGATGACGATTTTTCTGTTGTTAGTTCACATTGCAAGTGTAAAATTGATTAAAAGAAACCAGTAAAATATAAATATTTAAAAAGCATTTGTACTTGACATTATTTTTCTCAGCCTACTAAAACATCTGCACAGTATTGTACATAGTAAAATGTTGAAAGATATTACTTATTTTTAATAAATGTATTATTAACCACTTTACCACCGGAGGATTTTGCTGTCTTATGTCCAGGCCACTTTTTGCGATTCGGCACTGTGCAACTTTAACTGACAATTGCACGGTCATGCAACACCTTACCCAAACGAAATTTACGTCCTTTTTTTCCCACAAACAGAGCTTTCTTTTGGTTGTATTTTATCACCTCTGCACTTTTCATTTTTTGCGATATTAATAAAAAAAAGAGCGACAATTTTGAAAAAATAACAATATTTTTCTACTTTGACAGTTAAAAAATATCCAATATATTCAATTTTTTGTCATATATTTAGGCCAAAATGTATTTAGCTACATGTCTTTGACAAAAAAATTCTCAATGAGCGTATTTTTAACCGCTTTAAGACCGGAAGATTTTACCCCCTTCCTGACCAGGCCATATTTTGCGATTCGGCACTGCGTTACTTTACCGGACAATTGCAGTCGTGCGATGCTGTACCCTAATTAAATTTATGTCCTTTTTTCCCCCACAAATAGAGCTTTCTTTTGGTGGTATTTGATCACCTGTGCGATTTTTACTTTTTGCACTATATACAAAATTTTTCACATTTTTTTATATGAAATCCCCCCCCCCCCAAAAAAAAATGTAAAAATCAACATTTTTTAACTTCTTTTGCCAATTTGTTTTCTGCTACATATTTTTGGTAAAAAAAATCGCAATAAGCGTATTTTGATTGGTTTGCGCAAAAGTTATCACAGCTACTAACTACGGGAAATTTATGTTATTTTTATTGTTTTTTTTTTTAACTAGTAATGGCGGCGATCTGGCCGCGATCTGTGATTTTTTTTGCGGGACTGCGACATTGCGGCGGACAGATCGGACCCTTGACTGACATTTTTGACACTTTTGGGGGTACCAGTGACATTGCTACAGTAATCAGTGCTATAAATATGCACTGTTACTGTAAAAATGACACTGGCAGGGAAGGGGTTAATTTTTATTGGTAATCAAGGGGTTAATGTATGCCTGGTGCTTACTGACTTGTGTGGGGGGAGGGGACTATGTGACAGAGGGACAGATCACAGGTTCAGCTATGCTGAATCCTGCAATCTGACCCTGCCTGTCACTTAGGAGATCCGCCCGCTTTGTTTACACAAGCGGGAGGATCTCCACACTCGATCCCCGACGATCGGGGAAGAGCAGTGGTGATGACCGCCGCTCCTCCCCTGGCCCGACTTCCGCTGTAACTGAATACAGCGGGAGCGAGCCTCCGGCGGCGCGCGCGCGCCGCCCACAAGGGGAGGAGTCCAGCGACGTAGGTCTACGTCGCTGGACGATAACGAGCCCCATTGCCGCAGTAGCAGCAATGTGAGCGGTCGTAAAGTGGTTAATACAAACAAGGTCAATGTGTATAAATACCAATCAAATGTTTGGTTACTGGCCTGCTGCTTTCGAATCGGAAACAAATCTAAAATTTTCTATTCGACCGATTCGAAATGCATTATTTTGAACATTGACATTATCACGCATGTGGATAGTGTAGGGACTGGTCTGTAAGGGATAGTATTAGCAGTAGGGAAATGTTAGGGATCCGCCACTCTTTTTGGATACCTTCCCACTTGAGCTCAGACCAGCTGAGTTGTATTTGGCCCCTCAAGACAGACGGTGTCAGATTGGCTGAGATCTGCTTTTCTACATGCTGCTGTCATCTGTGAGTGTTCCTGAATTGGCTTTCTTCCGCCAGGCTTGTTGTGAACTGTTTTACCATAACTTCAATATAGGTTCTTCTAATTACAACTTGACTGAGTGTGTGTTACAACCGCCAAACCTTGCTGCACCCACCCACATGTTGGATACATTCATAAATTTCACTATTGGACTTTTATAAGGATGGTTTATACTTTTTATACAACTGTGGTTTTGCATGTTTTATATAAATATAACAGCACAGCACATTATGGGAACAACTGTAAAATATTTAGGATTTTCCATCACTCTTTGAACCAGTGATAATGTCCACGAGGAACAACAAAGAGAATTACATTTCCCGGTGGAGGCATGGGGTACAGACAGTAATAATAGGACAATGGTCCTGTCTCTTCCCTACTTTATTGCAAAATAAACAATCAAGTCTTTAATATTCTAATAGCCCCAGCTCTCTGATGTTCACAATGAAAATGAATACCTAGCAACCTTTTATTGCATGATCAGCACATAAACAGGCATGCTGGTACTGCACAACCATCTACATTTACAGTATATCTACAAAGAAAGTAGCATTATGCTTCAACTGCTTTTTTTTGGGAAGTAATCATCTATCAGATTAACTCACAATGGTCGCCATCTCTATATCAAAGTGCTATTATATCTATTAGATGAGGGTAATCCGAAGGTGCCCTTGGACAGTCTATTTATCACCAGATGAAGCCTACATGTAGGGATCAACTTTATGTACTTGTGTATAAATGTGACAATAGGGCTCCATACACACTAGCAGTTTTTTTTTTTTTTTAGTTCAACCCAGCAGGCTAAACAAAAAAAAAAATGAAAGAACTTGGGAGAAGCTGCTGTACTAACCGTCCGATGTTAGTACAGCGATCTCCCCCCCCCTGACCTATTGTGTTCTGCTCCCCGCTATTGGCTAAGAGCGCCAATCAGATGCTGATTGGCAGACTTTTTTTCGGTCATGACGGCAAGCTTCTGTCGGACCAGCTGTACACATGAGCTGAATGTTGGCTGGTTTCTATTGAACCGGCCAATGTCGCCTGATATTCAGCCTGTGTCTACGGCCCTTTAATCATCATTCAGTATTCAATAAAATAAATCAGATTAGAGTATATTGTAGTGAAGATTCTTTGCCAGGTGAGCACATTTAATAAAAGCCAGCTTGAGTTTATATTCAGCTCACATAAGTAAATTGCTTAGTTCCAAATAAATATGATATAGTCTCTCCATTTTAGCATTTCACCTGAGTGTTAGTGACATACACAAGCTCTATAAATAATTTGAAAATATTGGATTTGTTAGACAGCTTGGTCGATGGGTAAGGTTATGCATGGCTATGAGTACATTTTCATGAGTCACATAAATCCGACATTGCTTACTTCCCGCACATGTGCATAAACGACTCAGTTCTTAGTTGTTTATATCATGATGAACAGTTTCGGCCTTGTGTGGAGACAGAGCACACAAGATTTTATATGCTGCACTTCTGTTTTTATGTGTTTCCTAAGAATCATTGCTTCATGATCAGATCTCTCTCCTTCCTAGAAAGCTTCACTTCTTTCACACTGTTTGTGTAATCTCCTTCAAGCCTGTGTATTCCCTATTCATAATCAGTCCCTGTTCAGGAACACTAGCCTCACGCCATACATATTGCAGAGAAAATAAATGAATGGAAGCTATCCAGTCACAAACTGAGCAGTCCTTTTGTTCTTGGCAAAATGAGTCAGGAGAGGCAGAGCATGTTGTGTACTATGAGAAGCTGAAGTGCTCTGAGTTTGCTACAATTACAGTTCCCTAAATTATGAGGATGCTGTAGAAGCAGGCTTTGAATAGAGTGCACAGCACTAAGGGTTTAGCAATGCGTTTTTCATTGTAGGAAAGGTTAAATTGTCGCTGTATTATGCCTGTTTTGAAGAAAACAATGGATTCACATAAAAATTCTGTAGATTGTAAGCTCTCTCAAGTATAGCCCTCCTGACCCTTTTGTCTTAAATTGTATGGGAATGCAGGCCGCACCTTTGTCCCTTTACTGAATACATCTACACACACACTATTTTTTGGCAAAAACTTTGGCCGTGACATTATTATGTATATTTAATTTATTAACCACTTCCAGCCCAAGGACGACATATGATGTCCTGGACTTTGAGTGGAGATACCTGAATGATGCCGGCAGCTGCATGCATCATTCAAATATCATATTTTGCAGCCAGCGATTCCCTGCACTGTAAGAACAATCATAGCGGCAGTTCAGCCACTTGATCATTCTTACAGGCAGCGGGAGGGGACACCTCTGGTGCTTCTACTGGCTTGCCTGTGCGATCGGCGAGCCAAGGAAGGAATCCAGCGGCGGTGGAAGTTCACTATAGAGAATACCGAGGACCAGATGGTCCCTGGCAGTCTCTATGACTCTCAGAGGCCCGGGCACAACGTTATGACGTCATGTCCAACCTGGCAGTTGTAAAAAGGGAAAGTGTAAAAATGCAATAAATAAATAAACAAATATAAATATATACAGTGCCTTGCAAAAGTATTCGATCCCCTGGAACTTTGCGACCTTTTGCCACATTTCAGGCTTCAAACATAAAGATATAAAACTGTAATTTTTTTGTGAAGAATCAACAAGTGGGACACAATCATGACGTGGAACGAAATTTATTGGATATTTCAAACTTTTTTAACAAATAAAAAACTGAAAAATTGGGCATGCAAAATTATTCAGCCCCCTTAAGTCTATACTTTGTAGTGCCACCTTTTGCTGCGATTACAGCTGTAAGTTGCTTGGGGTATGTCTCTATCAGTTTTGCACATCGAGAGACTGAAATTTTTGCCCATTCCTCCTTGCAAAACAGCTCGAGCTCAGTGAGGTTGGATGGAGAGCGTTTGTGAACAGCAGTTTTCAGTTCTTTCCACAGATTCTCGATTGGATTCAGGTCTGGACTTTGACTTGGCCATTCTAACACCTGGATATGTTTATTTGTGAACCATTCCATTGTAGATTTTGGTTTATGTTTTGGATCATTGTCTTGTTGGAAGACAAATCTCCGTCCCAGTCTCAGGTCTTTTGCAGACTCCATCAGGTTTTCTTCCAGAATGGTCCTGTATTTGGCTCCATCCATCTTCCCATCAATTTTAACCATCTTCCCTGTCCCTGCTGAAGAAAAGCAGGCCTAAACCATGATGATGCCACCACCATGTTTGACAGTGGGGATGGTGTGTTCAGGGTGATGAGCTGTGTTGCTTTTACGCCAAACATAACATTTTGCATTGTTGCCAAAAAGTTTGATTTTGGTTTCATCTGACCAGAGCACCTTCTTCCACATGTTTGGTGTGTCTCCCAGGTGGCTTGTGGCAAACTTTAAACAACACTTTTTATGGATATCTTTAAGAAATGTCTTTCTTCTTGCCACTCTTCCATAAAGGCCAGATTTGTGCAGTATACGACTGATTGTTGTCCTATGGACAGAGTCTCCCACCTCAGCTGTAGATCTCTGCAGTTCATCCAGAGTGATCATGGGCCTCTTGACTGCATCTCTGATCAGTCTTCTCCTTGCATGAGCTGAAAGTTTAGAGGGACAGCCGGGTCTTCGTAGATTTGCAGTGGTCTGATACTCCTTCCATTTCAATATTATCGCTTGCACAGTGCTCCTTGGAATGTTTAAAGCTTGGGAAATCTTTTTGTATCCAAATCCGGCTTTAAACTTCTCCACAACAGTATCTCGGACCTGCCTGGTGTGTTCCTTGTTCTTCATGATGCTCTCTGCGCTTTAAACTGACCTCTGAGACTATCACAGTGCAGGTGCATTTATACGGAGACTTGATTACACACAGGTGGATTCTATTTATCATCATTAGTCATTTAGGTCAACATTGGATCATTCAGAGATCCTCACTGAACTTCTGGAGAGAGTTTGCTGCACTGAAAGTAAGGGGGCTGAATAATTTTACACGCCCAATTTTTCAGTTTTTTATTTGTTAACAAAGTTTGAAATATCCAACAAATTTTGGTCCACTTCATGATTGTGTCCCACTTGTTGTTGATTCTTCACAAAAAATTACAGTTTTATATCTTTATGTTTGAAGCCTGAAATGTGGCAAAAGGTCGAAAAGTTCAAGGGGGCAGAATACTTTCGCAAGGCACTGTATATATATATACATATACATATATATATATATATATACTATAATAAAATAAACAATCATTTTTTTTTTTAAAGCGCCCCCATCCCCAGAAGCGAACACATATGTTAAACACGTCCACTTATGTAAATGGTGTTTAAACCACACATGTGAGGTAGCGCGATGAACGTTAGAGCGAGAGAAAAAAGTCTAGCCTAAGACCTCCTCTGTAACTCTAAACTGGTAACCTGTAAACATTTTTAAAACGTCGCCTATGGAGGATTTTACGTTTTGAAGTTTGGCGCCATTTGACATGTTGACATTCGTGACATTTGAATAGGCATCTATTTACTCGGCGTAACATCATCTTTCACATTATATAAAAAAATTGGGCAATCTTTACTGTTTCGTTTTTTTTTTAATTCATGAATGAAAAAGTGCTTCGCAAATGCCATGTGACATGACCACCATGTTATTCCCTAGGGTTTCTGCTAAAAAAATATATATAATGTTATATAATATAATAACCCCTTCAACCTTGGCAAACCGATAACACTAGAAGTCTGAAAAAGCATAGCCGTGCTCTTGAGCACCTATGGCGTAAGACTCGGTCTCAGAATGATTTCAACCAATATAAATCCGCCCTCCAAAAATACAATTCCAGTCTCCACACTGCCAAACAGACCTATTTTATCACTCTCATTAACAGCCTGTCATCACGCCCCCGGCAACTCTTCGCTACCTTTAACTCTCTACTCCGTCCTCCACTACCCCCTCCCACCGACTCACTCACTGCCCAGGAGATTGCCAACCACTTCAAACAGAAGATTGACACAATTCGTAAGGAGATCGTTGCTGTTCAGATACCTTCCTCCATGCCTTATGCTTCACGCCCACAAGTGCGATCATTACTTCCCTCATTCAACCCCGCCACTACAGAGGAGGTTGCTAAACTACTTGCTAACGTCCACTTAACAACCTGCCCTCTGGATCCTGTTCCCTCGCAAATGCTACATTCACCTTCTGGCCCTATTCTACACTCTCTAACCCACATCTTCAATCTCTCTCTCTCTCTTCTGGCATCTTCCCCAACTCTCTAAAACATGCACTAGTCAGCCCCATACTTAAAAAGCCCTCACTGGACCCAACCGATCTGAACAACCTACGCCCTATTTCCTTGCTCCCCTTTTCATCCAAACTCCTCGAACGTCTAGTCTACAACCGACTGTGCGACCGCCTTGCCGAGAATAGCCTCCTTGATCCCCTTCAGTCTGGATTTCGGCCTCAACACTCCACTGAAACTGCACTCCTAAAGCTGACAAACGATCTGCTAATGGCCAAAACCAATGGACAGTATTCTGTACTCCTACTTCTGGACCTTTCTGCTGCCTTTGATATGGTTGACCATCCCCTCCTCCTCAAAAAACTCCATGCCTTTGGTCTCCGTGACTGTACTCTTAACTGGTTATCTTCCTACTTATCTAACCGCACCTTTAGCGTTACCTACAATTCTACTTCCTCTTCTCCTCTTCCCTTCTCTGTTGGAGTTCCCCAAGGCTCTGTTCTTGGACCCCTCCTATTTTCAATCTACACCTCCTCTCTAGGTCAGTTGATAGCCTCCCACGGCTTCCAATACCACCTCTACGCTGACGATACCCAAATCTACCTATCCACTCCTCAGCTCTCTCCCTCAGTCTCCTCACGTATCACTAATTTACTATCAGATATATCGGTCTGGATGTCTCACCACTTCCTCAAACTCAATCCATCCAAAACCGAGCTTATAATTTTTCCTCCACCTCGTGCCCCTTCCCCTGATTTCTCCGTCAATATCAATGGCATTACCATCAGCCCATCCCCACATGCCAAGGTCTTAGATGTTGTCCTGGACTCTGAACTCTCCTTCAAACCCCACATCCAATCGCTGTCCAAATCTTGCCGCCTCAGCCTCCGCAACATCTCCAAAATACGCCCCTTTCTAACCAAAGACACAACAAAACTCCTAGTTCACTCCCTGGTCATCTCGCGCCTCGACTACTGCAATTCCCTTCTCATTGGCTTACCTTTACACAGGCTATCCCCCCTTCAATCCATCATGAATGCTGCCGCCAGACTCATCCACCTCACCAATCGCTCAGTGTCCGCTGCTCCTCTCTGTCAAGCCCTCCACTGGCTTCCGCTCACCCAACGAATTAAATTCAAAATACTTACAACATCTTACAAAGCAATCCACAGCCTAGCCCCCAGCTACATCACCAGCCTCATCTCAAAATACCAACCTAATCGCTCTCTTCGTTCCTCTCAAAACCTCCTGCTCTCTAGCTCACTCATCACCTCCTCCCATGCTCGCCTCCAGGACTTTTCCAGAGCCTCTCCAATCCTATGGAACTCCTTACCCTTATCTGTCCGATTATCCCCCACTCTATTAGCTTTTAGGCGATCTCTGAAAACCCTCATTTTCAGAGAAGCCTATCCTACCAACCCCTAACAAATGTACCTCCTTTTTCTCCATCAACCCATCCCCCACGGTTATTGCCTTTTGTTTCACTTGACCCTCCCTTCTAGATTGTAAGCTCTAACGAGCAGGGCCCTCTAGTTCCTCCTGTTTTGAACTGTATTGTAACTGTATTGTCTTCCTTCACATTGTAAAGCGCTGCGCAAACTGTTGGCGCTATATAAATCCTGTATAATAATAATAATAATAATGTTTGGGGGTTCTGAGTAGTTTTCTAGCAAAAAAAATGATGATTTTTACATATAGGAGAGGAGTGCCAGAATAAGCACGGTATGGAGGTGGTTAATAAATTAATTTAATTCATAAATAAATTTGGTCTGCTTGGCTGTCGTCCCAGAAGAAAGCCTTTCCTAAAGATGATGGACAGGAAAGCCCACAAACAGTTTGCTGAAGACAAGCAGACTAAGGACATGGATTACTGGAACCATGTCCTATGGTCTGATGAGACCAAGATAAACTTATTTGGTTCAGATGGTGTCAAGCGTTTGTGGCGGTATACAGGTGAGGAATACAAAGACAAGTGTGTCTTGACTACAGTCAAGCATGGTGGTGGGAGTGTCATAGTCTGGGGCTGCTTAAGTACTGAAGACACTGGGGAACTACAGTTCATTGAGGGAACCATGAATGCCAACATGTACTGTGACATACTGAAGCAGAGCACGATCCCCTCCCTTCAGAGACTGGGCCACAGGACAGTATTCCAACATAATAAGGCCCCCGAACACACCTCCAAGATGACCACTGCCTTGCTAAAGAAGCTGAGGGTAAAGGTGATGGACTGGCCAAGCATGCCTCCAGACCTAAACCCTATTGAGCAGCTGTGGGGCATCCTCAAAAGGAAGGTGGAAGAGTGCAAGGTCTCTAAAAACCACCGGTCCGTGATGTCATCATGGAGGAGTGGAAGAAGACTCCAGTGGCAACCTGTGAAGCTGTGAAGCTGTGAGTTGGGCAGTGCTGGAAAATAATGGTGGCCACACAAAATATTGACACTTTGGGCCCAATTTTGACATTTTCACTTACGGGTGTACTAACTTTTGTTGCCAGCAGTTTAGACATGAATAACTGTGTGTTGAGTTATTTTGAGGGGACAGCAAATTTACACTGTTATACAAGCTGTGCACTCACTACTTTACATTATAGCAAAGTGTCATTTCTTCAGTGTTGTCACATGAAAAGATATAATAAAATATTTACAAAAATGTGAGGGTTGTACTCACGTTTGTGAGATACTGTATATATTCTTGAAACATCAAGCATATTTCAACCATGTGATATTGTATAATTAATAAAAAACGATCTACTAATAAAAAAGAAAATTTGGACATGCAGAATTTTTTGACTATAAAAATCAGATATAATGATACAACATTTTACAATATTACATTTTGGGTATAGTGGTAAAAAAATTGGAATCAATACTAGCAGCCCTTCGGTAAAATTACATTGTATAGAAGGGTAGAGAATGCCCTTAGTAGAATGACTGCTGGAGACTGCCAAACGTTATCCACACTACACTGCCATTGTAAGATATTTTAAGATTGTCAATGTTATAATAGCAGAGATTTACCACCTGAGATTTACCCATCAACGGCCTCTGCCAAGAGATTTGCATGCTAGAGGCACTACCAATTTTGGAAAAACTGATCACATTCAAAGTCTACAAAAATATATTAAATTAAAACCCGCGCTAAAATGTATGTGAACCAGTGTTAGCAAAAGCCAAGATGGAATAAAACATTATAAAACACAGTGCTACCAGGAAAGTGATACAAGTGATAAATATAATACTTCAATAAATAAATATGTAAAAATCTAATTAATAAATATAAAGTGCACTTAATGATGAAAAATATATATATATACATATATATCAATAAATATATATAAAGGGATTCCACAATATATCAAAAATACTAAGTGCTAAAGTGAAATTGTGCAAAGTAAAGTGCAATCCAAAAATATAAGTTCACTGAGTTGCCAAATAAGGTGCTGGACAAAAAAAATGCTTGAAGTGCTCCATACAGTGATAAGTGCTCCAAAACGACCCTTTTGGGGATCCACTCACCAGATACTAGGAATAATCAAGCCTCAAAAGCAATAAGTTCTCCAAGATAGCCCAGGGAATGGATGGATCAGCACACCACCAAACAAGCCTCCAACTTTAGATAATAGCCCCCTCTTGGTTAGATGCTCAAAAAAGAGGGAAGGAGCCAGACATAGTGAACCCCGCAACAATTTATTTAAATCAATATCGTTAAAAAGCTACTCACAAAAGTAGAAGTATCAGACAGCGTTTGAAAACACCACATCAGAGCATATCTTGCGTCCACTTCCGAGATCGCTAGCCGGCATGCGTTCCACGAGTAGGCGGAAGTGACGTCTTGTGGTTAGGCCATCCGCAGGAAGTACGTCGACACGTTTCGCCCGCCTATAATGGGCGTTATCATAGACCTCAAAGTCTGCCATAGACTGTCCCCTTTAAGGATGCTGCCATAGAGAAGGGCCACTTAAAAAATACCAGAGACTGCCAATGTTAGAGACACTGCCAACATTAAAAAGACTGATCATAATAAACTACCCGAACCTGTCCCACCTAAAGAGGAACTTAATTCTGAAAGCTGTGCCTAAAAAAAGGGCAAAGGACTAGTCACCAGTGAGATGATAATTGGGTCTGTGAGTGAGGAGAATGGGAGAGTCATGCTGAACACCATCAAGTCAGCAATGAAAATGGTCAGATTCATATCTTATGCCTGTGGTGGAGAAGGTGACAACTTTAAAATTCCTCAGACCAGATTGAAACGCCCTTGAAAAAAAATGACAGAATAGCTCAAAACACAAAGCAATGCGATCATAATTTCTGTTAAAACATTCAAGTTAAAGCACCTTTAATCAAGGTTGCCAACTGTCAATAATTTTACTGACAGTTTGCAAAAATCTGTGTTTTTTACAGCTGTCTGTACATATCAAGGACTGATATTTTGTCATGCTGTGTTGACTTTTTAAGTGTAAACCAGGCAAATTACTTGTTATGGGTATGCCCAGTGTTTCCTTTATGGTGTGTATACTGTTTAAATATTGATTGTCTTATTTTTTCTGTCATTTTTTAGGTTGTCAGTAAAAAAAATGTGCTCCCTCAGTAAAATGTTCATGTTTTGTCAGTAAAAAATGCCATGGAAGGTTGGCAACACTTTAAAGAAGAAAATGGTCGCATACCACCATGGAATCCAATGAAAAAAAGTTCCTTTATTCACATAAGTAGTACAAGGTACAGCAGGGTAGGACAGTAGACGCGTTTCACACGACTGCTAAGTGCTTGTTCACTGCAACTGCAGGTTGGCAACACTGCCTTTAATGGCACACAGGCCTGCTAAGAGGTATACAGCACTATAATTAAATCCTATAAGCAGGATATCGTAAACCTTCTTTAGGCCAGAGACTTCTAATAGTTGTCAAATAGTCATAAAACCATTGAGAAACAATACACACCTAGAAGTCTAGCTTTATTTGGCCCACAACTGAACTTTCGTACAGCTCAACCCTCAACTCACTCTATTCATATTCCATAATGTGTACTATGATGGAGTTATACTCATAAAAAGTGATCACGCTGATGTGCCACTTCATACATGCTGCCAATATTCTAAAGAGCTGCCACATTAGAATAAATGCCAGACATGCTGCCAACATTAGAAAAACTGATCTCAATAAAATACTACAATAAACTACATCCATTAAAGTGTTACTATACCAAGGGCCCCTGCATTCACTATATCCGGTCTCCCATGGTACACAGAACATGAAAATACAATTATTTTAGAAAATATAAAATGCTAAAAACTTTTTCTCATCAGCAGTATATAGTAGTCTTGTGACTTCTATGAGTGTCTGGTTAAAGCTTGTAGGAGGAGTTTTCATGACTGTGCCATGAGGCTGCAGGACCCCTGGTCCTCTGTCTGGTCAGTGCTGATTGACCCTGTGCTGATCACATGCACCCTCCCAATATATAGCAAACTGAGCATGTGCAGAGTGCTTCCAATGCTCTGTTCTATCAAGAGACAGATTGGGGACAGTAAAAGAAGGGGAGGATCAGTGAAGATAGGATTAAACAGCCTTTTTAAACAATTCAGAGGATTCATCCCTTAGGTTCCACAGTGAGTATAAGAAACATGCTTTACTGCACATACAGACTGATTTTACTGTTGTGGGTTTAGTAACACTTTAGGGATACTACCAACATTTTAGAGACCAGCCACTTTAGAATAAACACCAAAGATGTCTCATGTTAAACCATTAACTAACATTAGATAGACTGATCACACTACAGAGACTGTCTTTGTTAGAGAGCCATCCCGCATTAGACTGTCGATGTTAGTAAGTATAATAGGCTAGCTATGTTTTAGACTGCCTTCATTACAGAGACTGCTAGTGCAAGATCCTGCCCAGGTTCATCTGGTAGAGGATAAAGATTGTAGAGTCTTGCAGGAAAGTCTAATATGTGAGGTTGGTGTGTATTGGGTGATAAGAAGAGCAGTGCAGTGTGCTGAGATGTGTATTGTTTCACTTACACATGTATCAGTCTGCCAGGGCTGTGTAGGAAAGCGCTTGTGCAAAGAGCAACATGATGATTTCCATGTGCTCCATACCTTGTTAACCACTAGAAGGAGATCTATATTTCACTGCGATGATTATGGCAACTTCTGCAATAACAACCAGGCTGAGAGTGCATTATTTTCAATAAGACAGACTTGTCTGTTAGACTTGGATTGAAGCGCAACCATTGTAAACCAGAAAGCAGAGCCTGCATTTTTAGGGAGCAAAAAAGGCTGAGCCATGTACTTATACAATTACAAATTATAATAGGAACCCAAGTATTTTAAACAGAACCATATGCTGATAAGGTTATTTACAAAAGCTGTTCACTTCACACATTTATATATGAAAAAAACAAAAAAATAAATAATAAAAGACTGTAGAGAGGAGAGAAGTGAGGCATTTATGGACTTTAATGGTACCGTAACAGATTGGGTAAGAAAAGGGATTTTTTAAAACATAATTTTATTATCCAAAGATATACAACATTTTGTAACACACTGGTCAAGAAAAAGGATTTTTTAAAAACATAATTTTATTATCCAAAGATAGACAAAATTTTATTTTGTCTATCTTTGGATATTAAAATTATGTTTTAAAAAAAAAATCCTTTTTCTTACCCAATCTGTTACGGTACCATTAAAGTCCATATATGCCTCACTTTTATCCTCTCTAAATGAATAGGATGTACAGTGGGTACGGAAAGTATTCAGACCCCCTTAAATTTTTCACTCTTTGTTATATTGCAGCCATTTGCTAAAATCATTTAGGTTCATTCTTCTTCCTCATGAATGTAAACATAGCACCCCATACTGACAGAAAAACACAGAATTGTTGACATTGTTGCAGATTTATTAAAAAAGAAAAACTGAAATATCACATGGTCCTAAGTATTCAGACCCTTTGCTCAGTATTTAGTAGAAGCCCCCTTTTGATCTAATACAGCCAGGAGTCTTTTTGGGAAAGATGCAACAAGTCTTTCACACCTGGATTTGGGGATCCTCTGCCATTTCTCCTTGCAGATCCTCTCCAGTTCTGTCAGGTTGGATGGTAAACGTTGGTGGACAGCCATTTTTAGGTCTCTCCAGAGATGCTCAATTGGGTTTAAGTCAGGGCTCTGGCTGGGCCATTCAAGAACAGTCACGGAGCTGTTGTGAAGCCACTCCTTCGTTATTTTAGCTGTGTGCTTAGGGTCATTGTCTTGTTGGAAGGTAAACCTTCGGCCCAGTCTGAGGTCCAGAGCACTCTGGAGAAGGTTTTTGTCCAGGATATCCCTGTACTTGGCCGCATTCATCTTTCCCTCGATTGCAACCAGTCGTCCTGTCCCTGCAGCTGAAAAACACCCCCACAGCATGATGCTGCCACCACCATGCTTCACTGTTGGGACTGTATTGGACAGGTGATGAGCAGTGCCTGGTTTTCTCCACACATACCGCTTAGAATTAAGGCCAAAAAGTTCTATTTTGGTCTCATCAGACCAGAGAATCTTATTTCTCACCATCTTGGAGTCCTTCAGGTGTTTTTTAGCAAACTCCATGCGGGCTTTCATGTGTCTTATACTGAGGAGAGGCATCCGTCGGGCCACTCTGCCATAAAGCCCCGACTGGTGGAGGGCTGCAGTGATGGTTGACTTTCTACAACTTTCTCCCATCTCCTGGCTGCATCTCTGGAGCTCAGCCACAGTGATCTTTGGGTTCTTCTTTACCTCTCTCACCAAGGCTCTTCTCCCCCGATAGCTCAGTTTGGTCGGACGGCCAGCTCTAGGAAGGGTTCTGGTCGTCCCAAATGTCTTCCATTTGAGGATTATGGAGGCCACTGTGCTCTTAGGAACCTTAAGTGCAGCAGAAATCTTTTTGTAACCTTGGCCAGATCTGTGCCTTGCCACAATTCTGTCTCTTCAGGCAGCTCCTTTGACCTCATGATTCTCATTTGCTCTGACATGCATTGTGATCTGGAAGGTCTTATATAGACAGGTGTGTGGCTTTCCTAATCAAGTCCAATCAGTATAATCAAACACAGCTGGACACAAATGAAGGTGTAGAACCATCTCAAGGATGATCAGAAGAAATGGAAAGCACCTGAGTTAAATATATGAGTGTCACAGCAAAGGGTCTGAATACTTAGGACCATGTGATATTTCAGTTTTTCTTTTTTAATAAATCGGCAACAATGTCAACAATTCTGTGTTTTTCTGTCAGTATGGGGTGCTATGTGTACATTCATGAGGAAGAAGAATGAACCTAAATGATTTTAGCAAATGGCTGCAATATAACAAAGAGTGAAAAATTTAAGGGGGTCTGAATACTTTCCGTACCCACTGTACATCCTATTCATTTAGAGAGGATAAAAGTGAGGCATATATGGACTTTCATGGTACCGTAACAGATTGGGTAAGAAAAAGGATTTTTTTTTAAAACATAATTTTATTATCCAAAGATAGACAAAATAAAATTTTGTCTATCTTTGGATAATAAAATTATGTTTTAAAAAAATCCTTTTTCTTACCCAATCTGTTACGGTACCATTAAAGCAAATGAGAATCATGAGGTGGTCAGACCCTTTGCTGTGACACTCATATATTTAACTCAGGTGCTTTCCATTTCTTCTGATCATCCTTGAGATGGTTCTACACCTTCATTTGAGTCCAGCTGTGTTTGATTATACTGATTGGACTTGATTAGGAAAGCCACACACCTGTCTATATAAGACCTTCCAGATCACAATGCATGTCAGAGCAAATGAGAATCATGAGGTCAAAGGAGCTGCCTGAAGAGACAGAATTGTGGCAAGGCACAGATCTGGCCAAGGTTACAAAAAGATTTCTGCTGCACTTAAGGTTCCTAAGAGCACAGTGGCCTCCATAATCCACAAATGGAAGACGTTTGGGAAGACCAGAACCCTTCCTAGAGCTGGCCGTCCGGCCAAACTGAGCTATTGGGGGAGAAGAGCCTTGGTGAGAGAGGTAAAGAAGAACCCAAAGATCACTGTGGCTGAGCTCCAGAGATGCAGTCAGGAGATGGGAGAAAGTTGTAGAAAGTCAACCATCACTGCAGCCCTCCACCAGTCGGGGCTTTATGGCAGAGTGGCCCGACGGATGCCTCTCCTCAGTGTAAGACACATGAAAGCCCGCATGGAGTTTGCTAAAAAACACCTGAAGGACTCCAAGATGGTGAGAAATAAGATTCTCTGGTCTGATGAGACCAAAATAGAACTTTTTGGCCTTAATTCTAAGCGGTATGTGTGGAGAAAACCAGGCACTGCTCATCACCTGTCCAATACAGTCCCAACAGTGAAGCATGGTGGTGGCAGCATCATGCTGTGGGGGTGTTTTTCAGCTGCAGGGACAGGACGACTGGTTGCAATCGAGGGAAAGATGAATGCGGCCAAGTACAGGGATATCCTGGACAAAAACCTTCTCCAGAGTGCTCTGGACCTCAGACTGGGCCGAAGGTTTACCTTCCAACAAGACAATGACCCTAAGCACACAGCTAAAATAACGAAGGAGTGGCTTCACAACAACTCCGTGACTGTTCTTGAATGGCCCAGCCAGAGCCCTGACTTAAACCCAATTGAGCATCTCTGGAGAGACCTAAAAATGGCTGTCCACCAACGTTTACCATCCAACCTGACAGAACTGGAGAGGATCTGCAAGGAGAAATGGCAGAGGATCCCCAAATCCAGGTGTGAAAGACTTGTTGCATCTTTCCCAAAAAGACTCCTGGCTGTATTAGATCAAAAGGGGGCTTCTACTAAATACTGAGCAAAGGGTCTGAATACTTAGGACCATGTGATATTTCAGTTTTTCTTTTTTAATAAATCTGCAACAATGTCAACAATTCTGTGTTTTTCTGTCAGTATGGGGTGCTATGTGTACATTCATGAGGAAGAAGAATGAAGTTAAATGATTTTAGCAAATGGCTGCAATATAACAAAGAGTGAAAAATTTAAGGGGGTCTGAATACTTTCCGTACCCACTGTAGGTACCTTCCCATCTTTATGTACTATATTATACCTTCTTTATTTCTAATAAAAGACTGTCGTTTTCTGTTAACAATGTTACTTGTGTAACCAAAACCATTGCAGGTATTATAATTTTATAAATAACTTTATCTTAGCAGCTGTAGCTTTATGAAAGCTGCAATTAACACTGTTTTTTAAGCTCTAACTCCAGAATCCTACAGCCATTATTCTTGATAACTAATATATACTATATTAACAAGAACATAACAGAAATCCATTTGCATTATACTCTATTGAAACCATTTACTTTTGTGTAATGTATTGACTGACATTTTAGCACATTGAAGCAG
The DNA here is from genome assembly GCF_965119305.1 of Pelophylax lessonae. Taxonomy (NCBI): domain Eukaryota; kingdom Metazoa; phylum Chordata; class Amphibia; order Anura; family Ranidae; genus Pelophylax; species Pelophylax lessonae. Next base: position 426,675,912 of record NC_138772.1, on the reverse strand, counting down.
TTACTTCATGTCAATAATTATACGGTATTATTGAAATATACAAATATTTCAATAAGTAGGGTTACTATTTCTGAAATGCATTAAACAGCAGGCACTAAATGAATGAAATGGAGATACTAAGCTCTTTTGTTATAAACATAGCTAGGGAGCTAGGCACTGCTGTGCAATAAAACAATACAGAAAAGCAACACGAAATATGAATCAATGATACTACAAAATGGCTGCTTTAACCCACTTCAAAATGGCTACTGAAACCCATAGCAAAGTTGTCTAGGGTCCAGGGCCGGTGCAAGGACTTTTGTCGCCCTAGGCAAAATAAAAAGAATTGCCGCCCCCCCCATATGCTCTCCCACCCCCCATCCCAAGTTGCTGAAGGGGGTTACAATCAGTGGCGGCTGGTGCTCCATCGGTCGGGGGAGGGGGGGAGCGTCAGACGGACCTGGCCACGGACCCCCCTCGTCACTCCAGAGTCCAGTCCACACCATATCCCCCGCCCGGCACCAGTTAATTTACCTTGATCCTCCGGACGGCGACGTCTCCTGCATGTCCCCTCTCGGCAGCCATCTCCTCCCTCCTTCTCTGCCAATAGGATGCCTTCTCCTTTGGCCAATTGGGAAACAGGTCTCAGGATTGGCCAGAAGGAAAATCAGTGAGGCAATAGCAAATATACATTCACTATTGTCACACAACTGGGTGGGCTCCCACTCTTTTTTGAAGCCTCTGGCTCTAATCACGTAAAAAAAACTATTGGAATCCATGCATTCGGCGCCCTGCATGTAGATTAGGGGGCCGGACGCATGGATGGGGCCCATAATGGACGGGCCGGCCGCCACTGGTTAAAACCCCTTCAGTGACTTACGGTAATTCACTTACCTCACGTAAGCGGCTGCCTAGGTCACCTTACTGGTAGTGCTGGCCCTGCTAGGGTCCCATGGCCTGATCAAATTAACTCAGCCATAGCCTATTCCTAGAGAATCAGAAAACTTGTGTACATTGTTTTACCGGGGGTTGTAACTTTACAAGTCTGCAGTAATACATTTTGACCTGTCACAATTGACAGCACCTACATATTTTATCATGTAAAAGCAGTCCTTGAATTCCAGGCAAGTGACTGTGCCTCAATTAAGGGGTGCAGTCTGGGAGAATGGTGTAAACAGTCAACTGTAGAAAGCTCTTCTGCAGTCTTTCCTCCCCCAACAATCACTTAGCGTGTACATTGTAACTTTTTGGTACCCCACAAAGTGATAAGTAGAATCAAGGGGGTGATCTGTGTGAGGCATCATAGTCCAGAACATAAAGGCTATTGTACAGGAACCAGGATTTACACTATTTTATCATATGGCGTATGGATTTTAGTCAAGAAAGTGGATGCAGACCCAAGAATATGCCAGGGCAAAGATGGTGTTGGCATTCTGGGGACAATGGACAATAAAGGCATTGTGAGGAAAGAGTACTGTGTTCCTTGAGAGTTTATAAATATCCACAAGCATTATTTGTAATAACTACCTAGTCTATACACATACAGCATGAAAAATACATCTTGAGCTATGGTCTGTCTTGATTACTTTACTTTCTAGATATTCTTATTAAATTATTCATAACTATTTTTGGCCTCTCCCCTACCTCTTCCATATACATAAACATGCATACTTGATCTAAGCATGCACATTTCTAGAACAATTAACTTAAGTGGAATTAGTGCTATACAATGATAATTCCTGGTGTATCATGGCAGTATACGATTAGTTGTAGCTGTGCCTTGTCTCAACCCCATAGGACTAGCTAGCTATAAGTCTCGGATGGCCAACAGCAGACACCATTCTCTTTTCTGTCCTCACCATCGAAGTGGCATTCAAAACTTTGCTATCACTGCCAGGTTCAGCTTCTTCTGGATGAATTTCTCTACTGTAAAGCCTCTAAACAAGCTATATGGGAAGAACCCCATTCTGTTGCTCTGTGGGGCAAAAATTGCCATAGGCTTTAAACTGACCTTCTAAATGGCAACAGTACTCTATGGCCATCTATGGCTGCTGGAAAGCACGCCATGCATTCCATAGACTTTCGGCTACTTTCTAGTTCTCCTTCTCCCTGCTGGTTCCTCCCTCCGTAGGCACCTTCATCTGTTATCTTGTTTTTTTCTCTCAGCCAAGATGGTGGGAGCTCTTCTGGGTTGCTTCTGCACTTTAGCGAGCGGTGCAACTCTGGATAATGATATTAGCAGTGCCAGAAAACCCAAGTTTTCTGTTGATAAATAGGATTTGTGACAACAGCTGTGTCAGGAATGTTTGGCATTCCTGTTGGCCGCTTTTTCTTGCGCTATAGGCAACCGCTTAAGGATTGATGCTGGGTTTGTGGAGAATGAGTGCTTCTAGGAAAACTGGTCTGCCAGGCCAGTTACACAGAGGAAACAAGAGATAACAGAGCTGACTCAAGAGAGGCTGCAATGCCAGTAAAGCAATCCATGAGGCAATCCATCCAGGAAATATCTATGTGTCAGGTTTAGATATGAATGGACAGTGACACACACTGTCAGGATTATTGGGGGGATTAAATAAAAGTAAATGGAATTATATAAAGGCCATGTACATTCAGTTCTATATAGAGATTTTGAGCAGTTTGGCATCCATTTTGTTTGAGGTCAATGATAGTTCATATGTTCTTTTAAACAAAATGTATCTTACAGAGGGTCTTTTCATTTCAACAGATAATTCTGTCTTTCTTTGGTAATAAATAAGTGGTACATTGACGTTTGGTTTACATAAGACCCAGTCAGCCTGACGCTATACCAGGCACTAATGACTATTAGACTTATAATCTTATCTGAACAATAGTTTAGTATATTCTATTAAGCTCATTTAAAAAAAGTTTTAAAGATACATTATAATCATGTGTGAGAAAATATTAGCAATAATTATGCGTGTGTGTAACATATATACATATATATTTAGGAATGCTTTGTATACCATATTTTGGTTTTATATTCTTGCTAGGTACTAATCTTACTTAGGTGAAACTAATTACTTAATTTTAAGAAATGTTTATGTAAGGTCTTGTAAGTTTTATAGTCCCCATAGATTCTCCATTCTCGCCAAAGAGTTTGAAGTGTTTGACAGGGTTGTGGAAATTTAAAGTTTTTAACCAGCCTACGGTCAAAGGGTTATCTGTGGGAAAATAAAGCAATTATATTCTATATACTGTGAGGGATTAGCTCGGTGGTAGGCGTGGATGACCCCTTTGGGGGTGCGTTTTCACAGAGAGGTAGCCGAGCAGTGGTTGCAAACAAGACTTTGTTTTATTCATGCAATTTACTTCACACAATTGCAAGCCTAAAAACAGCCAAAATAAAATAAAACAAAATAAATCCTTGCCACTGTGGGCGGCTACCTTCTCTCACACTGGAACCTACCTAAGAGTCTGTCTCCAACCTACTGTTGGGCAGACTTTCTTGTCCTACAGCGGACACTCAATAGTCCATTTACAATCTCTTCACACAGCACAAATGTCCATTGAACATGTCCTTAACTCATCACAATGAGAATGTCTCTTGGCTTGCCTCTTCACATGGCAAAACATTCCTTTATTTCTTTCACATAGAAATAGTTCGTTTTCTCACCTTTGAGACGTCTTCACACTTGGTTACCCTCCTTAGTGCACATCACTTCAGGGGGTCTTCTCCCATGCTCACCAGCTTGTCGGGAGGCACACATCTGACTGTCCTCCTTCTCCCAGCCCACATGGCTTCAGGAGACAGCTTCCGGAGGCAGCAGTCCTTCTCCCATGCCCACACGGCGTCAGGAGGCACACGTATGTCTGTCCTCCTCTTCCCAGCTCACACAGCGACAGGAGGCAGCAATCCATTAGACTTCCTTTGGACAAATTATAGAGGCCTTCATTTCCTCATTCTGAACAGCTGAAGGCCTTTCAACTTCCTTAGACAGTTCTGGCTACCTCTGCAGCCGACACCCTATAGTAATTGGTGAACTTTCCAAAGCAGGTGGGAATGTGTCTCCTCTCTGACTACATTCCCAGATTTACCTGACTTCCTGTCACAATACCGAATCTAATAGTAATTCAACACTGCCCTCTGGTGATTGCTTAATTTTGGGGTGATTGCTTAATTTTGGACTCAGGTATTAATAATTAGAAATTAGATGCTTTAAGTGACATAGAGATTATATGATAATGAGATCCCCGCCCACACTTCAGGGGGCTTAAAGATTTAGGCAGCTAGAGAGAGGGAGGAGAATTGAAGAAATCATAAGAGGAGTAAGATGCTTTTGAAAGATGCTCGGAGACACTGATGGGTGACATTTGATACTGAAGCCAGGACAGTGTGACATCTCAGACAACAAGATTTGGCTGGTAAAGTATGTTCCTATTTTTCTACAGGCATTTGATCTGCCTTATTTAGATGCACCTAACTGATCCATCATTGAAACTGTTAGTATCAAGATTTGAATTTGGGACCATTCTAACTGCATTATGATTGGTTTAATTTTCTTTTCTTGGAATTTCAAGCTAATTTTGGCTTTAGTAAATGGTTCAGTTGTGATGTATTCTTTATAATAGATTAACTAAATAGAAACATATTTGACCAAAACTATCTGGACTTTTTGAGGCGTGGTGCAACAATGTTGATCCATGCACCTTTATTTAAAACATAGGAATTGAATATCTGTTGGATGAGAGAAGTCACGTGTCAAATCTGTCATATTGGTTGCCATCTTTTATGTCCTGGTAGACTATTAATCATTTTCTAAAAGTCTTTGGTTATGATCATCTTACTTTTCTGAGATAATATTCTTTGATTTTATTCTCATATTACCTGTGTGATATATTTTATTGCATTTTATTCTAAACTTTGTGTTTATCACCAATTATATTTTTGACATTTTATTTTGCACTGAAATATTAAATAAATGTATATTTTTGCACATAATTGTATTCTCCTTATCTTCAGTTTAGTGTCACTTAAAACAATCTTGCATTTTTATTGATTTGTGGAAATAAGTTGAGAAATCTCCTAACTTACAGATCTTTGCTTATTTACATAATTAGACACTGTTATATCAGAGCAGTATAAACATTCTGACAACACCCTTTAAACAGCAGGAGGAGGCGAGTAATAACTGAGAGTCTGAAATAACTCATAAAAATTCTGAGTCTGAAGTAAATCATAATTATTCTGAGTCTGAAAGGAAAGGGCAGTAATAATAGACTAAACAAGCTCTATCCTCCAAAAATTCTAAATCAAATTTTCTTGTTTATATTGTTTCGGGCCCTCTCGTCGATGCCTCTCTTATGAGGTATGCAAGACATCTCATGCTTTCCATGGAGGACGCAGTTATATCCCATGATGTTCTGAAGTGAAGCTGCTTTTTAGCAGTATATCATCTGCCAGCAGTCCAGTATTTGAACATATTAGGAACAATATTAGCAGCCACCCCAATGGTGATATGGGCCCATTGGCAAATACTGTATGTCAGCTTTAGAACTCTGAGACTCTTTCACATCAGATTCATATCTCAGCACATATAAATGAATCCCCTTAGTGGTGGACCTGTCATTTGTCAAACTACCTGCTTATTACAATGTCCACCAGAACATTGGACCTTATTGCACAACCCAGTCAAGAAGAATGGGGGGCTCATTTTTAAAAGAAATGCAGCACAAGATTGCTGGACCTTTGAAGTGATGATCCTGGTGCAAAATATTTCTAGGCTTTGCCCCACTAATTCAGGGATCCAGAGAATTATTCACAACTGAGTCTCAATGGTCTACATCCAGAGGCACAGAGGCACCAGAAGTTAAACTTTGATGCAGGTGGACCAGCTAATTATACAATGGGCCAAGCCACATCTCCTCAACCTCAAGGCATGCTATCTTCCTGTGACCAAAATCAGGTGGCAGATACACTGAGTCAATGCTTTATCTCCAACAAGGAACGGACACTAAACCATCAAGTTTTCAACAAGCTTAATATCAGGTGAGGTTTAACTAACTGTCAGATGGCGAGTGCAGACAACCTTTAGCCCTGTTTCACGCTGAATGTGACTTTGAAACCATGCCGCATGTCAATTCAGGTGCGACTTGGCTGACATTGGTGTGACTACATGCACATATGTCTATGCAAGTCGCACCTGAAATCACCAAAAGAAGTGTAGGAACTACTTTTTCAAATCGGTGCGGCACCACAAAATTGGTGTCACACCGATTTGTACAGTTCCGTTGCTGACAATGGGGTGCGACTTGTCATGCAATTTTAATTTTTTCAATTACTACGATTTGTTTTAACAAGAAACTATTTTTTTTGTATTCATGGACCAACACTATTTGCAAATACAGGCGGTGGCAATGGGCACTTGCTGCGCACCATCTTATGCTAATCTTTATTTGGGTGGATGGGAGCAATCAATATTTTCCAATGACAACATGGAATCTTGGCTTCCTTATATTTTATGTTGGTATCGTTTCATAGACGATCTACTAATTATTTGGACAGGTCCACGATATAAATTGGAAATTTTTTTAGAAACTCTTAACATAAATGAGTTTAATCTTAAATTCACCAATACCATTAGCACTCAAGGTGTATCTTTCCTAGATCTTCAGATTAACATTCTCCCTAGTGGAGAAATAGAAACAGATTTGTATAGAAAGCCAAGTTCAGGAAACACTATTTTGTGCGCAGCAAGTGCCCACCCTGCCCCCCTAGTTAAGAGTATACCATATGCACAATTCCTTCGACTTGGGGGGAACTGTTCATCAAACTCTAATTTTCAGCTCCAAGCCAATGGACTATGAGATAGACTATTGGATAGGGGCTATTCGAAAACTCTTTTGAGGAAAGCTTTTAATAAGGCCAGAGCACGTCCTCGAACCAAGTTAATATACAACACTACTTCTAAAAAAGAAATGAAAACAGAAAAATGTATCACCAGATATTCCATGCATGAAAATATATTGCGTAGAATTATGGCCAAACACTGGCACTTATTAACTGATGACTACACATTAGTCAAATATTTAAAACCTAATCCAGAGTTGGTCTTTATGAGAGCTCCCTCTCTTTGGGACAGCCTGATTTGTTGTACAGGCTGTCAAGAAGTAGATACCCGTACACAATAAAAAGGGACCTTCAAATGTGGACGTTGTGCCCGCTGTCCTTGGGTCTTAAAGGGCAGAGGGGTTTCCCTCCCCAATGGTAGCTGGCACAGGGCTAATTACTTTTCTGATTGTACCACACAAGGCATCGTATATTTAATGCAATGTACCTGCTGCGCCTTTTATGTGGGGAAGACAGTGAGCCAATTGAATCAAAGAATTGGCGACCATTTGTACTACTCAGAGGGTGGCAAGATCCAGACGACAGTTTCCCGACACATAGCACTACACCATAAATACAACAACTCAGTAGTTAAATTCAATGTGTTGGAAGTAATACCCCCAGATCCTAGGGGAGGCAATTGGGACAAACAGGTGCTTTAAAGGGAGACCTATTGGATTGAATCGCTCAATGCCACTATGCCACCAGGCATAAATTAAGTTCTCAAGTATAAGTCCTTTTTATAGATATGGGATAAATATCCATATCCTTGAAAATATTATACTAAAAGGGAGATATAATAAACTACAGTATTGATCTAAACTAATATTGTACCTAGAAATCAAATACAGCCTCTGAGGTCCATATGATCAATGGTCTGAACGTTTGTTGGTTCAACATTTGAATGTTTTCTTCTTTTTTGGGATTTTTCTAACCAATGTCATATATGTATTAATCAAAATTAATCTATGCCTGTATAACAAACAAACAAGAGATTAAATTGACTAATGGGTCTGTTATTTGTTTAGAATGATATTGGTACTTTATATGATAAAAGAAATTGATGCTAGAATACTAATGTATAGTTATACAATTTTTGTAGGTTTTTCTCAGTTGTAGTTCAATGTAGCGGTGGATCATAATCACTATGTCTCTATGGTATGCGTTGTTCCCATGTAGTGATGCTGATTGACCAACAGAGGGTGCTGTGGGACTCTCTCCGGTGAGTGTGCGGCCTCCGGGCAAGAGGTGGAGCTATACCTGTACTGCTTCCACCTTCTTGCGGCTGACAGGGATCCACGTCTATCGTGGCAGTCCCAATCATAGCAATGCGCGTTCGCAATCGCGGCGCAGGTGCATTTGGAGACCAGACACAGAATGATGTCGCCGACACCGGAGGTGACGCATCCGGGTTGGGGCTTTATAATGAGTGCACGCCGCAATGGCGGCAGAGGAGTGGAGGTATTCATGGTGGCGGCAACATAAGGTAATTTGCTTATATAACATCACAATGCTAATTTTGGTACATATACTATTTACCAGACATGGGAGTAAGTCACACATGTGCAAGTCACAAGCAAGTCTCAAGTCGTAACCTTCAAGTCACAAGCAAGTCCCAAGTTACTGTGGCGAAAAGCAAGCAAGTCAAGTCGAGTCACTGCTTGAAGTCAAGCAAGTCAAATCAAGTCATTTATTTTGGTCAAGTCACAAATCAAGTCAAAATACTGATCTACCCCAATTTGAGTGAGATGACTTACAGGACATGTATAGGAGGGCACATGGCACAGAATGTACATGGGAGGTATAGGATGGCACACAAGAGGATGTTAAATGGCAAGTATAGGATGGCACACAAGAGGATGTTAAATGGCAAGTATAGGATGGCACACAGAGGATGGCACACAGATGATGTACATGGCACACAGAGGATGGCACAAAGAGGATGTACATGGCACACAGAAGATAGTAATGTGTGATTATTTAGGGCATGTATAAAATTAAATTAATTGTACTCACTTTCCTTCATTCAAATAAGAAAGACTCTTTCACAGTCACAGAGAATGATTCTCGGTGGGGTGCGTGCGGCTGGGTAATGGCCGCCTGGCTGGAGAAGGTGCTGGAGGGATCACAATTACCCACGAGAAAAAAAATGCAAATTATCGATAAGGCGATATTTATTGGTACAACGAGAGAGAGAGAGAGAGAGAGAGAAGCACACAGAAGATATACATGGCAGGTATTGGATGGCAGAGATACCGGATGTACATGACAGGTATAGGATGGCACCGAGAGGATGCACATGACAGGTATAGAGGATGTACATATTAGATATAGGATGGCACAGTGAGATGACTTACAGGACATGTACAGGAGGGCACATGGCACAGAATGTACATGGGAGGTATAGGATGGCACACAAGAGGATGTACATGACAGGTATAGGATGGCACACAGAGGATGGCACACAGAGGATGTACAGGACAGATATAGGATAGCACACAGAGGATGTACATGGCAGGTATGGGATGACACAGAGGATGTACATGGCAGGTATGGGATGACACAGATAATGTACATGGCAGGTATGTGATGGCATAGACAGAGGATGTACATGGCAAGTATAGGATGGCACACAGAGGATGTACATTGCAAGTATAGGATGGCACACAGAGGATGTACATGGCACACAGAGGATGGCACACACACACAGGATGGCATGCAGAGGATGGCACACACAGAGGATGTACATGACACAAAGGATGGCACACACAGAGGATGGCACATTAGGCATTACATTTGGCATGGATGAGGGTAAAAATTCTAATGGTGCTATAGTGGTGGCACTGCAATACCATGGCCAATATTTTCTCTTAGTTTTGCATATCTTATGTGCCTTAGTGGTTAGTACTTCTGCTCTGTGATACTGGGGTCCTTGGTTTGTATCCTTGTCAGGACACTATATGTGATATGTTTGTACAGATTTGTGCAACTGCATTGAATTAAAATACCAAAGTCTTGGTTAATGAATTGGGGGGGGGGGGGTTTACTAGCATACTGCCCAAACCTCACAGTGTATACAGCATTGGGCTAATGCTGTATACACTGTGAGGTTTGGGCAGTATGCTGGTATCCCCCCCCCCCCAATCCATTAACCAAGACTTTAGTATTTTAATGCAATGCAGTTGCACAAATCTCTGTACAAACATATCACAACCAATCAATTTTCATAAATTCTTTCACAAGCATCAGGTACTACTGCACACACACGGCTCATGTGTTCACTACTTGATGTTACCCATGGACTGTGTTTTTCTAAGAGAAGAATACTTCTAACGACAAACTGCAGGCAAAGTTCAATTTTGTACAAGTGCTTTGCTGAGTGATCACTGATCAGATATTAGAGACATGCTGTAGTGTCCATAAACAAAAAAAAAAAAGAAAGAAGAAGAAGTTTGCACATGAATAGCAGCAGTCTGAGTGATTAGACTAGTTAAACCTGAGATGTAACCAGTGATCAATTGGCATAGCCCCAGTGAGTGAGGGCATTCTGCATGCATTTCATTGTGGAAAAGAAAACTGTTAAAATATGAATATTTTTTTTTTTATCAGCTGTATTTTTATATTGTGTTTATTTTAATAATAGCCTTCTATGTCTAACAAATTTTTATGCAGGGTTCTCTATGTACATAGCTAGCACATAATAGCACAGGTAATGTTAATTTCCCTCAGCCTAAAGTAAACCTTTCTATTCCCCGAACATGTAAACGTAATGGTACCTTCATAATTTAATCCATAATCTGTTTCTTGTCCCAAAAATTTGCTGATTACCGTAATCATATTTAATACTGCTGTTGCCAATATACAAATAATTAATTGTTTGCAAGCGTAAACATTTAATCCCTTATTTGCTTTCTAATAGGGATGAGCCATATGGGAGGGGTTCAGTTTTTAGGAGGTTCAGCCAACCCAGCATGAAGTCCCCAAACCCCAAAGTGAGTGATGAACCCTAATGGAGTCCATGGAAAGTGAAGCTAGCTATTTTTGTTGTCTTTTTCCAGGCTGCTTGACGATACATTGAAAAAAAAAAAAAAAGGGCATGAGGATCATCTGGGCACTGCCATGGGGGAAATCCTCGGAAATGTATCAACACAAATAATTAAAAAAAAAAACACCATTCAGTGGGAAGAGGGTATTTTTATAGGGCTTAAAGGACAACACATTGAAAATACACAAATCAAGCCTTAAAACTGCACATCAGGTTACAGAACAGTACGTTCGGCTCTAGTTACCTTCTTCCACGGCCGGCCACACAGCACATGAGGGAGGAGGTGGGTGGAGCCAGTCTTCTTGGCGTGGAGGAGAGGAGGACGAACCGAAGAGGAGGATCCTCCTCCGCTGTGCATGATGGGTCCTGAACGTCACTGGTTGCTAGATGCCAATCGGGCTGGCCTTCCCTAGCAACCAGTGCAGCGGAGAGCGGAGAGACAGTCGAGGCACACCAAAGCAGGGGGGGTCAAGTCAGTGCAAGTCATAGGTCGCAAGTCAAAGTCAAGTCGCAAGTCATAGGTCGCAAGTCAAAGTCAAGTCGAGTCATTTAATGAATTCTGTCAAGCAAGTCGCAAGTCCTCAAAAAGGTGACTCGAGTCTGACTCGAGTCAAGTCATGTAACTCGAGTCCCCCACCTCTGCTATTTACCACATATAGAACATAATTATACTAACATGAGGAATCTCTATCTACAGACCCATCACAGTGCTACGGGGATACTCCATCTCTAACTGCATGATATGGCTGAAGTGGTTCTAACCTAATGTAAGAGTCCCCATTCTTTTGGGAATTCAGCCACAATTTAATAGGATTTTCCTATGCAGTGATATGGATCTATTTTCATGCTACTATTAGCGCTTAAGAGGTAAGACATATGATGATTCTGACTTAGATCATCCAGGTTGGTCCCCCGATAATATATTCCTGTATATCATACATATAATTGGGGATAATATTAATTCCTTGGCATATATAATTTATCCATACATTTTACATCTATTTTTTCCCTAGTTATTTGAGGTTCATCTGAGACCATATAAACACCATTCCATTTTGGTCTGCCCCACCCCCCTCCTCTATATTATCTTTTTTTTTCTCTATATTATCATATATTTGATATCAAGTGACAATCTTTGGTACATTGGACAATCTTTTTAACATTAATTCTTTTATGTGGTGAGAGCAGCGGAAATCACTACATAGTACTTTCTGCACAATTCTTTGGGGTTGAGGATGGATTCTTTCCTCCTTTTTTCCTCCTTTTTCTTTCCAGCACCCATATTGTGTATTATATATATTACCTATCATATAACTCAATTTCACTCTTTCTTTGGCCCCCACACTCGCCGGGGAGATGTTTGCATGGCACGCATCACGGGTGTCATCTGATCGGTCTGTATTGGTGCATGATGAACACTGCATTGAGCAAGGGTTTGATCCACTGTCTATATACTGGGAAAAACTGAGAATGCTTAAAGTTTGTAAATTGTATCGTTACTAATATTAATATTTTTGTTTGATGTTTTATAGACAATAACTGAAACTCTTATTATACCAACTCGCCCTTGAGAAAGCTCTTTAGCGAAACATGTCGGGCAAAGATATGGGTGGCAGCATTCAGGCCCCCACCCAATCAATATAAGAGGATCCACAATATGTTCATTGATTGCTAATTTTCACACAATATCTTAATATATGTATTTTCTTTCTTTATTTTTTGTGTTAAATTAAATGTTTTTAATCTGTAATCTTTAATAAAATCTATATTTTTATATAATTTATGTGTTGATTTACATTATGAGTATGATACCCCATACAGCCCAATTTTTACCAATCCCCAATAGGGGGTGTTGGTATATATATAAAAAAAAAAGAGCTATATAGCTGATGATCTGCCAGAAATGCACTCAGCTCCTAAGCCCTGGTGCGAGCTGACAATAAACAGCCTTTTGTGGATGCTTTAGCCAGCACTGCACAGTTGTCTTTTGCTAAACTACTCAAACTCACCCCTATGCAATCTCCACAACATAGACCCTAATCACCCTGTAGTCCAAGACAAGATTTAGAAAGGTTAATTTGCTTCTTCAAGATAATGCGGGCAGTATGCAGAAGACACAGCATAGCTCTGAATTTCTGACATGATCGACGGGTAATTTTTGCACTTATTCAATGATATGAAATGCTTTCAGTGGTACATTTAACAGATTAAAAGGGAGCAAGTAAGAGTTAATTTTTATGGTTTACATATACTTTAAGAAAAAAATATAGAAAACACTAAATAATTTAAAATCGGTGAGGTCTTGGTGAGGAAATTTACGGCCAAAATTTTTGCTACCATATTTGTGGGCTGAGGAATGTCTGGTATGCTTTATGTAAAATAGGAAACACTGAGTTAAAAGACATGATTTAAACTCAACCACCAAAGAATTACATAGAAGATATATCTATATAAATATATATATATATATATATATATATATATATATATATATATATATATATATATATATATATATAAATAAATATATATATATATATATATATATATATATATATATATATATATAAAACATTACTCACTGGACTGTAATTAATTTATATTTACTATAATTAATCAAAAATATGTAACAAAAAGTGGATATGTGCAAATTATACTTGTAATGCATTAAAACGGTACAAAGCCGCACATCATACATACCTAAAAACATACATCCACCTCTCACACTGAATATACATGTACAAGTAAGCCCCTGTATACACCAATATATGTAATAAGTAAAAAAATCAAACAATCAAAACAATCAAGGATAATGATGGTAATCCCATGTAGGGTGGATAGATGGAACTATGGGAAGAAGTTCAATGTTTGGTGAAACAAAAAAGAGAGAAGACAAACTGATAGCCATTCAATGATGATGTTCTTATGAAAGATGATGGTTAAAATCATAAATGCCATCACTCCAAAGTGCCAAGTGAAAGGACAACCGAAGAAGCCTAGATCTCTGGTTGACTCATATTGTAAAATCTCCCACAGTGATTAGAGAGAAGCAGAACAGAGCAGTCACCAGAGAAATTAGGAAACTTAGATGGGATCACTCCTCTTTTGACAATTTGACCAAGGAGGAGAGACAAGCCCTACAGGAATTATGTTCAAATACAGAAATTATCATCAAGAGTGCAGCCAAGGGGGACAATATTATCCTTATTGGTAGAACTAGGTACATAAGGATGTGCCAGAATGTATATATTAAATAATAGACAGTGGCACACCACCATTCTTTGCATTACCATGGAAAAGGACAAAAAAAAATATTTGAACTCATTGATCAGGTTTACTCAGAAACTGTGATAAACAAGGAAACTGTGGAGTTTCTCAAGGTTGAGTACCCCAATACACCAGTCCTCTATGCCTTGCGCAAGGTTCACAAATCTTTAGAGGACCCTCCTGGACATCCAATTATCTCAGGGGTGGAATCACTCACTGAGAAAAGTAGTGACTACATAGATAAAATATTACAGCTCTTTGTCAGTAATCAATTTTCATATGTTAAAGACACTTCAGACTTACTGACCCTTTTACATGATCTAACATTACCTAAAAATACACTGTTGGTTACTTTAGATATAGAGGCTCTTAATTCCTCTATACCGCATGACAAAGGTCTTCAGGTCATCAAAAAGGTTTTGGACAGTAGAGCCTTAGACAAACTTGCCCGCAATGCCTTCATTGTCCAGCTCTTACAATTTCTGCTGACACGACAAATTCAAATACAATGGCAAACACTATTGCCAGGCCCAAGGCACAGCCATGAGCATGAAATGTGCCCCAGCTTGAGCCAATTTATATCTGGGTGATTGGGAAACCTGGCTGTTTGATGGAGGGGGGGCATCGTCAGTGTGCCTGTCCAAGACCTTGTCCTGGTACAGGTACATCGACAAAGTCCTCATGTTTTGGTCAGGCAGTGAGCTGGAATTGAGTGAGTTTGTGGGCACTTTGGCCAATAACCCCTACAATTTGAAATTCACATGTGAGTTTAATAAAGTTAAGAAATCCCCTCACGAGGAGGGGCTTTTTAGGAAACATATCAAGACAACCCCAGACCCGTTTAGATTAATTACACACAATAATTAAACCTTTGAAATATGAGTCCTGCGAGTTCTTTCCATGGATATTTGAAAACCCAACTATGTATCTCCCAAATGGTAAACTCCACACGGTTCCCTAGTATGTTGATTGTCAAACCATAGGGGTTGTATACATTATGTTTTGCAACTGTGGTGCATTCTACATAGGCAAGATGAAACACCAATGTTGACGAAGAATGAAGGACCACATATACTACAGTAAAAGTAACAAACTCTCTACCCCTATTGGATGACATATTTCTTTGTCCCATAAATAGGACACAAGCATCATCAAATTTGCTGCTTTAGAACGTATATTTCCAGACCCAAGAGGAGGAGATTTTGATAAAAAATCCTCCAACGGGAAGCAGGATGGATTTGTAGACTAAAAGCTACACAGCACCTGGCCTTAATGAGACCATGTGTTTTAAACCATATTTGTAGGTCATACATTTTGATACAAAGGGTCTATAATGTGGTCCTTTGTTTTCTTTGCTCGTTTTGGCTTTTCCCTGTATCTCTTTCCCACAGGCTTTGATGCTTTGTGAATAATTCCTCCTTGCTCTATATGTAAATGTAATTAAGATAGTCCGTATTTAGAAACATTGTTTCTATCTTCTGGTAATTGTAACAAACACTATTTTTGTTGACTTTATGTTTTATAATTGAATATATTAAAGAAATGTATGTATTTACATGTTCGCTCATGCAGTATTTATGTATTGTCCACCTTATAGGTGGTACCGGGACCTCTGCAAATAAGTGGATTTCTGTTCATTAGCTGTCTTTGGGCGGGCATATGCGGTCCACATGGACGCCTCTTAATGTCATCGAACTCTGACCGTTGTTCCACCCTGGGTGGTTTACTCCTCCCCTCCCATTCTCATATAGGGTGACCTATCTTGGGTCGTACTTCCTGGTTGGAAGTGAGGCGTGGGCTTCGCTGCTCTGGCGCCATTGGGCATGTGTGGTGGGTGAAACACACACACGGCGTCGTGACGTCATTTCCCGGTGAATACCGGGTTGACACGTGCAGCCGTGGAGACATATAAGGACTCCTCTTAGAAGTGTTCGGTCCTTCTGTGGATGTGGTCAGATGCCTGGCTCTGGGGCTGTAATAGGAGGTAACATACCATGTCTACACAAATGAGCTATAATACATAGATTGCTTAAATAGTTGATACAGTATCTCACAAAAGTGAGTACACCCCTCACATTTTTGTAAATATTTTATGATATCTTTTCATCTGACAACATTGAAGAAATTACACTTTGTTACACTGTAAAGTAGTGAGTGTACAGCTTGTATAACAGTGTAAATGTGCTGTCCCCTCAAAACAACTCAACACAGAGCCATTAGAGTCTAAACCGCTTTCAACAAAAGTGAGTACACCCCTAAGTGAAAATGTCCAAATTGGGCCCAATTAGCCATTTTCTCTCCCTGGTGTTATGTGACTCGTTAGTGTTACAAGGTCTCAGGTGTGATGGGGAGCACGTGTGTTACATTTAGTGTTATCGCTCTCACTCTCTCATACTAGTCACTGAAAGTTCAACATGGCCCCCCATGCCAAAGAACTCTGTGAGGATTTGAAAAAATAAGTGTTGCTCTACCGAAAGATGGCCTAGGCTATTAGAAGATTTCCAAGACACTGAAACTGAGCTGCAGCACAGTGGCCAAGACCATACAGCGGTGTAACAGGACAGGTTCCACTCAGAACAGGCCTTGCTATGGTCGACCAAAGCACGTGCTCAGCGTCCTATCCAGAGGTTGTCTATGGGAAACAGACGTATGAGTGCCGCCAGCATTGCTGCAGAGGTTGAAGGGGTGGGGGGGGGGTCAGCCTGTCAGTGCTCAGACCATATGCTGCACACTGCATCACATTGGTCTGCATGGCTTTCGTTCCAGAAGGAAGCCTCTTCTAAAGATGATGCACAAGAAAGCCTGTAAACAGTTTACTGATGACAAGCAGACTAAAGACATGGATTACTGGAACCATGTCCTGTGGTCTGATGAGACCAAGATAAACTTATTTGGTTCAGATGGTGTCAAGCGTGTGGGGCAGCATCTAGGTGAGGAGTACAAAGAAAAGTGTGTCTTGCCTACAGTCAAGCATGGTGGTGGGAGTGTCATGGTCTGGGGCTGCATGAGTGCTGCCGGCACTGGGGAACTACAGTTCATTGAGTGAACCATGAAAGCCAACATGTACTGTGACATACTGAAGGAGAGCATAATCCCCTCCTTTCGGAGACTGGGCCACAGGGCAGTATTCCAACATGACGGCCCCAAACACATCTCCAAGACGACCACTGCCTTGCTAAAGAAGCTGAGGGTAAAGGTCTATAACAGGGGTGGCGAACAAGTTCGACAAAAGGAGCCAAAATTTTAAACTGTGAGAGTCAGAGAGCCACACCACGCAGTGACCTGCCAAAACAGAAAAACACTCACACAAAAGCATATAACTTTAACAATAATATATTAAACACATAATATAACATGCTCAGTCAGGTGTTTTTTGTTACCTTGTTGAAATGATGGGATGATAATCTCAGTGGGATTTCTGTCATCTTTTGTTTCCAGTAATCTTCTGCAAATCAGGTTTGTATTAAGTTGTAGCCACTCGGAGCAGTTCCTTTACATGAGTGTCGGTCAGAATGGACCGGTGCTTTGATTTCACGTGTTTCAAAGTAGAAAACAGCTGCTCACAGACGTATGTTGACGAGAACATAGAAAGCAGCTTGAGAGCGGCTCTTTTTACACACGGGTATTTTTCAGTTGGCACAGCTCTCCAAAACATAACATGGCCTTCCTTCAAAAGAGATTTCAGTCTATCGTCCTCGTGTAGCTCAATCATTTCTAGTTCACTCGCTGCCTCATCAGTAACAAGTGGGGTTTTCAGGCAGTCAATGTCAGCATTAAACGGGTCGATGAGAAAAGTGATCTGTGGTCTTTTTTGGTCCAAGTCCTCAAACCGCAAAGTAAACTTCTCTTGCAGTTGTGTAAGTTGTTTCACGTTTCCAGCTATATCTGTTTTAACACCAGTCTTCTGCAGGGTGCTGCGCAAAGAAGGAAAATGAGATAGATTACTGTTTTGAATGTGTGCTTTAAAAAGCTTCAACTTGTTTACAAAGGAGAATACACTTTGTGTCAGCTCAGGAAGAGTTTTTAATTTCCCCTGCAGGTCCATGTTTAGTTTATCCAAGTGTGAAAGCATGTCCACTAAAAATGCCAAATCCATAAGCCACTTGGGGTCTGAAAGCAGAGGATATGTTTTGTTCTTCTCTGCCATAAACAATTTTACTGCTTCCAAAAGCTCAAAAAAGCACGAAACTACTTTGCCTCTTGAGAGCCATCTCACTGCGCTGTGCAGTGGCAGGTCACCGGACAAGTCTGCGTCAAGTTCTGCAATGAGGTTCTTGAATTGCCGGTGATTAAGGGCATGCGTACGGATGTAGTTCACAATCTCCATCACAGGCTTCATAACGTGGTCTAAATTCAGTGTTTTGGACACAAGTTGCTCACGATGGATGATGCAGTGGAAGTTCCAAAATTCAGGGAAGGCGTCATCACCTTTACAAAGACCCACAAGTCCATTTACTGAGCCAATCATCGACGGTGCTCCATCCGTGACTATTGCGGTGAGTTTTTCAAAAGACATATTCGCTTTTTTAAAAACGGGAGTCATTGCCTCTTTTATGTCAGTACCGCGAGTTCTGTCTTTTAATGCGACAATGTCGAGAAGCTCTTCTTTAATCACGCAGTCCTCAGAAACCATTCGCGCAAATATTGCCAACTGTGGCTTGTCTTGTATGTCGCATGACTCGTCTAATGCAACACTAAAAAAAGCACATGCGTTCAAGTCTGCATGTAGATCTGACTCAATCACATTATTTATGTCTGCTATTCTGGTTTCAACTGTGTGCCGTGACAGCTGGAGATCATTGATGGAATCTTTGAGTTTTTTATTGTCTGGAGCCAAGGTTTCAATTACATCCGCAAAACACTGTTTTAGAAACTCCCCCTCATTGTATGGTTTTTTAGCACGGGCAATGTTCCACGCCATTTTATAGGATGCAAGGGTCACAGTTTCTGCATGCTTGGTTAATTGCTGAAACATTTGAGACTGTCTTTTTACCTGGCTTTTCAAGGTGCTCAATTTTTGCTTGCGTAGTTCAGTACCTTTGGGTAATTCCTTGTCAATATTAGCATGGAGAGTGCTAAAATGACGCTGAAGATTTGAAGCCTTGAAATGTGATATCATAGTACTGCATAATAAACACAGCGCTTTCCCATTCCGTTCAATAAAGAAGAAAGCATCTTCCCATTCTTCCAAAAATGTCCTGTGTTCATCTTCATATTTTCGTTTAGCTTTGCATTTTGCCATTTTGAGTGAGGGTAAAAATCCTGCAGTGATGGTGAGGGTGTGCTGCGTCCTCCACACTAAGAACTAGAGACTCAGAGACCCCCACACACATTAATGCCCCCATCAGAGACCCCCTTAGTGCACCCCTTCCACATTTGCATCCTTCATCAGAGCCACCTCTCTGCATTTAGGTCCTATCAGAGAGCCCCCCCTCCCCTCCTCACCTGCTGCTGTTGATATGCGCAGGGTCACGGATGGTCGTCGGATGGTCGGTGCTTCTGCCAGTGCACTCCAGTGCCTGCTGAGGCCGCCTCAGGGTGACTTAGGTAGCTGGTTAGATAAGGTTTTGCGGAGCCTCGGCGGGGAAGATGTCAGCCGGCGTCTGTCTTGGCTGAGCTGAGCTCTCGTCAGTCACTCAGACATGTCCGTGACAGGCAGCTGAGGCAGGAGGGAGACACACGGGTCCCCACGCTCTCTGGCCCGTGCAGTTGGGAGACGTGATGACGCAGCCTGAGGGCGGGACTACGCGCTTGGAGATCTCTCCTCAGAGGTCCCGCAGCATAACAAAACCAAACTTGGCAAAGAGCCACAGTATACCAAATAATGATAAGAGGCAAAGAGCCGCATTCATTTTGGCTGGGAGCCGCATGCGGCTCGAGAGCCGCGTGTTCGCCACCCCTGTAGAGTCTATAACATCCACCTGCTCTGTGATGTCATCATGGAGGAGTGGAAGAGGACTCCAGTGGCAACCTGTGAAGCTCTGGTGAACTCTGGTGAAACACAACAAATACCCTCGATGTTTGAAATGTTGGGTCCTGGAGGTAGTCCCCCAGGACACTAGAGGGGGCAATTTTGATCAGGTGGTTCTCCAACATGAGACCCGGTGGATCTAGGAATTGGGCGCCATCAAGCCACCAGGATTGAATGACAGCCTTAGTTTTGTACCTTTCTTATTTAATTTTTTTTCAAACACAAATGTAAATATTATATTACACAACAGAATACTTACTGGCATATGTGTTGTAGTATGCAATTTGGAATGGATGGGTATGAATATTTGATGCAAATTTGTTGTGCAAATATATATCACATTTTTTCATACTTTTCATATATTTTTTATCTAATACAGTATATTTTTTCATTGTTTCCCTTTAAGTGGCACTGGCATTTGGGCCATAGGTGTGGCATTGCGTTGAATGCTTATGCGCGTGTGCAGTGACGTCATCACGATGGAATGCGGTGACATCACACACGTTTGCGTGTTTGTGCTGTCGTACTTATTTATGCGCCAATGAGCATGTGCGAATGCAATATGATGTGGCGGCCATTTTCAAACAAAATTTATAGCACATGGTAACAGAGCCACTCACTATTTTGTCTCTGAAGCAGCTGGCCTGTGCCCAGCGAAACTGGTCAGGCGTACCTATCGTTCACCTCTTCTCCCAGCCCATTGGTGATCTGTTGGTGCAGGATTATGTGCATTTAGGAAGTGCATTTCTCTGCATGAGAATTATGGCTCTATTTATCCATGAAACTACTGGATGGATGAGTATACAATCAGTTGCATGTTTTTTCAAGCACAGCCACTGACTTTGCGACCCGAGGGTCCTGTTTGATTACTTGGAGGACACTTTTCCAAAACAGTGAATGGAATGATTTACTTGGATGTATGAGGATGTTCACAGAATCTATCCTGAGATAATATACCAAATGCTCTAGACAGCCATTGACTTAGTTTTGATGAACACTTATCCTCCTCTGGACCACAGAAGTTTATTTTTCCCTAATCACTGTGGGAGGTTTTACAATATGAGTCAACCAGAGATCAATGCTTTTTCGTTTGTCCATTCACTTGGCACTTTGGAGTACAGGCATTTATGAGTTTTACCATCATCTTTCATAAGAACATAAGAACATCATCATTGAATGCCTATCAGATTGTCTTCCCTCTTTTTTGTTTCACCAAACATTGAACTCCTTCTTCCCATAGTTCCATCTATCCACCATACATGGGATCATCATTACCATCATTATCCTTAATTGTTTTGATTGTTTGATTTTTTTTACTTATTACATATATTGGTGTACACAGGGGCTTACTTATGCATGTATATTCAGTGAGAGAGGTGGATGTATGTTTTTAGGTGTGTATGATGTAAGTCTTGGTAACATTTTTAATGGATTACACAATTTGCACATATCCACTTTTTGTTTTCCATATTTTTGATTAATTAAAGTAAATATAAATTAATTACAGTCCAATGAGTAATGTTATATATATTCTATATAATTCTTTGGTGGTTGAGTTTAAATCAGGTCTTTAACTCAGTTTTTCCAGTTGTCTACTCACCGATATACTCCCAAGGTTTAGAGCCATTTTGTCTCACTAAAACCTTTACAGGTGATATTAGGGGTTATCTTAGAGTGTCTAATTTAGTGTTTTCTTTTTATAAAATAGAAAATGTTGAGGAAAACTCCAGCAAAACAATTGAATTCACAGTTTAAATACTGTATATACAGATGCTTCTTTACAAGTAATACCCATAATCATGTGATTCTCGCTCCTCTGAAAAGCTACATAGCACAAATGGAGTTGCAACACCCTTTGCCCTTTCCATGCCATTACCTTGGACTAATTGTTATTTATAACTGTAAATTCCCACAGTACTCTTAGACCACCTAAGTAACCTTCATCTACTACATGCCTAATTTCAAGGGGACCCACCTTCCAATCTGATTACTATAATTGGAAATCAAAAGTACCTGCTATTACCTTAATTATGATTTTAGCAAACCCTTTAATTTTTTAGGTTTTTCAAGTTTGGTACTAAGGGCCACCCTCACAACAAATCCACACTAATTATCATTAAAATATATTGGTTGCCTTGCACATGAGGGCATTCTCCTTAAGCAAAGTAGGTGAGCTTTAGCTTGTAGGATTAGGCTTAGTTTACAAAATGAGACAGTTAAACTTTAGTGACAAAGTGAAATCAGGATTAGAAGGGCAAATAAAAGAAGGTCTACTGGCTAACAAATGTAATTGCAGGCACCTTATGCACTTAGGCAGGACTAAGCACTGACACTTATTATTAATACAGTACAGAATTTGTATTGTTCCAACAATTTTCACAGGGCTTTACGATATAAAGGAAGTACAGTTACAATACAATTCAATACAAAAGGGATCAGAGGGCTTGG
Organism: Pelophylax lessonae; assembly: GCF_965119305.1. Classification (NCBI taxonomy): domain Eukaryota; kingdom Metazoa; phylum Chordata; class Amphibia; order Anura; family Ranidae; genus Pelophylax; species Pelophylax lessonae. The sequence continues at coordinate 426,653,355 of NC_138772.1, read as the reverse complement.
CTTGTTAGAGCTTACAATCTAAAAGGGATAATCTAAAAACATGAAAGTACTTGTATTTAAATATTTATATTTGAACATAATTGCATTTTGTTAAAAGACTTGAAAAGTGTATCTTTTTCTTGGAAAACCTGAATAGCCATCCTACATGGACAAAATGAGTTTTCATATTAACACATTTATTATGTTGTAGTCCAGCAGTATTGTAGCATTGAGTAGTCAATGGAAACTGATTAATCATCTGCAATAGAATAAAATAAAAGATGCCAATTACCCTAATTGTAAATGCTCAGTGCTAATGAAGTGCTCTAAACAGAATGAGACAGGATTTTAAGCAGACACGCATTGGAGACATCTAGGTTACATAATCCTTATTCCAAGATCTTACATAATATGTAGAAATGTAGAGTAATTGAGTTTGATGAAGGGAACTGAAGAGAAATTGCAAAGCAACTTGTTCAAATTGGACCTTTCTGTTTTCCTTATGTATGAGTTCTTGACTTCTGGTATAAATATGGCAATACAGATAATATGGAGATAATAAAGTTAATAAAAAGAAGCAGAGTAAGACTTTCAGCACCACGATTTTGGTTCTGGCATTTCTTAGCATGGAGCTGTTAGGAATGGTTTTATGTAAGGAATGGAAGCCAATGTATGTAAAAACAATTCTTTCCTGATACAACTTTCTAAGATGGGAATTCTGTTCAGTTTGGAAAGATTTCCTTTGACTTCCTGTTGCATCTCCAGGACAGGAATTGAAGGTAAATCTTCCCAGTGTGACTCAAGCAGCAAAAAGAAACCTAAAAGGGGTTTAACCCTTCACTACCTTATCCAAAATGAAAACATCATTTTGGCTTTACATACACTTTAGGGGTTAACTTGTAGGTTTGAAAGAATTAAGTTTAAAGAAAACTTGCCATGTGGGCTTAATCAGGACTATTCACCATTATAATTGTACAAAGTTTTCTTAAGAAGATTTCCCTCTTACTTAAGCAGGTCCTACATCAAAATTTGGCTGGTTCATCAGGAACCATTTGAATTTTGACCCATGTATGGCCCTTGCCATTAATGTGTTGATCAAAGAGCAATGCTGAAAAATGTCAGTTTGATCAGCTCTGCAGGCAACTGGTATTGACATTCTGATGGTAGGGAGACAGGGGAGTCTTCCTACTGTCAGAATACAATGACACAGCGTGGAGATTCCCACATCAACAGTGAATGTGTGGATGGGGGAATCAGTTCAGTTTTTTTCGTTCAGCCGGCTGTCTGGGAAAAAAGTGCTTATTGGGACATTCATCCTACTATTAAAAGGGTGAATTTTACCTTCCCTGTACAGTCACTGAACACATTTAACTATACAATCTGTCAGGGTTGACATGTTGAATCAATGAATGCCAGGCTGCATGACAGCCTATATTTGGTAATGGGCCAGTGTGAGAAATAAATTGCCCACGTTTGCACTAAGCCCAAATATAGGCTGTGGTGTCACAAAGAACCTTAGGTTGACACTTAAAACTGTGTTGGTTCCAGGATCCCTCACTTTGCTCAATCAAGTAACCAACTGCTGTCCCTAAAATCAATTCACCTGGAAGAAGGCAAACACCTACTTACCACTCTTGCTGCAAGGAGGCTGGCATCATATTGCAGGGAACTGCATGCTACCCTTTAACATGGGAATAACAACCACATGGCTGCAGTGATGCATTATTTCTTTCTGGAGGAGAGGAAAAGCAAATCTTTTTTTAGCTTATTTTAATTTTTATAAAAATACCTCCTAATGTTGAAACTGTGGGTTGAATGTTACTTTTAGAGAGCAGGTTTTCAGTTAAGATCAGGTGGTGATATGGTAAACTGTGAGCATGGCAATAGGCTCAATTCACAAAACTTTAACACAAGGTAAAAGCATGCCTTAACTCTTTTAAAGCACTTTGCATCATCTTAACCACCCCCTCCCCCTTTTTCAATCACAAAAGCCTTTTTTTAACCTCTTTTCCTATTATGTTTAGGTTCTCCCTCATTCCTTTCTTTCTCACCTCGGCCCCAATTACATCTACCCAGCTGCAGAAGTCTTGTGGAATATCTGTCAGATATTCCAGGAGGCATCAGCGTTTAGACAGGGGCTGGAGAAGGGTGAACCGGATGGAGCATCATCTGGACTTGCTGCAAAAACTCAAAAGCAGCAGGCTCTGAATAACATCAGAGAGGAAGATGGCGTTGCAGGACCAAGTGCACAGCGGAGGATCAGCAGATCACTGCAGGACAGTGCTGGATTCGCTGGGCGTATGCTATTTGAACTCAATGCAGCAGACAGGATAAGATGGAGTTAGAAGTATAATTTTCTGAGAGGGAAGGCGAAGTTCTAGCTTATTGGATTCAACTAAAAGTAATGGTCACTTTTTTTTTAAATAAGTATGTTTTTTTGTGAATTGAGAAAAAAAACAAGGCGCCTCTAAGTGCAGTATTGACTCTTTTTTGTAAAATCAAAGGGTTAAAAACACTTACAAGATGTTCCATGTACTGAAGGCCAAGAGAAAACCTGTGACCATGTTTCGGAGCATGCTCGGTTCCTTCGTCTGAAGAAGGAGCCCGCGCATGCCTTGGAACATGTTACCGCCCACCTGCATCTGACACCGGCCGCATGCATTCCAGCATGGTTTCTGGAAGCCCAACCACGCTGTGTGTTTATTACACGCTGACACACTAGCAGCCCCCTGGACACTGGCTAGTCAAGTACCAGTTCCTTTTGTTTACAGGTGATGCTGTTGGTCGATCACAGGTTTTCTCTTGGCCTTCATTACATGGAACATCTTGTAAGTGTTTTTAACCTTTTGCTGTCACAATAAACGGTCAATACTGCACTTGGAGGTGCCTTGTTTTTTTTTCTCTCATACATTCTACAGAGCTGCTTCTCTTCCTAAGTGCTGCCCGGGTGCATGCTGATCAAAACAACCCTTTGGATCCAGGGCTCAGCCCTACAGAAGCGCCCATATTTTTTACTTTTTTTTTGTGTGAATTGAACCCATTGTATGTTAGAGATAGGCGACAGATGGGAATCATGGGAACTTTTACAGAATATTAACATATTTACTAGGGATCGACCGATAATCGGCAACACTGTTATATCGAGGGCCGATATGCACTTTCCCCGATATATTGGAATCGGCCCCGGATGTTACCAATATTGCCGATATTGTGCATGGCCCACACGTGACATTATTCTCTGGGAAGCTGCTGCCGTTCAGCCTTCTAAGACTGCCTCCCACGCCATTCTCCGGTGCACTGCACATGTTCTGCCTTCGAAGACCACCTCCCACGCTTCAGACATCCTCGTGTGCAGCCAGCTGCAGTCCGGTCATGGTGCCAGCCAGCCATCCACAGGCCCTGGCCTCAGCCACCTACCACAGGGTGCCAGCCAGCCACCCACCACAGGGTGCCAGCAAGCCATCCACCACAGGGTGCCAGCCAGCCAGCCAAAGCAGGGTGCCAGCCGCCAACCGTTGACCCACAACAGGTTTCCAGGAAGCCATCCATCCACAACAGGCCAGGGTGAGTGACACCAAGCCAGTCACCCACAACAGGGTGACACCAAGCCAGCCACCCACCCACCACAGTGTTCCAGCAAGCCAGCCACCCACAACAGGCCAGGGGGAGTGACACCAAGCCAGCCACCCACCCACCACAGTGTTCCAGCAAGCCAGCCACCCACAACAGGGTGACACCAAGCCAGCCACCCATAACAGGGTGACACCAAGCCAGCCACCCACCACAGTGTTCCAGCAAGCCTGCTACCCACAACAGGGTGACACCAAGCCAGCCAGCCAGCCACCCACCACAGTGTTTCAGCAAGACATCCACCCACAACAGGTTGACACCAAGCCAGCCAGCCACCCACCACAGTGTTCCAGCAAGCCAGCCACCCACAACAGGGTGACACCAAGCCAGAACACCCACCACAATGTTCCAGCAAGCCAGCCACCCACAACAGGTTGACACCAAGCCAGCCACCCATCACAGTGTTCCAGCAAGCCAGCCACAAACAACAGGGTGACACCAACCAAGCCACCCACAGCAGGGTAACACCAAGAAAGCCATCCACCACAGTGTTCCAGCAAGGCAGCCACCCACAACAGGGTGACACCAAGCCAGCCACCCACCACAGTGTTCCAGCAAGCCAGCTACCCACCACAGGGTGACACCAAGCCAGCCACCCACAACAGGGTGACACCAAGCCAGCCACCGACCAAAGTGTTCCAGCATGCCAGCCAGCCACCCACAACAGGGTGACACTAAGCCAGCCACCCACCCACCCACCACAGTGTCCCAGCAAGCCAGCCACCCAACAACAGGGTGACATCAAGCCAGCCACCCACCACAGTGTTCAATCAAGCCTGCCACCCACAACAGGGTGACACAAAGTCAGCCACCCACCACAGTGTTCCAGCAAGCCAGCCACCAACAACAGGGTGACACCAAGCCAGCCACCCACCACAGTGTTCCAGCAAGCCACCCACCCACCACAGGGTTCCAGCAAGCCACCCACACTGCCGGGCGTCAGCCACTGACCCACAACAGGGTGCCAGCCAGCCACCCACACTGCCAGGCATCAGCCACTGACTCACAACAGGGTGCCAGCCAGCTTCCCACACTGCCAGGTGTCAGCCACCGACCCACAACAGGGTGCCAGCCAGGCACCCATACTGTCAGGTGTCAGCCACCGACCCACAACAGGGTGCCAGCAAGCCACCCACACTGCCAGGCATCAGCCACTGACCCACAACAGGGTGCCAGCCAGCCACCCACACTGCCAGGCGTCACCCACCGACCCACAACAGGGTGCCAGCCAGCCACCCACACTGCCAGGCATCAGCCACCGACCCACAACAGGGGGCCAGCCAGCCACCCACACTGCCAGGCATCAGCCACCGACCCACAACAGGGTGCCAGACAGCCACCCACTCTGCCAGGTGTCAGCTACCGACCCAAAACAGGCTGCCAGCCAGCCACTAACACTGACAGGCGTTAGCCACCGATCCACAACAGGGTGCCAGCCAGCCACCCACACTGCCAGGCATCAGCCGCCGACCCACAACATGGTGAGAGCAGCCAGCTACCCCACAACAGGGTCTCAGCAAGCCATCCATAGCAGGGCAGGGTGCCAGGAGCCAGCCAGCCATTTTTTTAACCTTTTTATCTCTTTAAAATTGCAATGGAGATGGATGAAGACAGATAAAGTAAAAGTGATGTCTGGGACTATTTCTCATCTCAACCATCTCCAGCAAAACACATGCACAAACAATATAAGCATGGGATCAGTAACTGCAAAAAACAAAAATACGTCAAATCTTTGGGCCCATCTAAGAGTTCATCATATTGAATGATATCATGCAGCACAGAAAAAAACAAAATGAATATCAATGTCATTTTGAAATGCCTTCTCCACTATCCCAGGCAACAATAACAGATATGTTTCAGAAAAAAAACAGGTATCATTGTCTAGATTCAGATAGAAGATCCCAACTGCTGGACAGAGTAATCACAGAGATGATGGTCACTGATAACCAGTCATTTACAATGGTGTCTGAGCCAAGTTACACACTGAAGAGTGAGAAGTATTATCGAACAGAAATGCTGGGAAAGATTCACCAAAAGGTCGTTCAGAAAGTGCAGGCTATGCTGCAACCAGAGAATGTTGGCAACTCACTCTCATTCACGACTGATTGCTGGTCAGGACAAACAGAGTCACTTATGATTCTTACATGCCACTTCATTGACAGCAGATGGACAAAAAGACAATTGGTGTTGAATACAAAGGTGATGCAAGGATCCCACACTGAGTACAGTAGAGAAATGTTTCTATTCATGCTTGAAGACTGGAGAATCAACAAAGACCGAATGATGCTTGTGCTCCTTGGAGACAGCAGAGCAAACATGCGGAAAGGAATGAGGCTTGCTGATATGACAGACCTCAGTGTCATGGCACACAACACCCTCCAACTTTCAAATGATGGTCTGTCAAGCCAGAGAGCTTTGATTGATATATGTTTTGAGAAGCATGAAGAGATTAAAAATGTTGTGCTGGCAAGTCTTTTGAATCCTCGATACAAAAACCATGCTTTCTCTTCTGATGATGTATTGGCCAAGGCAAAACAATGGCTGACGATATTCAACAGGAGGTGCAGAAGGGTCCTGCCGAAAAGACAAGTCCAGAACAGCATTTTTATAATCTGAATGAGCAGCATGCTGCAAAAACAGAAAGATGTCCAGAAAGACGACAATGAACATAAGAGAATCTTCTTCATCGTGGTCGAATTGATCATGACATTTTCAGTGTTTTATTGGGGCCTCATGCGGAGGATTCTTCTGAATCTGCAATAACGAGCCTGGATGATGAACTTCATCTCTATTTAAAGGAACCAGTAATTGACAGAAGAAGTGGTGATCCTATTCAGTGGTGGAAAGAAAATTACGCATTCTACATAATACTTGCTTCCCATGCTAGAAAATACCTTTTCTCTCTGCTCCTCTGTCCTCCTCTCCTCCTGTACCAAGTAAGCATGTTAATGAAGTGACAGCATTATATGATAAAACAGAAGCCGTTTAACAGGTGAACATGAACATGCTGAAATGTTCTGCTTTCTGCAGTATACTATTGTTCTGCTTAACTGGGAGTATTGAAAAGTGTAGTAGTACTAGTGTCAACTCCAATCCACTGTCTAGCTTTTGTCTAGTTTTTTTCCTAGCAGTTTTGCACTGACTGCAGTAGTGATTTAAAATTATTGCAGTGAATGCACTACTGCAGCGGTAGTCCACTGACTCCAATCCACTGTCCAGCTGTTTGTCTAGCTTTTTATCTAGCAGTTTTGCACTGGCTGCACTGCAGTAGTGATTTAAAATTATTGCAGTGAGTGAGTGCACTACTGCAGCAGTTTATGAATCATTCACAATCAGATTATGGGAATTTCTGATGTCCCTGCAAGTGCAGTTTTCCTATCAGTTTTCATGCAGCTAAGGTGTGAAGAATGAGCCCTTAATGTTAAAAATGTTAATAAATAAACATTAACATGTTCAGTAACAGATTTGTGTCGAAATTTGTGTTTATTTTGCAAAACTTTAAATGTTCAAAATACCGGTGCATATCTGCCGATACCGATATGCATTGGCCAAAAAATCGGTATTGGTATCAGCAATGAAAAACCAATATCGGTCGATCATTAATATTTACAGCACTGGGCTTCTGGTATCAAAAAGTAATGTGCCCTGCAGATCGACCAAATAAGTTTGTCTTAGCATATATTAACCTTTAGCTCATCATATACATGAGATGACAATTGCCAAATCTGACCATTTTATAATGGTATTGCAGGTGGGAATATTTATGTTTTTATTCCATTAAAAAGAATACTGTCTATGACTTGTCACAAATACTGTATGTTCATGCATGACCCAATGTGGGTAACCACCCATAGATTTAAAAACATTGCTTTAGTGGCATCTCTATAGGATATACGAAGTATGACAATGTTAGATCAACCGAAAATCTCAGCCAATTACTGCCATGCCGATACTGAGAAACATTTTTTCCCATTGAGTAAAACTGCCAATATTTGGACAATCTGTGCCATTTGGGGACTGTAGAGAGACAAGGAACAAAAGGGGATGGCATGTAAAAAAATCAGAAATAGAAAAACTGATTAATGGTGGAATTGTTGTTCAGAAAACCAAATCCAATTGTATTAAAAAATGAATGGAATCCAACTGGAAACTGTGAAGAACTGCCATTTTCACTCAAAACTTCAGTTTTTTTTCAGTTTGAAAATCAGTTGTATGATTGCTCTTAAATCGCCAAACAACAGACAATAATCTAAATAATCTAAATTCACAAAGCTTTACACAGGGATAAGTATCCTCATTTTCAAAAAATATGACTATTATTTTCAGTCAATAAAATTTGAAAATCAGTTCTATGGCTGGCTGAGATGAGAACTATTTGGGCTATTTTTATAGCTCGTGACTTGAGCTTAAAGTGTAAGTTCACCTTCTGCAAAATTATTCTAAAATACCCCTGTGAAATTCCATATCTGGTAGATAGTACATACCAGTGGTTCTCCTGTTTTTTTTTTTTTAATTCTTTATTTAAAGGTATGCCATGAAAAATAAGGAACAACCATACTACAAACAGTTGTAAGATAGCAACAGAAATTCTGACTACATAGTACAGGTAACAACCTGGTGTAAGACACACGATCACAAATCATAGACATATAGTGTAACCTGGGCTCGTATGTCGTCTTGTCTTCAATACTTAGTCATTCACTTGCAGTATTGTTGTAAACAAGAGTTTGTGTGGAAGGTAGTCCAGCGCTACCCACCCAGGTGGAGAGGGATAGGAATCCCCGCCGGCATCTACCACTTGGCCGGCAAGGGGGCCCACCAAATCCCCAACCCGAAGTGGGGAGGACCCCCGGACCACCCCCCCACCCTTTGTTTGAAGCACACCTAGTGGTATTTTATAACTTAATAGGAGGGATAGGGCAAACATAATGCCCTAAGTCAGGGAGGAGGGGGAAGAGAGGGGAGAAATTCAGGTGAGAGAGAGGGAGGAAGGAAAAGAAGAAGAGAGGGGGGAGGGAGATAAAGATAGATAGAAAAGGGAAAAAGTGGGGGTCTGCTCTGTCCCACCCGCAGGCACGGCAAGCCGGTTAAGAGTAGGATAGATAATCGTCGGACAAGTGACAAAAATCCCAGTGAATCCAACGTGTTGTGTGTTCCTCCGCCTTGTCCCTTAGAGTTGCTGTAAGCCGTTCCATTTGCCGTATATCATTCACTCTAGTAAACTAGTGAGAAATAAGGGGGGGGCGTTTGTTGTTTCCACATGCTAGGTATACAGGCCCTAGCAGCATTCAGCAAGTGTTTCAGCAGCGATTTGCGTTACCGCTTGCTTGACATGGGCGTCAAGTTGAGGAGAACAGCAGCATGGTCATCTAGTAGAGAGTAGTCAGTGAGTTTATGTACAATATGTAGTACCTGCTGCCAGAACGGTCTAATCTTGGGGCATTCCCAAAAAATATGAAAAAGAGTACCTGCCCGAAGACCGCAGCACCAACAGGAAGGGTTATGTCCTGGGAAGATGGTGGATAGAACTACTGGGGTACGATACCACCGTGTCAGAATTTTGTACGAGGTCTCTTGATACTTGCTACATAGAGAGGATTTATGGGCAAAGGAAAGTATCTTGTTTTTTGGTCCGTTGTGAACGTAGTGTTTAGGTCCCTTTCCCATTTAAGGAGGAACGAAGGGTCATGTTGGGTGGTCGTTGAGAGAAGTATGGAGTAGGAGATTGAAAGTGATTTCTGGATCGTTCCCTTGCTTATACAGAGGTCTTCAAACTGTGTTAACTGTCTACGGAACTTAGTATGATCAGGAAGGGATCTGAGAAAGCAGGAGAGCTGAAATTATTTCCAGTGTCCCAGTGTCAAAGCGTTGAATGAAGGAATTATCTCCAAAGGTTTTCACCAGCCAGATGGACTGAGAAAATGTGAAGCCCTAACGACACTTGCGTCAGTATGAAGGCGAAAAGTTCTATCAGAGAGTCCCGGGGCAAAATCTGGATGGCCAATGATCGGGGTCATGGGGGAGGGGAACGTTGTTGTCCCCGCTAACCTGAAATATCTATTAAGTTCTGCTAAGGTGGCATCAACTAAAGAATGGGGGGGGAACCCACCGGGTATATGAGGTTCCCGCCCAGGGGAGGCTCACCAGAGGGGCCGCCACTGCCTCCTGTTCCAGAGATACCCACAATTTATGGGGGGCATGTCTACACCAGTCAATTACCCTGGTCATATGTGCCGCTGTACAGTATCTTGCGGGATCAGGGAGACCTACACCACCAGCAAGTTTGGGGCGCTGTAGGAGTGAGTGTTTGAGGCGCGGGTGTGTCCATTGCCATACGTATCTGATAAATGCCAAGCGGAGTTTACAAAAGAACACTCAAGGTATTTTAACTGGTAGGGCCTGCAAGAGGTACAGGAGGCGAGGCATCACATTCATTTTGAGGACATTGCATCTCCCAAACCAGGAAATTGCTAAGTTTTGCCAAGCTATTAGGTCAGAAGACAGGGTGACCAGAAACGGTTGAAAGTTGAGTTGAAAGATATGGTTGATATTAGCCGGTATTGCAGTCCCCAGATATCGGATAGACCGTTCTGCCCATCGAAATGGGAAATTCGAACTGAGAAGCACCAGTGCTCGTGGTTGGAGGTTAATGTTTAAAGCTTCAGATTTTTGGAAGTTAATCTTGAAATCCGATATAGAACCATAAGAACGAAGTTCAGACATAAGGACTGGTAAAGAGATGTGGGGTTTTGATAGAAAAAACATCAGATCATCAGCATACCTTGTGATGGTAAGAACTGGTAGGTAGACCCGTGATGTTGGGGTTGTTCCTGAATCCCTCAGCCACGGTCCGCCTTCGTCTCTGGATCCTGTAAAAGGGTTTTGTTCAGGCGCCAGGAAGAGGGCCTGGTCATGGGATGTTTAAGGGTCACGCTCAGAGCGATGGGGGCATGATCGGAGAGGGCTATATTTCCAATGTTAGCCTCTGAGACCAAAGGAATGGTATTGTGGTGGAACAGAAAGAAATCAATTCTGGTATTTGAGCCGTGCGGGGCAGAGAAGAAGGTGTAGTCTCTGTCCTGCGGGTGTAAGATACGCCAGATGTCCACTAGCTGATGGGCGTGGAGGAGATCCCTAAGTCTAGAGCGGGTGCTTTGAGGGAGGTTTGTTAAGCCTGACGTTGAGTCCTTGCTAGGATGAAGGGTAATATTAAAATCACCTCCTATAATTAGTATGCCCTCAGTAAAGGAGTCCACTGCCTGTAAACAGGACTCCAGTGTCATCAGCTAGTCTGTGTTAGGGAGTTAAACGTTTACCAGAGTGAATGTTTGGTCATGTATTTTGCCTTTGAGGAGAATGTATCTGCCCTCCTGATCCGTACAGAGATCAAGGAGCTGCCAGAGGATATTGCTGGACACAAGAATACTAACTCCTTTGGATTTAGAGGAGGAAGATGCACTGTGCTATGCTATGGGAAAATGCTTGTCCTGTAGTCTCTGGATTTTATCCGCAAGGAAATGTGTCTCCTGAAGGAACGCCAGTTGGTCCACAAGACAACTAGATCTCTTTTAAGGGGTGTTGAGCCCCTTGGCATTCCAAGAAACAATTTTAAGGGCCATCACTAGGGGTTGAGGACAGAGCAGAACCCCCACCTCTGAGAGAGGGGAAGGTGGAAGGGAAGAGAGAAAAAAAAAGGGGGGGGTGGGTATAGGTGAATGTGGTTCTCCCGTTTTAAATGGTGCACATCCTTCTATTACATATGCAGCTGTTGGGGGGGGGGGCACTCTAAAAATCCAAAACCAATGGCCCCTCAATTGCCTTCCATCCTGCCGTTTGCAGGACAGGCTGAACATTTGAACTGTGCATCCCCAAATTGCTGCTCTGGGCAGTTCAAACTGTGCACATGCACAGTGCACTCTCTCCTTCTCTAGCTGAGCTCAGCTAGAGAAGGAGAGAGCACAGTGCACATGTGAGCAGTATGAACAACGCAGAACAGCTGCTACTGAGCTCAGCTGGAGCAGGAAAGAGTGCACTACACTTGTGGGCAGTTTAAATGGCCTGGTGGGGTCACAAAATTCAAATTTCAAACCTGTTCTGCAAACCGCAGGATGGAGGGGGGTTGAGGGGCCAGCGTTTTTTGTGGAGAAGTCCCCAAAAGCTGCATATGTAACATGGGGAGACGTACTGTTAAAAACAGGAAGAGCGTTGGTATGTACTATTCACAGGGTATAGGAATTGCATATAGGGACTTTGGGAAAATCTTGCTGAAGATAAACTTAAACTTTATTGTAATCTCATATAAAATGTGTAATGGTCAATGTGACACTTCATCAACTGTCGATGAATAAATCAGGTGATCTGTTGTCATATCTGTAGTAGCTTGTGTCATCTCCCATCTACTGCCATGCAATAGACCATGTGATTTCTCATTAAACCTCTAATAGCTCATTCAATTTCTTACTGATTTTCACACAATAAATCATGTAATCTCTCATCGACTGCCAACCAGTCCTGGAAAATGTGAAACCTCTCACCAATTGAAATAGAATGCATCCATCCATGTATTTGATTTGTAGCATTCGATTAGCATTTTTGGCGCAACTGAAATAGTCATACAGTAATCCCCATATGCACAGTTGGAATCTTACAGATAATAAAAGTCACTTAATGAGTAAAAATTGTTTAATTTAAATGATTAATATTTATTTTGTTGGCACTTAAGCAAAATAGCATTGTATACCTAAAAAGATATTGGAACTTACTTTATGGAGGAACAAAACAATGTTTATAATGTTCGACAAGAACAAAATAAAAACCTGCTTTATCAGACAGAAAAATAAAAAAATAAAAAATAAATGACTTAGTCATATAATAAAATATACAGAAAACTCTGGACCTGTAGCATGTACAATATGTCTAAGAATGAGGCAACGGTGGAAGAAATATGGCTAAATGTCTCCAAGGAACATAGGTAGTAACAAAGACTTCTGGAAGTAGTAAGTAGGTCCTTTCTTTGTAGGCTGACTATGATAGGTGATGTTAATTATGAATAAAGCTGAATAACTGTTTGCCCATCATCTTCATCTTCTGCCAGCCACCTGAAGAAGACATTTGATAAGTTAGAGGCAAACAAACATCCATAACAAATTTTAACTGTAAAAAGAATAATATGTGCTTTTTAAACTTAAAGGTTACAGGTTTGAAATTTTAGATACTTCAACAGGTCAACCATTTTAAAATAAAATGGACATATGCTTTTCTACTTCCATATTTCTATAATGGGCAGAAGCTGTGATGGGTATTCTTTGCAAAGTAAAATTCACTACAATAACTAAGCTCTGGGGAAAATTCCCTTGCAAAGTGAACAGCCTACTTGCCTTTAGTAAATCATCCCTATTACCTCAGGCTCTGGTAGGGTAAAAGCAAACCTCACTAAGATTCACAGAGTCACAGATTCAAATCAGCCCACAATTATACATATGGGGAAGCTTTCTTCATAAATGATAACTCTTTGGAGGTAAAGACCAAGTGTTTGTATTACTATAATTGCGCTTCTTAGCAAATTGCTTTAAGAATTCTTTTAACAGTTCTTGGGAAGGGGGTTGCAATTAAAACAGCCTCATATTCTAGCCTTTCAGGGGCACCAGTGGTGATACATATTGAAAGCAAATGAAAATTAGAAAAAGTGGTACTTGCTATTTTTCTTGGTGATATACAAAACCAAAAATGTTTATCATTTGTATCATATTTAAAAATGTTTAAGAGTCAGCCTGACAAGTCGCGCTCCCTCGCGGTTCATTGACCGCTACAGGACCAGTTCTAATAGGAGCGACCCAAGTCGCTCCGACTTAGAAAAAGGGTCCTGTACTACTTCGGGGCGACCTCAGAGCGACTTGCATAGAAGTCCCTGCAAGTCGCTCCAAAGTCGTGGTGCACGGGACTGCACAAGTCGTGTCGCCTCACTGTGAACCGGCTCTAAATATGAATTGTAAAAGGGAGTAGTATTGCTGGAAATGCATATGAAATAAGCCAAGCCCCTCTTATACATGCAATAATAATCTTTCTAAATAAGCTTACCTGTTGCAGGTGAATAACCTTGGTTCAGTTGTAGATAATGTGAAGATCTCAATCTTGTCCAGGAACCAGCCATTGCCTAATTACCAGAATAACATACAGTGATTACAATATTGAATAAATGCACTGTGATTTCAAAGACTACATACAGTATTCTATACACCGACAGAGACATGTTCACTGTACATATGACTTTCTGTTAGGTTATGAACTTAACAGTCAACTGGCATGTAGGGTACTGAATACAAAATAGTGCTATAGAAAGTAAACCCACTATCAGTTAATATAAGTTGCCTATGAAGCATGTGAACAATGAATAGTATCAGTGAACATATAAAACCGTTCAAGGCAAAAAGATGAGAGAATTTACAAAAGTCTCTGAACTTTAGGGTAGATTCTTATTTCCTTGCTGAAAGTTGGCAGCTATTTTAATAAATTAAAACTAAAAGTCCTGTGTGAAAGCAGACACCACAAAATATGGCGGTTACCTTTACCAGAGAGAAAAGCCCTTCTGTGTGCCTCTGACAACTGAGACACTTTTATTAAATAGGTGGGGCTTAGGGGTTTAGGGGCATGAGCCCCAAATTGGTGACACCAAGGCCTTAGTATAAGAAGCCAGCATCAAAAAGGAACATGGAGCAGGCTTTTTTGGCTAATAAAGGGAATTGTGGTTGTCTTTTCTTACCTTCACTGATATAGAATTTTCAAGATTAAATATTTCTACTCACTGACAGGTTTGCTTAACCACTTGCCGACCAGTCACATTGACTGTACTGCGGCAAAGTGGCTCGTTATCGTCTGGCGACGTAGACCTACGTCACCAGACATTCCCCTCTCTCAGTGGCGCACGCGCCGTCGGAGGCTCGCGCACGCCGTCGGAGGCTCGCACACGCCGTCGGAGGCACGCTCCCACTGTATTCAGTTTTCAGTTACAGCGGGAGTCGGGCCAGGGGAGGAGCGGCGGTGATCACTGCTGCTCTTCACCGATCGTCGGGGATCTTGTGTGGAAATCCACCCGCTTGTGTAAACAAAGCGGGCGGATCCCCTAAGTGACAGGAAGGGTCAGATTGCAGGGTTCAGCATAGCTGAACCTGCGATCTGTCCCTGTGTCACTCAGTCACCTCCCCCCACACACGTTAGTAAGCACCAGGCATACATTAACCCCTCCCTCTCCAATAAAATTAACCCCTTCCCTGCCAGTGTCATTTTTACAGTAACAGTGCATATTTATAGCACTGATTACTGTAGTAATGTCACTGGTACCCCCAAAAGTGTAAAAAATGTCAGTCAAGGGTCTGATCTGTCCGCCGCAATGTCGCAGTCCTGCAAAAAAAAATCGCAGATCTCCGCCATTACTCATTAAAAAAAAAAGCACCAAAAATGACAAAAATCTTTCCCTTAGTTAGTAAACGCAATAACTTTTGCGCAAACCAATCAAAATACGCTTATTGCGATTTCTTTTACCAAAAATATGTAGCAGAAAAATTGGCCTAAAATGATAAAAAATTTAAATTTTTACATTTTTTTGGGGGGGGGGGGAATTTCATATAAAAAATGTGAAAAATATTGGTATTTTTTCAAAATTGTCGCTCTTTTTTTGTTTATAGCGCAAAAAGTAAAAATCGCATAGGTGATCAAATACCACCAAAAGAAAGCTCTATTTGTGGAGAAAAAAAGGATATCAATTTAATTTGGGTACAGTGTTGCATGACCGCGCAATTGTCCGTTAAAGTAATGCAGTGCCAAATCGCAAAATATGGCCTGGTCAGGAATGGGGTAAAACCTTCCGGTCATAAAGCAGTTAAAAAAACGCTCATTGAGAATTTTTTTGTCAAAGACATGTAGCTAAATACATTTTGGCCTAAATATATGACAAAAATTGAATATATTGGATATTTTTTAACTGTCAAAGTAGAAAAATATTGTTACTTTTTCAAAATTGTCGCTTTTTTTAATTAATATCGCAAAAAATGAAAATCGCACAGGTGATCAAATACCACCAAAAGAAAGCTCTGTTTGAGGGAAAAAAAGGACGTAAATTTCGTTTGGGTACGGCACGCAATTGTCAGTTAAAGTCGCACAGCCGAATCGCAAAAAGTGGCCTGGACGTAAGACAGCAAAATCCTCCGGTGGTAAAGTGGTTAAATGGTAACTTCATTTCCATGAAAAATATAGTAAATAAAAAAAATAATATAGTAAATACAATTACAAATTGTAATTATTTGTTATTAAAAATTACATTTCATTTTCAATCTGAAGCATTGTAATTTTTCTAAAAAAATTCAGGGGGATATGACATCTGAAGACAATCTGTACACTTTTGGTGTACAGAGCTTATCCAGAAATGCCATTTTCTTCTTGTGTGATTGGCTCACCGATTTCCCAGTTGTCTGCAATAAAATGCAAATACAATTTTAGGCATCCCCTGCAGTAGGAATTTTAACCAAAAATAATTTTTGGTGGGATACCCCATAAGGGTTAAGGACTTATAAAGGGAAGCAGACACTGTAACTTTCCTCATTACAACAGTGCAAGTGTGTCAGGTGATTATATTGAACTTATACACTCCCATTCTGGAAACAGTCTTCCAGAAGAGACATGTGCATAGAGGAGGTGACCTCAAATCTGAACATTTCTTGTTCAGTCATTTTTTTTAAGTTTTAAAGGTTGTGGTGTACAACATAGCATCAACAAAGATACAGGGGTGTGTCACTGCTGTATCAGAAGTATTAGGTACTGTATAACAATGCATATACAATCCACTGGCAGTTCCCAAGTTACATACATTCAACTTACATATGACTCATACTTACAAACGGAGGGAGACAACAGGAAGTGTGAGGGAATCTACCCCTAGGAAGGGAAATTCACTCATGTAAGAGTTATCATAGGGAAAAGATGTCTCCACTGAAGCTTTATCACCAATCCTTGTTTCCACAACACCACAACATTTTCAAAATCCAATTGTCACAGGGACAGAAAGTGAGGAGAAATCTTCTGAACAAGGGTAGAGACAGCAAGACAAACATTGCATGGGTGCTAACCCTTCCCTATGCTATCCAAAAAAATGTAAAAAATATTTTTTTTGCTGGAGTTACATTTAAAAAATGCACCTGTTCCAATTTACATACAAATTCAACTTAAGAACAAGCCTACAGAACCTTGTTTGTAACCTGGGGACTTCCTGTATATACAGGGTATTCAAACAGTAAAAATAGGACTAAGTCATCAGGAGTAGGTACAAAAATCAACTATACAGGATGGCAGCATAAAATATTGTGCACTTTCATATTATGTTAGACAGTTGTAAGGAAGAGAGGAAAAGAAAGGAAAGACCCAAAAATAAAGAAGAACAGGAAAAGAAGAGGAAGAGAGGAGAAGCAATCCATTACACAATAAGGATAGTGGAGTGAGGGAGAAGGAGAGGGAGAGTCGGGCATGTGAGGGGGGGGGGCATCTGGGTGATCAATGATATTGTAACTCAGATAGGATATCACAAGTCCAGCAGTCTTTAAAGTTGCTGAGGTGTAACATTGTGATCAAAGTTTCCTAGACTCTTCCAATTCTGGCCATGGTATTCTGCTAGCGGGCCATCAATTTTTCGTTTATCAAGGCTCAATGCACTCTATTTTTCACAATACTTGGTGATTGCCAGTCTTTGGCTAGGACTTGCTTGGCAGCAGTTAGAATGTGAGTCATAACAGGAAACTGAGATTTAGAAAGATCCTCTGGTTTGCAGTTCAATAAGGCTTGGGATGGATCTAAGACTGAGGTTGGATGAAAAAGAGCACCGGGGAGGTATACTTGCTGCCAAAATCATTCGGCCACTGGGCATGACCACCAAGTGTAAAAAAAAGTTCTATGTTCTGAGCAACCATGAAAACAGTGGGCAGTAGAATCAGAGGAGGCATGTGCTAGTCTACTAGGGACTATGAAACATCTGAACTATAGTTTATAGCTGACCTGCACTGCTGCTGCATTTCTAGAACATGATTTTGTGGTGGCTCAGATTTGATCCCATTGCACTTGGTCTAGGGGTTATTGCAGGTCTCATTCCCTTTTAGAGACATAAGACAGGGGGTGGGGTGTGCATTTAATAGTCGAGAATGTATAGAAGGGAGATCATCCTCACTGTGTGAGGGTTGGTTTTGCATTTGCATTCAAACAGGGAAATGTCAGTGGTACGTATTGTAAACATCATGATTGACTTAAAGAAATCTGAAGGGTTTCGGATTGTGGTAGGTCTGTAAAGTGCATATTTCATATTTTGACACAGTAGTCTCCCATTTGTGGCTCATTTTCATAACATTAGGCAGAATTAGTCTTCTACAGCCGTAATGTTAGACTTCCAAAGTCATCAGCTAGACAATTTGTTTTACACTGTGGATATGTTGTCCAATACATGAAATCCATTTTGCATTGTTAGTCGCAGATTTAACAGGTACTCAATTATTTCATGCAGTGCTTTGTTTGATTTCAGCTAATTTTCTGTTCCAGTAAATAGCATTGTTTGCCTGGCTGCCCTTAACTGGCTGAGCCTAAGGGCTCTCTACCTTTAAGCTTATTAAGAAAAATGATTTCCCTTCTTTGCTGGTCCATTTGTTTGGGGCACAGTAAAGCCTGTGTTTGTGCGAATTTCACCTTTAGTGACTCTGTGCATAAATAATGTAAAACATTACAAAGAATGATGTCCTCTCCCCGCTATGCATGAGTTCACTTTAGGTTATACTTTTGTTTTAATTCTTGGCTCTGCATTTTAACTACAACAATAATACAAATCTGTTGTCTGCTCATTTACATTGTTCTAAACTGTTCTAAATCTTCTCTTTAAAGCGTAACTAAGCAAAAAGTAAAAATGAAAAAATATACATAAAAAACATACTTAGAATGCATTTATTCAGGCATTTAGCGATGATAAAAGGGTGCTATAAATCAGCTTCTATCATTTGTACCGTCTACAAATTTGCTGACTGCGCATACATACAGAGAATAAGACAAAAAAATAGATTTAAAAAGTGTTTATGATAGCAGATACATTTCATTTGAATATTGTTTTTGTGTTGCCTCAAATCAAGTTATGAATTTTAGTTAGGCATTTATATAATGACATGTCTAGTGGTCAGGCCATGTTCTTTGACTGTATGTAATATAAAATAATTGTATTATAATCATTTCTAACACTGAAATCCATTTGATGGGTGTGATTGTGTATGTGTTTTTATTGTGTATAGAGCATAGATACCAAGCGTCCCTCTGTCTGTAAGAAAATTCCCAACTGTGCATATAGTCCCCCCCCCCATTGTCCATCCATGTCCTGTGTAATGTTTTGCCAAGCAGGGGACAGCACATATGTTGCATAGCAGACAATTGACCTGTCAATGGGAAGCTATCTTCCAAGTTTTTCCAGGAGTGTTGTCAAATATTTATGCCTAGGTCATGTTGGGCACACAGATGCATGCTAATAGATTGCTTCATAGTTAGAGCTGTAATCAAGTTTTTTTTTAATATTTATAACATTTCATGGCATTCAATCTTACAACTGCTTTATCACCATGTGCTATTGAAGTCATGCTGAAGGTATAGTGTAATAGGACTGTAGAAGACCTAGTAACATTTAACTTTGTGGAGTGTAATTTTTAACATTTTTAACCCAGTTACCCGTGCACTTTTTTTCAACAATAACTTGCAAATTACCCTTGAAAAAGCTAGAAAAAATAGCACGATTTACTCCTTTACACTTCTATAGGGTTTGTTAATATGTTCAGGGTTCACTGATGTCCTGCTGGTTCTCTGAACCTCCTTTGAACTGAAATTTGCAGTTTACTTATTCATAATCCTAGGTATAATAGAATATAGTACAACTAAAGTATGTGCAATGGTCAAGTCAAGTTTTTTATGATATAATGTTTTCAACAATGAGTGTGATAGATCTGTGCAATGATTATGTCCAAAAGCTTGGCTGCATTAGTTATTTAGTGTTCTGTGTCTCCATAGAGTATATGTGACTTCATCTTGACATTGTATCCCTGCTCTGGACCTTTAAAAAAGTCATATGTTCAACACTTTCACAGCTGTGTTAATTAGTCACTAATTAATGATTTCACTTGTAATTTTGTTCAGATTTTGAAAACACAATCTTCCAGGGGTCCCAAGGGTCTGGGAAACTACATTATGCAGCAGTCATGTTGGAGTTGTAAGTAAAGAACATAAAGAGATACTCCTTCCACTTCCTCACATAGCCAGTGGTAGTGACAATATTTCTTCAGCAAGGTGCTGCTTCAAATGTTTGGGTTTCTATTAAAAGACATCCACTAACAATCAGTCAGACTGATTTCAAATAAAAGTTCAAATTTCAAATAGCCCTGCCATGAAAATTAAAGAGCTCTCTCATGGGGGAATGTAAACTTAAAGCCCACCTATACTCAAACAAAAACCCCCAAACTGTCCCTTGCCCCATAGCACTATCACATGTATTTTTAATTTGTTATGTAGCCAAACTAAGCTGGCTCCATATGCAGGTATAGGAAAATCCCACCTTATTACATAAAGATACCTACACTAAGAATAGAAAAGAATACACTGCAATCAACCAGTCCTTAGATGTAGTGGTTGCATTTGTTTTTATTTTTCAGGCTCAAAACATTTTTACTTACCTTGCAGTTCATTAAGGGACACAGGGCCAGGGCCAGATTAATTCTGAGACATATGGGATATGCAGCACTACGCTACAATATTCTGTGTAAAACAAGAAAGGGTAGAAAGAGAGGGCCACCAACCCAGAACCCACCTTGCAGAGGTAATGACATTAAGGAAGGCAACTGCATGTATGAGAGTTAACAGAGGAATATCTCTGATAGGTTCAAAGGGTAGCATTTGAAGAGCTGACAGAACCAGACTGAGATCCTTGCCTCACAACTCGTGTAGCATGCTTTCCAAGTATGATCATACACCTTGTGAGAGGTAGATTTCCTTGCCTTTAGGAGTTTGGGAATAACAGAATCAGATAGGTCCCTATCTCTTAGGCTATGGGCTTCAACAACCGTGCCGTTAAAGCCAGTGACCATAAAGCATGTAAAGACCTGAGTGATCACGAAGTGCCCATGAAGTTTCTGCCAGGAGTGTGATAAAGTCCTAATACCACATCAGCCTGGGGCAGTTCTGTGTGATGAGAGTCACCAGAATTCTTCATCTTGATCCTGAGGATATGAGAAATGGGTTTTAAGGGAGGAAAGGCACAGATCAGGTTAAACTGATCCCATGGAGCCACCAGGGCATCCATTGTTCTGGATATAGGATCCCTGGACCTGGACACAAGCTTGCTCAGTTTGTTGCTGAATTTAGAAGCAGGGAGTCTCATGTTCAATGTTTCTCACCTGTAACAAAGGTCTTGAAACACCTATGGATGAATAGACTTTTCTTCTGAGTTCAGACATTGTTGACTAAGGAAGTTTGTCTGCCAATATTTTATGCCTGGATGGTGCACAGCAAAAAGGCCTGGAACGTAAAGT
Organism: Pelophylax lessonae; assembly: GCF_965119305.1. Taxonomy (NCBI): domain Eukaryota; kingdom Metazoa; phylum Chordata; class Amphibia; order Anura; family Ranidae; genus Pelophylax; species Pelophylax lessonae. Next base: position 426,632,164 of record NC_138772.1, on the reverse strand, counting down.
TCCATCCAAGCCACAATCTAGTTGGCTTTATTTTGAACTGCAAGACTTCTGCTTTCTCCCTAAAGGTTGATGTATGCCAGCAGTGGGTTCATCTGACTGAATCTGGGTCGGATGACCTTGCAGTTGAAAGGTCAGTTGTTGCTAGCCCGAATAGTTTGCAACTCCTGGATGCTGAACAGGAGACAAGCTACCTCTGGTTACCAAGTCTCCTGCACTGAAAAGGTGTTCAAGACTCCTCCCCAGCCTGCCAGGTTCTCATTTGTTGTGATAATCTTCCAGAGCAAGGAAAGAAAGAATTTCCCTGAATCATGGGGTGGATCCATGAGCCACCAGGCCAGAGACAACCTTATCCTGGGTATCAAGTGAATTGGCGAATCCAGAGACTGTGCTTTCTTGTCCTACACAGGTAATAGGGTGAATTGCAACCGCTGCAGTGGGATTTGGCATACAGATCTGTATTGAGGGAAGCTACCATTAAGCCCAGAACCAACATACAAAAAGCCAAAAGTTGAATAGTAGAGTCCAAACATGGGAGTGGATAATCAGGAGTTTATCTTACTGAAGAAAAACCCCAGACTAAGTAGTACCTAGAAGGAAACCTAGATACTCCAAATGAAGGGTCAGTCCCGGGTCTGACTTCTGAAAGTTCAAGGTGAAAAAAAGCCATAAAAGTTCATTTGATCCATGTTTCCATTTAGCTTTAAGGTTGCAAACCTTAGATAAATATTCAAATAAGGGCAGAAAGTTGCACAGCAGGTAGGGGGAAGGTATAAAAATACTGATATCACTGTTTCCTGCATATTTTTACCTCAAAATATTGGATTAAATGCAATTTTCACGTCTGTAAATTGCCCAGAATGGCTCAACCACTAAGCTGGAACTACAAGTCACATCAGGTGAACAAATTGTGATTCTCCACTTGTGATATGCAGGAAGACAGTTAATCTGCAATCCAGTAGATACTTTAAAATCATAGAAGCTGCTGCCCTTTTTAGATAGACTTGTTTGAGAACAATTGAGTCTGTCCGAAACACTTACCACTGTGCTTTGCTATATTAAAGTACCATTTCAGTATCTGTTGGAGTGCTGAACAATTTTCTTTTTGCATACCACTAGAGTTGAATAACAGGTGAGGTATGAATGATGGCTGAGGTGCATTAAAAAAAGTGTTTTACCATTTCATGGATCATTTGCTTAATATAAAAACTCACCCAATCCTTTTCCATCATGCCCTATTTCAATATGAGAAATGTTTCCTATATCTTTTGCGCTGATTCTGAATGTGTCAACCTGGAAAAAATAAATACAATGAAGGAAGAGAGTAAACAGGAATTTGATTAAATTATGTTTTTCTTAGCTATAGCCCCGGTTCACATTAGTACGATCACAGAGATCGCATGTAATTCGGAGCGCACTGCTCCTAAATTACATGCGATCTCATGTGCGGTGCAAATTTCAGCCATACACTTTGTATGGCTGAATTCGCACCGCATCCGCACTAAACACGCACCTGACCCTTTTTTTTATCCGCAGCAGAATCGGATCGCATAGTGGTTCACACTAGTGTGATCCGATTCTGTGCGAACTTGCAGATCGCACTGCGATATGCGATCGCAACTGGGGGTGTCGTTAACTTTTAATTGACACCCCCTGCATATCGCATATGGCAGTGTGAACTGCCAGGGGAGCAGATGTGATGCGGGATCACGCTACATATTCGCAGCGTTCCCGCATTGCACCAATGTGAACCGGGATATATCGTCTGTTTAGAAGAACTCTGCATTTTACTAACAATCTATAATTGTTTGTGGAATAATTACTGATTATTGTAATTCTCACTGTGAGGCTGAGTGAATATACCAAATGTGAGCTGGACTATACACAAACACAGACATTAGTCAGTCGCTAAACCGTTGCCAGTTTTTTATAATTCATGGCAATATTTGATAATTACAATAGATGGAAATGACAGGGAAGCATTATAAGCCACTTAAAACTACATTAACACTTTGTGAATATTTATTGGATCCTGGGGTACATTTCTGCATCTGCTTCCTTTCTCCATTATAGGACTGGAATGACAATGTCATATTGTAGCACACTTGTGACACAGTTAAAGTCACATGCAACTTTTTTTTTACTGATATATATGTATATATTTACTGTACCCACATCTGTAGAATAGTTCGTAAGATGCCTGTAAAGGATGCTGAAGGCAAACTCAGGAGCTATCCCATTTTGGTTGCACCTATACATAAAGAGTTGTACAGCATACAGTATGTCATTTGAAAGTACTACAAGCTGATTGAATGGATGTCATAAGATTACTTTTGAAATGTTAGTTAGTAGCGTATCACCATTATGGCCCTGCCATGTCTCAATTAGTTTTTTAATAATACCTATTAGAATTTAGAGCATGCTGTTTGCAAGTTGGTGAAGCCACTTACCTAAGATTTTTACAGATAAACCTTTGAAACATATCTTTTTATTCTAAACATAACATTCCCCACGCACACATTCATGAGAATGGCTATAATAATGCTGGATGCGGTAATGACCACCGGATGGAAACCACAGACAATCTGAAATGTCATCAGCACACCAAGGATTCCTCAGAAGGGTCCAAAGCTTTATTCACATGGTCACACGGTATGCATACGACCGTGACCGTGACCACGTAAATAACGCTTTGGACCCTTACATAAAGGGAAAACAGATAACATTTGGTGATGATAATGATGATTATTATTATTAATAATAATAATAATAATAAAAATAATTGTATTATCATCTTAATTGGATATTGTAAAAAAAAAAATAAATGGAAAGGCCTTTAGTTACTAAAACAAGTTTTAACCTCGTTTTCCAATAACTGCCCAATCATGTATGGATATCCACAAACCAAAACAGCTGGCTTTTCTATCAAAGCATCGAAATACATACACAGATATGGCCAGATATAAGCTATATGTTTATGTCACCAGAACTAAACTTTAAAAATGTATAATAGAGTCAAATTAGCCATAAAATAAAGACATTCAATGACAGATGCAGCTATCAAAAAATTTCATCCCCATACTGGCTAATTGAGTGTTTGGCTGTTTGGAAATTGTATATGGGGTAATCATAAGCAGGATAAGCATGGAATTATACAAATTTCATATGGGTACAGTGTTGCATGTTCGCACAATTGTCATTCAAAGTGTGACAGCGCTGAAAGCCTGGGCAGGAAGGGGTGGAAGTGCCTGGTATTGAAGTGGTTAATAGGCAAATAAAAACAATATTTTTTTTTCATAGACCTTTTACCATAGAATCTAACAGTCTTCTTATGCCTGTTTAAACAACAGAGCAGACAGATGCAGACACTAATGTAAAAATAGCAATCCCAGATAAACACAACTATATTTCTGCCCAAATCTTCCAACTTAACAAGCTAAAAACTTTTTTGGGGGTTTTAGATTAAGTAGGAAAAACCAGCAGCTTCAATATTGAGATTATTTACTCTCCTTACAATTGTTTCACTAGACAGGAAGGGAGAGAAAATCTGCAGCAGGAACACAAACCAAAATAAAGATCTGACAGGGCCTCTAGCCTTTCCTTACTTACTGGCCTTCAACCCCAGCTGCTATGTCTTTAGTTTTCATCACAAGCAAAGCATGCTTGTCCAATCACTTGATTAAATCATCTACTTGCTATTTTTATGTTTCTTGGAAGCAGGGCAAACAAGAAGCTGCTGTGTGATTCATTTTACAAGAGTCCAAGCTAACCCTCAGAACTGATACAGATCTTTCACATCTGCTGTTGCCTTGCTAATAGGTGGCCTCCAGTTTTTATGAACCAATAATTAAACCAGAACTAAAATGCTTCTTGTTTAGCAAGGTGACCCAGATCGCACCTTATCAGAATAAAAGTGCTAAATAGTGTTACTGCAGCGACCATTAACCACTTGCCGACCGCCCGCCGGCTTTTTTCTGTGGCAGGGTGGCTCGGCTGCATCCAGTCATGTAGTATTACATGACTGGAGTGAATGTGGTTTTGGCGGCGTGCGCGCCACCGGAGCCGCGCTCCTGCTGTGTTTAGACACAGCGGGAGGTGGGCCACGGGAGGAGAGGCAGCGATCGCCGCCTTCCTCCCACGATCATTTGGGAAACGGAGAGAAGACCTGCCTGCTTATGTAAACAAAGCAGGCTGCTCTTCTCTCAGACAAGCAGGGACAGATCAGCAGTTTCAGCTAAGCTGAAACTGCGGTCTGTCTGTGCCTGTCAAAGAACTCCCCCACACACAGTGAGTAAGCACACAGGCATACATTTAACCCTTTTGATCACCCCCAGTATTAACCCCTTCCCTGCCAGTGTCATTTATACAGTAACAGTGCATATTATTTAGCACTGATTACTGTATTAGTGTCGTTGGTCCCCAAAAAGTGTCAAAAATGTCAGTTAGGGGTCCGATCTGTCCGCCGCAATGTTGCAGTCCTGCTAAAAATCGCAGATCGCCGCCATTACTAATAAAATAAATAAATAAATAAAAAGTCCAAAAATCTATCCCGTAGTTTGTAAATGCTATAACTTTTGCGCAAACCATTTAAAATACGCTTTTTAGGATTATTTTTTACCAAAAATATGTAGCAGAATACAAATTGGCCTAAACTGATAAAAAAAATTAAATTTTTATAATTTTTTTATTGGGAATATTTTATAGCAGATAGTAAAAAAATATGGTGCTTTTTTCTACATTTTCACTGTTTTTTTGATTATAGCACAAAATCTAAAAACCACTGAGGTGATCAAATACCACCAAAAGAAAGCTCTATTTGTGGGAAAAAAAGGACATCAATGTTATTGGAGTACAGCGTCACGACCGCGCAATTTTCTGTTAAAGTAACGCAGTGCCGAATCGCAAAAAAATGGCCTGGTCATTAAGGGGGCAAATCCTTCCGGGGCTGAAGTGGTTAAAAGATGGTGTCACACAGTCCTGTAGTCAAACGTCTGTGGTAAACTTTGCTCTGCAGTCTAAAACAGCCTTTTTTGACCAGGTTACATCTGTAAGGTTTTAGTTGTATCTTGTGTTTTAGATGTGTGTTTCCTCTCTATTTCTCTTAGTGACCATTGTCACTAGGACTAAAAAAGGAATGGGAAATCCAAAATGTCACCAAAACTAGAAGTAAGGAAAAATCCCCCAATAGGGACACCTGTGTAAGTAAAAGCTGTGTTTCCTCACTTTGGGAGAGATTTCCTTTTGCTTTGTTTTGTGTCTCTGGGACAGGAATTTAAGGAACATTTCAACAACAGCGAATAGATAAAAATAAATAGATAAATAAATAAAAAACTGAAAAGGGTTATATCTATTTTATGCTCTATACTCTATACTAATAAAGTTTGCAGTAACAAATGATAGTTAACCAGATACGGTAGTTTAGATTTACAGGTTGGATTCTAGTTACTGCATTTTGTTTTTGCCTTTTTGAATAAAGATATTAATTTTTGAATATGAGAATATTACCTCTCTGATAATAATTACACCTTAAATAGAAAATGATTTTACAAATAGAATAATTAGAATTCATATTTTTTTTCCATTTCTCTTACCTTTCCTCTTTCAAAAGGACTTTTATCTTCTATCGGATCAACCAACTGGACAGGTCCAAATGAGTTTCCATTTTCACTGAATAATGTGAAATAAACATTGGCATCTGTGTCTGCTCCTCTCACGTCACCCGTATACACTTTAATCTCATGTTCCACTAGTTTTCCTTCAATATTTTCCATTCCATTGAAGGCAAATGATGTGCCATGGTTAGTTTCAACATTTTCATCATGGACAACTTGAGAAATGAAAAGCTCTCTTCTTGTCTCTGGGTTGCTGGCATCAATTGAAAAATACCTAAGCAAATAAGTTATTACATAAACTGTTATTTAGGAGTATAACAAAAGACAGTTACTGAGAAATACACAAAACATGACATTGTAGTTGTACACTTCTTTAAATCAGCTTAAAGCTTAAGTGTTACTAAACCCAGGACCCTGCATTTACTATATCTGGTCTCCCACAGTACACAGAATATGGAAATTATACTAAAACCAGGAGCCTGCATTCACTATATCTGGTATCCCACAGTACTCAGAACATGGAAATACTACTAAACCCAGGACCCTGCATTCACTATATCTGGTCTCCCACAGTACACAGAACATGGAAATACTACTAAACCCAGGACTCTGCATTCACTATATCTGGTCTCCCACAGTACACAGAACATGGAAATACTACTAAACCCAGGACCCTGCATTTACTATATCTGGTCTCCCACAGTACACAGAACATGGAAATACTACTAAACCCAGGATCCTGCATTCACTATTCCAAAACAATAAGGTGTAAACACCCTTCTCCTGCACTTGGAATCCAAGCACCCAGACCACACTCCCCACGGGACTCACAACTGGCGTCTCAAATGGCTTAGGTCTTGCTGCCCATAATGGACTGGGGTAGTCCACCGATACTAGAGGCAAAGAAAAACAAAGAAAGGGCGCACCGACCTAGCGCATTATCCTCATTGACAGGCTTTATTCATACAACATTTAAAAATGGCTACTCACAAACATAGGTGAAAATAGATCATATCGAGCCCAGTTGCTCAAATGTCAGGAATAGTCCATAAATTCGTCCATATCCGATAAGATGACAGCTGACGCGTTTCGAGGCTTAACCTCTTCCTCAGAGCCACTGTTTCATGACTTACTCCTTGGTTAAAATAGCAATATAGTGCGCTAATCCCCTCCCTCAGGTCTTAAAGGCCCCTCCCTCTGGGGGAGTGGCTGAGATACTATATCCTTCCCTCCTGTGACACCATCATTCATCCAATTGTCAATCCATGTCAATTTTTGTAGCTGTACTGTAATTTATTCAATTGTTTGTGCTATGTTGTTTTAGCAATGAGACTGTGGGATACCTTCCATGCGTTTTATGCATTAACCCCATTGGGGGATGAATGATGGTGTCACATAGCCAAATACCTCCAACGGGTGACTGGGTATATGGAATTTAGTCCAATTTGGCAGAATGGGAGTTATCTTGAATTGGCCAAAATTGCAGCATGGCACAAAGTGGAAAGGGTATGAAGTAATATTTCTTAGTGAAATTTTACATAATGATGTACTGCTATCATTTGATGGTTAGCAGGAGAAATTTAGTTTATCACCCTCTATGTACTTCTACTACTGTTTATGCAGTTAAGGCATGCTATTATGGCTCAGAGCAGATCTTCTGAGTAGACTTTATTCCCAACTCCCTTGTTTAACCTAATTAAGGATGCAAAATCCTTTTTGAAAAAAAAAACACACTTTATGGGTGCTGGAGAAGTGGGAGAGGGATGTGGGCCAACTCACTGGGGATTAGTGGGATGAATCTCTCCAATCAGTGAGATGTTGTGGGAGAGGGAGGTGGGCCAACTCACTGGGGATCAGTGGGAGGAAGCTCTCCAATCAGTGATGAGTTGATGAGTTGTTCGTTGAGTGTGACACAGAGAATGACTCAGCTACCTCATGGTAACTTGATCCCTTTACTGTGGAGATGTCTTAAATTACATACCTATTGGAGGGGGGTGGTGGATACCTTGAATACAGTTTTCCAGGAATCTCTTCCATTGGATCCAAATCCCTATTTGCTTAGCCTACTGGATGAATATAAATGGGAAAACTACACTAGAGAATCCATAGTCAGGGTCTTACTTCTGTCTCGTCAATTATTATTGGTACATTGGAGGTCTGAGGACCCTCCTACAGTTTGGGAATGGATTACTACTGTTGGTAATGCATTACGGATGAAAATTTTTATATATCAACATAGGGGTTGCCCGCACAAATAGGAAAAGCTATGAGCTCCATGGTTAGTAGTTCCCGGGCTAGCCCCGGTGGACATGATCATGGACAGGTTTCTCAGACTCAATGTTGAGTGAGGATATCTTTTGACAGGATGATAATGAGGTACTGTTTGCTATTGTTCATGGTGAGGCATGAATGTACTATTATTATTTTCAGTGGTGTTTAATTTATGGATATTACTTTCATTGGCATTGACTGTTTTTGTACGAAAAGTGCAATGTACTGTTTGGCATTGGTAATCTATGTTTTGTTGTTAATAAACCTTTTCTTTGGATAAAAAAAACCCCATCAGATTGTTGGTACAGCGGCTGCGACCCAGGCTGTCAGTTGAATCCAGCGGGTTTAACTTAAAAAACTAGTGATGTGCACTAAGAACCAACCTTACTTCAATTACAGCTGATTTTAAGAATCTGGTCCACTCTTTTTAAATTTTTGCCATTTAAAGCTTACAAGATGTCAGCTGATATAGGTCCCCTAGTCCATTTGATGTGACTATGAAACATCTCAGGCAATGTACAAGCCTGAAAAATTCCTTATATAATGTGGGTAAAAAACTTATCAATATTTTCATACAGTCAAAGTAAGCCAGAAGTCATTTTTGTCAGTTACTATTAGACTTTAGAATTTTTCAGGATATTAAAAATGAAAAAAAAAAACATCAAAAAGCACCTTTGACTTAGTTGTTGATGCTCGAGAACTAAGCACTGCCTACTAATGCTTTTTCTTTAGGTGTTATAATAAAACACATATCTTGTACCATCACACTAAAAAGTAATCTTGGATAACTGTAATTTCCCCCTAAAATACTTCTAGCCTGGTTAGAAGCTGTAGCTATTAAAATAAAGGGAAGTTCAAAAGATTTAACTTACTCATTTACATCAAATACGTAGACTTCATGCCTCAAAGATTCCTTTACGTGAATCCTTTTGATGTGCAGCTTGCAGTCTAAAGAGTATTTACACAGGTATTACATTTACATATTCTATTTTCTAAAGTACGAGTAAATAATCACAATTTATTCTCTATTTAAAGTAAAAGTGAAATGAAACGCACCATCTCTGCCGCTCATAGAAATGTCAGTCTGATGTACTTCTCCGAGCTCTACCGCGTCTAATACAGCTGTAAATGACTGTGAAGAAACATCAGCGTGTTGATTGTGAAGTCTAAATACCAAGAGGAACATGTGCATGTCTGGCTTACATCACAACATTTTAATTAAGCCCACCTTTAGATACAAGTAATTGAATGTAATGGATTTGTCACACATTGCCTCTCACAATGTCATACACAGCAAGTTGGTTCTTGCCCATGCAGGGGATCTCTGAGCATTTATAATCTTATTTAATGAGGAAAGAACACAATCACAGGCTATAACAAGAAAGGCACAAAACAAATACCTCAATACAATAAATATTAAATATATTTCTCAGTGGTAGGAAGCCATGATAATGAATTAACTGATTATCTTATCCAGAGTGGAGAGACGTTTGATGACCTTGTGTGCAATATCAGGCCTTGGCTAAATGTGTTACATTTTTAAAATTTGTTTGACGTATGAGGCTAGCCTCTATTTGTAAATGTCCTAATTTGAAACACAACACTTGTAATGCGTGAAAATTAAGCAGATGTTTGAAAGGTTTAATGACATGCTATTTAGGGGTTTATGCATGTAAAATATGCTAATATGTCTGACATGGTGTGCCAAAGTGGTACGCTGGTTGTTTGGCAGAGGACAAAAAGGTTTTTCAGAAAGTTAAAGCCCATGTTTTGGTGAGTTTTAAATAGTTTGTTTGGACCAAGCTGGTCCGAACAAACTTTTACCTTCATTAACACATGCAGTGGCTGTTAGCCCTGTATGAACTGTATGTACCCTTAGCTTCATAACATGTTTCTTAACCTGTTCCCTACCAGCGCATTGTAAAATGACGCCAGCAGGAATGACGTCCGCCTGTTCTTGCCGCTCTCCCGCGCCCCCGGTACTGCGATGCGCAGCAATTGTGGATGAGGCGTGTCCCTCGGGACACAGCCCATCCCCGATCAATGTAAAGAGCCCATAAAAATAGCTCTTTACCACGTGACCGGCTGTGTCCAATCACAGCAGGCCACATGCACTGTCCTTGTGCATGCCGCTCGTGCGTGCTCCCAGGGGCGCACAGAGCGGCGATTGAGGGTGGAGAGTGTGACTCTGACATATCCCATCTCTGATCAGAGTAAAGAGCTAATGATATTGGCTCTTTAGCACGTGACCAGAATGTAAACAAAATGTGGTAACTAGCTGTTACTGGGCTCTTCTCCTCACACACCGATCCTGTGTGAGGAGGAGATTGCAGTAACAGCCAGTTACTGATTACAGCACAAAGTAAAGCACACTGATTGCCCACTAATAAAGAGGACCTGTCACCAGCCCATCAAAGTACCTGTCACAACCCCTCAGCATTTACAAACTACGGGATAGATTTTTGGACTTTTTTTTTGTTTTAATTAGTAATGGCGGCGATCAACGATTTATAGCGGGACTACGACATTGCGGTGGACAGATCGGACCCCTAACTGATATTATTGACACTTTTTGGGGACCAGTGATATTAATACAGTAATCAGTGCTAAATATTATGCACTGTTACTGTATAAATGACACTGGCAGGGAAGGGGTTAACACTGGGGGTGATAAAAGGATTAAATGTATGCTTGTTTGTGCTTACTGACTGTGGGGGGGGGGAGGGGGCTCTGTGACAGGAAATTCATGATCTCTCTCTGCCTGTGTGACAGAAGAAGAAGCTTTGTTTACATAAGGGGTGGGTCTTCTGTCAGTTTCTGTGAAGATCTCTTGAGGCCGGAGGCGATTGCCGCCGCTCCTCCCGCTGCCTGGCTCCCACTGTGTCTAATCACCGCATGCACAGAATCACGTAGATCTAGGTGATTATGTGCAGCGGAGCCGCCCTGCCACAGTAAATCTGCGTGGGGCGGTCGGCAAGCGGTTAAAATATGAACAAAAATTGTGAGGAAAAAATGGACTTTAGTGGCACAACGTAATTATACAAGATGTTAGATTCCCCCAAAAAAATGATTTTATTATAAATCCATTAAAATATTACATAAAACATAACAAAACAATGATTTCCTAATCAGTTCTAAGCCCAAGAAAGGCTTAAAAAAAAAGATATATATGGAACCATGAAACCATGACTCTTCTCTATGCTTCCTACACCTGGTGTTCTTTTCAGTTACACTGTTTTTTTAACTAAGCTGAATTGTAAGTAATTATTCACATATAGACATATGTATGTAAGATATATAAAAATAGATGTATGTATATATATATAAGGTTTATGATACAGACCTCACTTTCCATTCTTAGAGGAGTGATGATCTCCCCCACGTTAATAAGCTCCTGAAGAAGCACGGTATGGCGTGAAACATGTCGAGCTAAGGTTCTACTAACCTCTGGACACATCACCTGGATATTGGTTACCCCAATTTTACCTTTCATAGATAGCCTCAGTTTTATACTGCAGCATTGTGTTTTTACCCTAGTATGATATTTATTACCCAGGTTTCATGATTCCATATACCAGTATATCTTTTTGTGCTTGGGCTTAGAACTGAATAGAGGATCATTGTTCTCCACAAGTTATGTTTTATGTGACATTTTAATGGATTTATAATAAAAAACAATTTTTATGGAATCTAGCATCTTGTAAAATTATGTTGTGCCACTAAAGTCAATTTTTCCGCACACTTTTTGTTTAAATTCACTTTAGGACGAGGCACAGTTTATCTCGCCACTCGTGCACAGTACTACTCTGTGGTGACACCCAACTAAATAATTGCTTTTTAAAATACAACAAATGATTTCTTTATGGTTACACAGCTGAAATATAAAATGGTCATTATACCTGCCTACTGTTTTAATCTCCCTGTAGAAGAATATAGTATTAACAATATGTAGACCCCAGCAAAGTGTAGTGTCGCAACTATTAATTATAAAGTAGAAGGCAGTTAAAGGAAGGAAGGGTAAACTCCACCTTTGTGGGCCAGGATCTCCTTGAACAGCATGCTATTCAATCAAACCCTGCATAGACCACCTAATATGAATGAATTAAATGGGTGGCCTTGACCTTTAAAATAGTATTACCGATTTACACATACATTCATACTAAAAGTTAGAATTGAGCTTCAGGTTGACTTTTGACCTGAACCCAATCTGTTGCCGATTGTTTGTCCAGTTTCATACATGCTGTTGCATCACCCAGGAAATCCATGTTGTTTATTGACATTCTAGCATCACCATTACTAATAAAGTGATATTATTATATAAAGTGGGCTCTCTAGGCAGACCTTTACAGCCCCCCCCCCCTGCAAGGCACCTTCAAATTTGAAAGGCATGTAGCCTGGTGTTAATAAGGAAGGGTAGGGCTGCACGCTTGCTGCCCACATTTTCCAAGCCACCCAAGCTGCATGCCCGGTTAAGGGTCTGGTATAAATTATAAGGGGAACCCCATGTCCTGTACCCTTAAAAAAAAAAAAAAAAAAAAAAAAAGCCTCACAAACTTTTTTGTACTTCAAGTCACCTGAAAAGACCTTCTACCCTCTGACTGATTTTTTTTTAATTTTCATTCTCTTTTGCAAAATAAGAGAAAGAAAGGGGGTTGATAAGGATAGCAAGATTTAGCTCAGTAGACTTAGATAGGGTTCAGGGCTATGTTTTGGGTTCATAGATTTCCAGCTTTGTTCGCTGATCCTTTTTGCCTGGTTCATTCATCTCTACTAATAGCATGTCTATACACTAACAGTGGCCGTGTGCGGAAATACAATTGTTCTAACTGTCCTTTTGAAACAAGAACAAACCTAGAGGCTATTTATGTTTATTCAAGAGTTCAGTGAAGAGCTTGAGCAGCCAGTGTTTGTGAGTGGTTTATGCCTTTCTGCTGCCTTGGCTGCCTATGATTTTTCTTGCAAACACCATTTAAACTAGCAGTTATTGTATGTATGGTTGAAAAATACAAAGTTGTTACAGCATATGTCAAGGCAAAATAATAAAAAAAAAAGGCTTATTTTGTACATCTCTGCAATACATGCACATTTACACAGGTTTTATCCCCCAGCTTACATGATTTCTAGCAAAATCAACAGGTATTTTTTAGACTTAGCTAACAGCTATAACAAAAAAGTTCAAGGCTATATTTTGCAGTGATAAAGATAAAATCAATGCCAGCACTGGGACAACAACATATACAGTATATCAGGTAAAGCAGCAGTATACCAATCCCTAAACCATAGGGATAAATCAGTGTTTTATAAATCTATGTACAGTGCTGACATAAAACTTCACTAGGTAGCAAGCAATCCTATAATTCCCTCACTAGGGTACAACACAAAAGTGCCTATTATAGTGCAAAATGTAAAAATAATGAAATAATGAGAAAGAAAAAAATCCCACTAATCAGTGATAGTACTAATAACTATCTATCTAACTAACTAACTAACTAACTAACTAACTAACTAACTAACTAACTAACGACCTAACTATTAATAACGTGTCATAGTACTGTGCAAAAAAAAAAAATGGTGCATATGTAAAATTCTTCATCCAGTAGTTCTTCATAGGTCTTCAATATGAATGTGAAAAGACATATTAATAAAGTGCCACTGTGCTGTGCAAACAATAATTCAAATGTGCATTCAATCCTCCTATGGTGTGTTCCATTGTTCCACCACCTTAATCACAAAGGAAAACTCACCACATTCCCATGACTACCCACTACATGTGAGTCATGTAAGGCATGAAAATGTAACAGGATTTCCAATCCGTTTAGCCTTCTTCCTCAGTAATAATTTACCATCAGACATACACTATATTGTCAAAAGTATTGGGACACCTGCCTTTACATGCACATGAACTTTAATAGCATCCCAGTCTTAGTCCATAGGGCTCAATATTGAGTTAGCTCACCCTTTGCAGCTATAACAGTTTCAACTCTTCTGGGAAGGCTGTCCACAAGGTTAGGAGTGTGTCTATGGGAATGTTTAGCCATTCTTCCAGAAGTGCATTTGTGAAGTCAGGAATTCATGTTCGACGAGAAGATCTGGCTCGCAGTCTCCGCATTCCAAAAATGTTCTATCGGGTTCAGGTCAGGACTCTGTGCAGGTCAGTCAAGTTCCTACACTCCAAACTCCCTCATCCATGTCTTTATGGACCTTGCTTTGTGCACTGGTCCAAATCATTTGGTGAAGGGGGGATTATGGTGTGGAGTTCTTTTACAGGGGTGGGGCTCAACCCTTAATTCAAGTGAAGGGAGCTCTTAAGGTGACACGTTTTGGACAATTTCATGCTCCCAAATTTTTGGGAACAGTTTGGGGATGGCCACTTTCTATTCCAACATGATTGTGTACCAGTGCACAAAGCAAGGTCCATAAAGACAGGGAGTGCATCTGGGGTGGAGAAACTTGACTGTACAGAGTCCTGACCTCAAACCGATCTTTGGGATGAATTTGCGTGGAGACTGCAAGCCAGACCTTCTCGTCCAACATCAGTGCCTGACCTCACAATTGTGTTTCTGGAAGAATGATCAAACATTCTCATAGACACACTCCTAAATCTTGTGGACAGCCTTCCCAGAAGAGTTGAAGCTGTTATAGCTGCCAAGGGTGGGCCAACTCAAAATTGAACCCTACGGACTAAGACTGGGATGCCATTAAAGTCCATGTGTGTGTATAGGAAGGTGTCCCAATACTTTTGACAATATAGTGTATATTTTGGTGCCTTGGTGGCACTGTACTGATGGTCCTTTTAGGAGTAGTCTTATTTGTAGTACTTTTTTGTCCTATTATTTTCTCTGTTTAGCTATAAGGTAGATTTTTGATTGAGAGGTAAACTTCTCCTTGGTGAGTATATGCTCCCAGGGGGACATTGCCACGACTTGGACACATGATTTTCATTACTTTTCCTGTTTTTGTAAGTTGATCCCTGGGACAGGACTGACCCACACTGTGTTTGAGTGCTTCTGTCAGTATACTGTTTCCTCCAGTCTTGAACATAGATATCAGATATTATAGTTGCATATTGCAACCAAGAACTAGGCAGAACTCGTTTCAGCTGCAAATCTGGAACTGTTTATTGAACAAACTCACACAAAATATATACCTCACCAGGTCAGGTGCCTGATTACATTATTGTATGCAGATAAAAAAAAATATATATATATATATATATATATAAATATAAACAACCAACACAAACAGTATACTACTTTCCTACTAGCAACTAATAGCTGACAGTGATTTACTTGAGCTAATTAACTAGCCATCTAGACCTTCAGAAATCTCATTCCTGCAGACTTGCCAGCATCAAGCTCATGAAGTACAATACACAATATTAAAAGTGTAAACACTTCACTTAGCAGACACTAGGTGAGTTAATTAGCACAATTAATAATGTATGGAAGGCAGGTGGTTGAGCTGATGATATTAGCATCTGTTATGAGTCTGACTATGTGGAGCAGTTCCTATTGTTAATGGGCAGCTAGGCCCTCACAGGGACCCCAGGCCTAGAGTCCAGGGGGCGTGTGTCTTGAGGAGACATGTACTTGAATCCAAAGTAACAATACTCCAAGGGTCCCTCCAGAATACACCCCACAAAGAGTAGTGCTCCTTTAAAAGCCAGGGCCCAGAGTCACTAGGCAAGAGGCTAGCCTGCAGCCCCCTCCAAAGTCTCTGTCCCCGGTGAGTCTATCACATTTGATCCCTACAGCAAAAATCTGTTAACCATGTTTTTACCAAAATATACACATTTGAGGGTAATTGGGTCACGTGTCTGTTAAATTAATATGCTGTTTTTTTTTCATTTTGAATGCCTTTGAAGAAACAGACTTTAGCCAGGAAACATGTTGAGGATCTAAGGAATGCCATGTAGGTTCACGGAATACACAGACTTCTGTGAATGGCCAAGGGGAAAGGATAGCTGACAACAAGTGCTTGCATCTATGAGATCCACAGACTCAAATCCAAAGCAGGCTGGAAGAACAGCATTAGCGGTGCTATTCAACATCTTTGTATATGATAAAGATGTAGAATAAATTAAGGAGAATCATTAATTTATTGATAAGCAGTTGAAATACAGAAGGTTTGGATTACTTTTTAGTTTTGGTTACAAATTTGCATAGCATTGCTTTAAGTTGCTATATGTTTGTTCTCTTTTCAAAAAGACGTACTTGCTTTGATAAACCAGAGAAAATGGTATATCAGTAGCACTATTGGTCTCTTAAAAAACATCATTGCATTCTCTTTACTATAGAATATACTCATATCTACAATATCATCATATCATATGTAATCTGGCTTACCTCATCTCCATTTTCATCTAGCGTATTTTGCCATTTTAGGTATCGGTGTCCTGTGTCTCCATGTTTTCCATGCACACAAATACCAATATTTAGTTGATCTTTCTGCTCCAGCAGGCCGGTGGAATATAAAGTAATGTGATATGTAGCAGCTACAAATACAAGTAACAGTAATTTATTTTTCAAACAGTGCTTAATATATCTTTAAAATGATAAGATTTCTAGTGAAGAAAATAAAGAGTACATCAATTGCAAATAATTTTGCTATGATATACCTCCTACATGATGTTTTGCTTTAGGATAACATCCAACCTTCTTTAAACCACATTCCTTGGTTTATACAAATAGGTATAATCACCTAACAGCTTCTTCTGTTGGGTGATTATACCCACTGGCATGAACCAAAATAAAGATTTATTTAAAAAGAAAACTGAAATATTTGTGATTATATCTACATATCAGAAGGTTTTACACCCTAATACATTTTCTGCATTAAGGCAAAAAAAAAAAAAAACCTTCAGAGATCAGCTCCCCCACCCCAGCCCCCACTAAATACTTACCTGAGCCTGATCTTGGTCCAGTAGTGTGCCCAAGAGCAGTGGCGCCACTCTATCTCCCCCTCACTGGATATAGAGGAAGCAGCCATTGGCTCCTGCTGCTGTCAATCAAATCCTGTAGTGGGGGGGCAAGACTTAGCTGCACTATGTGTGTCAATAGATGCACACAGCCTGGCTCCGGATCAAGACTTCATGAGTGCCCTCGTAGCAAGTGGCTTGCAAGGGGGGCACTTGGAAGGGAGGAGTAGCCAGGAGCACTGGCAAGGGACCCCAGAAGAGGAGGTTCAGGACTTCTGTGTAAAACTTTTGCAAAGAGCACGTAAGTGTAACATGTTCATTTGTTTAAAAAAAATCCCTTTACAATCACTTTAAGATTAAAAAAAAAATGTAATGTTAGGTTGCGTTTGTGTATGCTAACAATGGCTTTAGTGTATTTTTATTGAAATTTTCTGAAAATATATGGGTTGGGAGGGGGGTAGTTTACATACCATTAAAGCTGTAAGTAAAAAATAGCAAAGGTCCAGCCACATGAAGTGAAAAATGGGAGACTTGGTTGGCAGAGAAAGGGTTAATACCAGTCTAATGGAGAAGGAATCACGCCATGTATTTACTCTTTTATGGAGAGTGCACACAAAGGTGTGCAGGTGGAAGATATCTTATTTTAGGATCATCTAAGTCACATAGGAGGCCTGGGGATATCTTGGCCAACCAGGCTTCACCCACAGTATAGCTAAAATATACTTTTGGGTATATTGGTGCTTAACAAAAATAATAAAGGGGCGCACAAACTTTCACTGGAACTGAAATAACATAACAGAGCCAATGTGTGAGTAAAATGCTTTCCAACCAGCCCAAGATAATGTATCAGAGGTTTGTGATGACTGTGTACGTGAATCACATAAATTGTAGTTGTAATTCTCATAAAATGCTGGTTGCGATCCAGCAGCAAGTCTCATGAGCCAGCATAATAATATTACAGGAAGGCAACTGATTTCATTACATTATTTTTAATCTTTTTATTTCTCGAATTCCACTGAAATCTCATTTTTCCTTGGGACCTTTTTTAACACTGCTAGCTTCACATGTGACGATGACCTCTGCAAAAGCCAAACTACATTACTATGGTTACTGAATATAACTATTCATTGTCCTATAATATTAAAGGGAACCTGCAGTGCTTTATTATATTTTTCAGTGTTCATTTATTTATTATTGTTAGTCAATCAGCAGCCTGCAGATCTTTACTTTGATATCCTAGCACATTTCTGCATGGTACTGTGTCAGGGTCCATGCCAGAAAGGTTAGTAAGAACCTTTACTAAGCATTAGGGAGTAGGTTAAGGTTTATATTGTGGTTAGCCTTAGGGCTAGGGAGTTCATTTAGTGAAAAGAATAGTTGGAGATTACAATGTAGATATGAAGGTTTATTGATTTAGTTATATTAGGTTTTAGGAAATAACCTTTAAAAGGTCAAATGTTAGGTTAATCTTTAGGAATTAAAAACAGTTACATTTAAGGGGTTGGTTAATAAAAGTTTTCACACAAGATTCACCAAACTTTCACCCAAGATTTTTTTTGCAACTGGATTCAACTAATGTGTGGATCTTGTGTGAAAGCATTAAAAAAATAGACCACTAAGTGTTAGTGGGTAGGTTACATGCTAAGAGTCATGGGTTAGTTTAGGAGTTAAAGCAGAACCAGCTGGCAAACAAAAATCACTGTGAGCAGATGGGCTCTTTATTGCAGAAAGACATGTGTTGTCTCTTTTGCAATAAAACATAACTACCTGCCTGTTCTCAATCCTATTTGGATTGTACACTGAGCTGTGCACTAGGTGGCAGCACAGCGCAATCTCTCTAAGGCTCTATAGCAGGGGTCTCCAAACTTTCCAAACAAAGGGCTGGTTTACTACCCTTCAGACTTTAGAGGGGGCCAGACTGTGACCAGTGGGAATAGAATATGTCCTGGCATCTGTAACAACATCCAATCCTTGGTGTCAGTGAGAGGAATAGAGCCCCATCATCGGGGTCAGTGGGAAGAATAGTGCACCCACATTGATGTCAGTGGAAAAATAGTGTGCCATCATTGGCACTGGTGGGAGGAATTGTGCCCCATCACTTGCATCAGTTTTAGGAATAATGCTCCATCACTGTCATCAGTGGAAGGGATAGCGCCCCGTCATTGGCGTTAGTGGGAGTTATAGTTCCCTATCATTGATGTCAGTGGAAAGAATAGTACCCCATCACTTGCGACAGTGGTAGTAATAGGACCCCATCACTCTCATCAGTGGGAGGAATAGTGCCACATCATTGGCATCAGTGGGAAGAAAAGTGCCTCATCATTGGCATCAGTGGAAGGAATAGTGTCCCAATAATATTGTCAGTGGGAGGAATAGTGCCCCATCATTAGCGTCAGTATGAAGAACAGTGCCCCATCATTGGAGTCAGTGGGAGGAATAGTGCCCCATCACTGGTGTCAGTGAGAGTAATAGGGCACCATTATTGGTATTAATGGGAGCAATAGTGCCCCCTCATTGATATCAGTAGGAGGAATAGTCCCCAAGGGCCAGATAAAGGCAAGCGATGGCTGCATCCTGGTCAATGCATATCGGCCGATATGGGCCGATATTTTTGTACATTTAAATTTTATTTTTATTTTTTTATTACTTTACATGCACTCTTGTAGAGGGATCTGGCAGTCTAAAATACCCCAAACCCCTCCTCTGCACTTAAAGCATTCAAAACGCCAAGTTTGGCTGTTTTGAATGCTGTCATTTTTTTAAAATCTGGCACTTCCGGGTTTTTGCATGTAGACCCGATCAGAGCCAAATGCGGCTTTGATCAGGTCTTCGGCGGGCGTGCAGGCTGGTTGCCCGGTGGGACGGGAGACCTGGGTGAGCCATGGAAGGCGCCGGGAGGGGGGGGGGGACATCTCTTCCTGCTCCTTGTAATGACGTCGGCTATGGACTGGCCTCTAGCTGCAGGCATCCCTCCGGTACAACACTTTCCCGAAATATCGGCAATATTGGTCACTTGGGTGGCTGATTCCGATATATGGGGGAAAGTGCATATCGGCCCCCAATATATCAACTTTGCCGATAGTCGGTCGATCTCTACCCCAAAGCGTGGGGTCTTCCATAGAAGTTGTGTGCTATTGGGCTCCTGACTAGCTGCCCACACACCAGAATTAACAGTGGAGAACTATACACCTGGCTGCACGTCACATGAGCTGCAGAAGGCAGGAAACAGGGAAATGTATATCCCCAGGAACCCGGGAGATTGTAGGAAAAGGATTTAAAGGTGTATGCACATATATCTGAACATGATAAGTAAAGGGACACTCTGCTACATCAGTACTTTTTCTGAATGACTCAGGAAAGTGATACTCTCTCCCCTCCCTTTTGTTGCAGATATGAAAACAAATCATTTAGATGAATTGATAATTTTGCATGAATGTAGAAGGATACTGCATGCACTGCAAACACAAAATTGGAAAAGTTTATTTGTAAAGTAAATAATGGTTATAAATGCAGGCATTATAGAACTGGAACAGACCTAAGCTGGAAGGCGCAATATAGGTGAATGACGTTTTCTTTAGACAAAGATTTGGGAGTTATTAAAAACTCTACATGAAATCTTCCTCTAGCTGATCAGCACATTGTTGTGTTAATACTTTCCCTGCTTAATGATGCTGGCGCACATATTCATTGATTAGGCTCAGCACATTCCACCACCAGCCAATCCTTCCTTATAAAACCCTTAAACCCTTCACTGTTCACACTCACATCTTTTTATACTGTGCTTCTGGCAGCAGTATTCATTTAATAACAACACGTTAAAATCTTACATTGGGCCAGGGGAATTCTGGCTAAGTCAATGATCCCTGATCAGAGCTGTATTAGCGTGCATTTGGTCTTTAGGAAAAAATAAGAAAATTCTTACTCATAAACTGGAATTAAGGAATGATTGTCAGCTACACGTTGTATTCCAAAGGCATTGACACTGTTCAGTCAGTGCTTGTATATTAGTGATGTATGGAGAAGCTCCCTGACAGGTGTGAGTGTATCTTCCTAAGACAAACACTCTTGAGGCTCTGACTTTCACGGATATCAAATCAATAGTGTTCATCAAAGCTCACAGCTGCCACTCAAAGGAAAGAGTTGATCTCCTGGTTTATGAAACTTTCATAGGCTGAGCAGTGACAGTTTTCCATTAAAAGTTTCTACCGCACACATTGATTTGTATCATGTGCCTAGCTTTTCTTTGCTTATCGTTTTGATGTAATATCCTCTCAGACGCAAGTCAAGAGATCCTCTAATAGATGTCCTTTATTAATCAATTTGCTTTTTCTCTTTACTTTCTCTTATCAAACATTGAAACTTTTGTTGTTCACATTGCACTTATGAGAAACAAAAACGTAAAAAAAACAGGTTTGTCCTACTAAACTATTCCGAGGGCCTGTCTCTTATGGGTGATTTTCCATTTATTTTACATTACAGAGAATTGGAGAGAACAAGTGACTTTCAGCTTGCCACAGCAGGAGGGGTGAAATTTCATAGCAGGAGATGGCAGAACTAGGAATACCAACTGAGAGACCATAAAGCTGGAGTTCAGAGACAAGCGATATGCTGGTGGCTAATTCAAATGGAGTCCATAAAAGAACTATAAATGTCAGATCTCAGAGGATAAACGTTTTAAATATTACAATGGTAAAATTCTTAGAATGACAGCTGTCATAGATAAGAACCCTACTTTTTGCTTAAATTTTTTTCTATTTATTGTAGGCTTTTTTTTTTTTTTTTCATTTTTAGGGATGGTAGAATTTTTTTGACCAGGAATATACTTTTCCTTGATTCATTGTGCTCATTATCACTCTTTTTTTTAGTTATTTCATTACACAGGACAAGTAGGTTGCTGACAGTGGCCACAAATTGGTAAACCTCACCAGCATCAGTCTATTGTGGTTTCTTCATCCCTAATCATGAAGTAGTGCTGGCATACAAGAAATTCCATTTCATTAGTATGAAAATATGTAATCAATGATTATTCAGTGTTATGGGCTAGGTGCATGTGTATAGGCACTGGTTTGGTGCGTAGTTTCCCCCGAAGGAGCAAAAAGTCAGCAGTTTGGACGAATGCCCAAACAGCCAATGATTGATCTAAACTTGTGTGTGTACTGAACCTGGAGCTCATCCCTAACCCCGAAGTTCCCTGCTATTTTGCAGAAGGAATTCCAGACAAGAGGTACATTTTTTTTAGGGTACAGCTTAGGCACAATTTGCATTTCTGGATGTTCCCTATAATTTTACAAATATTCACTTTTTGAGTTCAGTTCCATTTTAGTTTGTGTCTTTTATAGTTACCTGGAGTTTACTCTTTTTTTTTTTTTTTTTTTAGAAAAAGACAAAGAAAGGAAAAACATATATAATGACAAAATAGGATAGGATGAAACATCCAAAAATGGAGTAAAGTTGTACATGTATCATAATCATAATACAGGTCATTAAGCAGTGTTCCAAAAACATCCATCAACGTGACCAACAGGGAATTAGGTATAATAAAGACATCAACCTTATGGCATGAATAGTATAGATTCTAGAGTCTGTGAAATAACGTGTCAGAGAGCCATCTGACCTCTGGATTTTAATTTTTAAAGTTATCCATGCCAATCAGGATTATTGTTTTCCCTAAGAGAATAGCAGCAGCCAACCAGACAGCTTGAGGAGTCATCCAAAAGCAAAGGTATAAGGGAAAAACAGATATTATTAATATAGTGGCAAATGTCACATCCTTTTGCCTTTTAGATATTCACTGAGCTGTACTTGGATATGCAGTTCACCAGTTTAAGTGTCTTCAGCAGCTAGACACTTAGTCCCGGTTCACACTACCGAGACTTGTCAGGCAACTGGTCAGCCTGACAAGTCGCGGTCCATTCTGTGCTACGGGAACCGTTGTAATAGGAGCGACTCAAGTCGCTCCGACTTACTAAATAGTTCCTGTAATACTTTGGGGCGACATCGGAGCGACTTGCATTGACTTCCATTATGTGAAGTCCGTGCAAGCCACGCCGAAGTCGCGGTGCACGCGACTTCACAGGTCGCCCCCGAAGTTGGATCGCCATAGTGTGAACCGACACTAAAGTGACTGTCCTCATTAGCTAGATTAACTTTTGCGTACAAGTGACAGGCTCCCTTACCTCTAATAATGAGTGGATCTGTCCTTCTGACACAAAGGTTTGTTTACTAAAGGCAAATTGTCACTCATCTTGCAAGGGATGCTGAACTTTGCAAGGGAATTTTCCCCAATAGCGAAAATTCACTTTGTAAAGAATACCCAATCATGTGCAAGGAAAATGAAAAAAATAAAAAAACACACATTTTTGCTTGCAGATGATTGGATGATGTAAGTTCAGCAGAGCTTCACTCCATTCACTAAGCTCTGGGACGATTTCCTTGTAACTCCACTGTGTGGTTTAACACAAGAATAGACACATCTGTGCAAATCTATACATAATGCCTCCCTTCTGCCTCTCCCCGGTGACATATCCTCTTTTCTTTCAAGATCTTTAAAAAAAAAAAAGCTGAGATTTTTTTTTTCCGATCTTCCCTTAGCCGTTCTGATTCTTACTTCTAATGACTCCCTTCTGATTCTTACTAATAATGGACCCCCTCCTTTGCCTTCTCACTTCTGATACTTGCTCTCTTCTTTCCTATACACCAACCCTCAGTTCTGACACACACTCCCTGCTCACCCTGCCATTACGAATGAAGGACTTTTCAGCAGACGTATTTTTTTCTACATGTAGAAAAATGTACTTGAACAATGCAGAATGCTTCTGACACCATTAAATGGTAAAGTTAGTGCAAGAGGCTGTAATTTGTTCATCACTTGCATATATTTCACCATCCATTGATGCCTTTAGTGTATGTCCATCATTAGTAACCAGATAGCTAAACAGATATCCAGACAAACACATATTAAAGCTGAACTAAATATATCATGAGCTTTACTTCCTGAACATCTTCATTTGCAATTGGTACTCCAGACTCGTAAAGCACATCTTACAGGAACTCTATCTCCCCCCATCATTATTTGTAACTCTTCATTTTAGACAGAGTCTAGAATTAAATAGATATTAGCTTATTCTAAAAACATACCAGAAAGGGAAGCTTTTAGAGGCCATTCTACTGGGACTTCAATCCATCTGTCTCCGCTTAATGAAAGAGGAAGTGTTTTATTTATTGACTGGTTAAACGTATCCAAGGTTCTTGTATTCTGCATTTTTAAGTGGTACAGGGATAACCGCCCCAGGTCCTCTTGCCAGTTCTCAAGGCCCAGTCTCACTTTAAACAATTCTCCTAAATCATATGTGAGGTTTACCTAGAAAAAGATTTACATGTAGCATATGATATAGTATTGATCCAAGGACAACACTGGATTGATATTTTCTACAACTTGCTCACAAAAAAATAGTTTAATTGAGGGAAATAATCAAGAGAAGGGAATATTCTCAGGTATAATAGATAACATGTGAAGCCAATACAATTTTCAGTACATTTTGAAAATGAGAGTAGCCAGTAAATAAAGGTATCTTGTAAGGAGATAGCAAAGGCCATTAAGATCTCTAAGGACATGCAGTAGATGTTATGAACTCATTCTAATGAAATTCCAACCAAAGTTCTTTTTTAGTTTTGGATAGAATCAGAAAAGTTTATATACAATGTTAGAGAATTTGTATTATCTGCGAATAAAGCTGGCCAAACACTAGTAGATTTCTTTTGTTCTGCCTGCAGACTGGACAAAATAATCTAGCAGGTTCCTCCATCCAAAGAACAGTGTGCATGGATGAATCTCTCCTGCAGCCTATTGTATTCTGACAGCCACTAGCACCCAGTTTGATTAGCAGATTGGCTTCAGGCACTGTTCAACCAATAATTTTTGGCCCAGGTATTATTAGACCAGCAGGGCCAACCATTGTGAAAATTTCAGCTGATTCAGAGTAATAGGCCAATGTATGGCCAGCTCTACTGAAGAGAATGTTCTCACTTTCTGGCCTGGTGACTAATGTAAACAGGACAGAGGAGACTTTGTCTCATGTCCTGTTGTGTATCTCAGATTGAAAGTAAGGAAAAATCTCATCAGGGACATGGACTACAATACAACCCAACCTGAATGTCCTCTAAGGTGAGTGTTGTGCTTTATAGTAAAAATTCCTTCTCTACTTTGAAGCACCTGACTTTTACATCATATGAACAATGACAGCCAATAAAAAGGCTAAAGACTCAAAAAAAAAAAAAAATTGCATGAATCACTTTGAATAATCCACCTTTTTGGCAAATGTAACTAAACAAAAAGAGAAAGACAATCGATTTAAATCAGAACTTTAGTTCTCTCTCTGACCTCTGTGAACCACTCTTGATATCCAAATGAAAAACACTATACTTACCTTTAATCTGGCGTCCCATGATTTCAGTGGTCATCCCAGTTCTTGTTTCTTGGTGCCAGTGGTGGGCAGTCCTTCCTCTTGAGCTAAGTGGTGATCATGTGTTGACGCATGAGCTCTTCCCAGTAAAGGAATACTGTGAGCCCAGGCCGTATGAGCCCTGTGATGTTGTGTCTCCAATAGTGAGGTTTGTGACAGTCTAGGCTCACAGGATGTTGGTTAGATGATGCTGGTGACATCTTGCAGACGAAAAATAATGTGGGGGACAGCTCAAGGCCGAAGGTAACTACTGTGGTAAAAGCTGCTTTTTATTTTTATAGATGTAGGAGCATTTAGAACAAATATAAAGTCCTGCAGCTCTGTATAAAAAACAATCAGCTTCAATGTTTTTTTTTGTCAAAGCTTAATTGAACAAACTGAAGTTAGAAGCTTATTGGCTACCATGCACAGCTGCACTAGAATTTGCACTCTCCAGTTCTAGTAAACAAACCTCTAAAGGACCAAGGGCACGATTCTGGGTAATTTTAAAGTGATTTCACAGATGAATAGGAAGCAGGTATTGAACCCAGGTGTAAAACAACAGATTGATCCTGCAGACAGCTGTGGACAGTGACATGGGTTTGTTTTGGAAACAGCAAACAGTGACAGGCTGCCTAATTTGCCTACTATTGGACATTCACAATTGTATACCCTATTACAAATCTGTATTTAAAATATTATCATAAAATTTACAATGATGTACACATATTGAAGCACTTCTCAAAATAAATAATTATTGAAAATGCATTTTAGTTTGAAAATATAAATTATTATTATTATTATATAAGTTATTCAATTATACCTTATAAGTTAGTGTGTCCTTATTTTCAGGTGACTCTTCTCTTTCAAGAATGATTGGATTAGACCGGCCTTTGTCACCATAAAACAAGATAACCAACTGTAAATTATAGTCCAGGGTTTCTCTTTGACTGTCTTCATGGAGTAGAGACAAATACATTTTCCATTCACCATCTGCGTTAGAAATTCATGTACAAATAATTAAATAACACGTATTAAAAGTTTAATAGTGTTTGCTTGATGTACAATCAGAGATGTATATACCAGTAATATGGATAAGTTATTAGCTCATTAAAACACAAACCCAGCCAAAAATGCAACCAGTCCAGTAAAGAGAAAAAGGTACAGTATCAGTAAACACTCTAGATTTGCTAAATTCAGAAAAAAACATTACATTTTCATTAAAGCAAATCTGTGGGCCTAACACACATTACAAAGGAAAGGGAAACTTTTTTTACATAGCAAGCAAGTCCTTGACTGCGCTTTGATTTGCATTTCATGCAGATTGCCTGGACTTCCCAGAAGATTTGGTCACTATTTAGCGAAAACTGTGACAATCTTGCATGGTCACTGCTTCAGGTCTGCTCCTACCACGCTCTGCTATTGGTTAATGAGGTAATCTAGCACAGTGATAAGCCAATAGCAAAGCAGAAGAGGTCAGAGGGGTGGGGCTAAACCAGCAAACTTCAAGGATTGATCACTGTTTCTAGATTCTCCAGGCTACGGGAGATGTGCATACCTGCTCTTTAAAGTAAATGTCAGTTTACAGTGTATTTAGGGCCCCCCCCAAAAAAACTAGGGACATTCTGATTTCAGAACAACCTATAACCTGCAATGATGCTTAGTGATTTAGAGTGTCTGTAATGCCCAGTGCTGCAAATTGATTTATTGAATAGGCCACACCAAGTGCTGTAAACGGAGATACATCGAAGAGCTCCAAAGGGAACAGCACACAGTACTAGTTTTTGAGAATCTCTCACCTGTTGTCATAGACACATTTTCATTCAGAAGAATGCTGGAGATGTGACCTTCCTTCTTTTCTGTAGTGGGTAAAGAAACCATGTTTACTGGATAAATAATAAATGTTTACATGATTACACACATAATTACCAGACTGTAGTGAAATCCTGCCACCTCAGCTGACATATTATTCAGTATTTTTATTACAGTTCATTTTCTATAGAAAGCAGCCACAACCTGGGTATAAAAACATGTTTCCTGATAGCTAGGTGCAGAGGAAGACCTTAGCTCTCTGTGTGGAAGCAGTGATCTCTCTCTGCAGAGGTCTGACACACCATCTATGAGTCATAACCAGAGGTTTTCAAAAAGCCTGGAGCATGAGCTTTGCTGATTGCAGAGCTTTTGGTATGGCTCAGCAGGGGGTGTCTTTTACCATGCACACCATGTGTTGTATTTCGAAAACACCTGGAATGTATTTAACTGATATCAACTTAAAGTCCAGTTGGGCATACAAAGGAAGGGTAAGGAGGCGCACACACGTGATGCAGTACCCTTGGACACCTTAAAACTTTTATTAAAAAGCCAAAAACATATTTCTATGCTTAGTAGGGTAAGATAGGTCTTAAAAGTCTTTAATAAGATCCAAGATCTTTGACCATCTAAGACTAACATATTGATTCCATACCGCATCCAGGCTATGTGACAGGTGGTTGACTGCATTTGCCTAGTGAGTTCAACACAGTTGCTGTTTCTCCCCCTAGTTTTTCCTTCCCCCTGGGTCGTTTTGGGTTTTTTCCCCCTTTTTTTTTTGTTGCAACAGAGTAATTAGAATTACATTTATATTTTATTTTATTTCAATTAAATCATGATGTCCCCTCAGTATTTAGGGTGGCCATATAGTTGGATATTTATTTATATTTATATTATTTATATATTTTATGGCATATCACGTATACATGATGACACTCATATATTTATATGTGCTTTGGTGGTTGATTCACAGTTCTGCATGTATTTATACACAGAGGCAGGAGTCGGCTCCCACGGCACCTCCAGTATAAATCCAACCTGGCTGAGAGATGTATAGTAACTAAGTAGAACTACTTCACTACTGTACTTAAGTACCGAAAGGCGGTATCTGTACTTTCCTAGAGTAGAATTCTTTTCTCCTACTTCCACTTTTACTTCACTACATTTTTTCGATGATTTCAATACTTCTACTCCGATATTTGTTTTTTGTGCTGCATAGTTACTTGTTACAATTATAAAAATTACCACTGCCAGAACAGTAGATGGCAGGTTTCATGAAGCTCAAAAAAATGTGTATAATGTCATGTGTACTTTTGACTTCTTTTGGCTTCTTTCTTTAATAACTTTAACAACTTTACCTTTAATAAACTTTTGACTTCTTTCTTTAATAACTACATAACACAGTACTTGTACTTTTACTTTCATTACTTGAGTAGCAAATTTTTTTTAAAAACTACTGGTACTTTTACTTTCAGTACTTGAGTAGCAAATTTTTTAAAAAAACTACTTGCAATACTTAAGTACAAAAAATGTTGAATACTTTAGTACTTCTACTCAAGTCACTTTTTCATCGAGAACTTCCACTTCTACTCAAGTCACTTTTTGATCGAGCACTTTTACTTTTACTCAAGTAGGGGTTTTGAGTACTTTATACAACTCTGCTCTGAGGAAGGGAGCGTGTCTCTGATAGGAACAACAACATCCACATTTTGTGGACTCATTCCATGCAATATATGTTCTTCTTGTCTGTGAGTATGTTTTTGGCTTTTTAATAAAAGTTTTAAGGTGTCTAAGGGTAATGCACCAGGTGTTTGCACCTCTTTTTCTTTCTTTTGTATGCACTTCTGATTGGAGTTCCCCACCAAAGCAGAGCAGCATGCCTGTGATTCCCATTGGAGTGAGCGCTTGGGTGTTAAGCTGTTTAAAGTCCAGTTGGGCTTTAGAGGAAGCCTGTAGGGGAAGAAGCATGGAGGCCATTGTTGCTACTTGCCTGGTTATTTTATTTACCCTCTGGCTTCCATACTTTGAGTCACTGGCCCAGAACAAGAATGTAGACTAATAGTTTTGACTTCCTTCTGACTTTCTGATCTGTTTGCCTGTTCTGGATCAGTGACCCAGAATTGAACTGAAAGACAATCAGGTCCCTAGCATTTTCTAAAAGAAATGGTAGTTTCAGGGCCAGAATTGAATTACTATAATCTATATGGATAGAAACATGGTCTCTGGTGGACAAGGCACAGCCAACTGCCAGTTTCACCTAACAGAATATTTATTTTAGTGGTCTTAACCTGATTTAGAATAATGCGACAATGAGTAAATAAGCTTATATGTGAAATTGTATTTCTTGTGATGATGGATAAAAATGTGTGGCTGGTAACTATATAGGAAAAGCTGTCTATAGACCATGGCAAGTGTGTCTAATGATAAATCTAGTCTTTGGATAGCCCTTATACATATCTTTGCCATAAATATATAACACATTGACAAAGTTGCTGTAGAAACGCTGAATATATTGTGTTAAAATGTCCTATTTAATAAATACTGTGGCTGCAAATGAAGGCTGTGCCAGCACACATTTAGAGAAAATCAATGATATCCTGCTACTGATAACTGCACTTGCTACATTTGTCAAAAACCTTCAGCATACAAAGGTATTCATATATAGACATTTATATCAATAAACCTGTTCAGTGCAGCCAGATTTTACTGGTTTTAGTGGGCATGGGCCTGTTATTCTGGAAAAGCACTCAGCTGAAGCAAAGTCTTCTAAAATGGGTAAGCACATTTAAATTAAAGAGAATGATCCACAAAGGACATTTATTAACCATTAAAAAATACAATCAACAAAGTTTTTCACTTGTTTTTTGTAATTTGCCATTTCATCTTAAAGCTGAACTCCAAGCACAAAAAACTTGTAAATATCAGAAGTATAACAAACAAAAACTCATCAAAGGGTGCAGCAGAGGTGCCTGCTGTATGATTTTACTAAAGGGGAATGGAGTTGTCATGGTTTAAGTGATGAACAAAAACATTTATTTAACACAACCCAATCTTTTTACAGGCTTTTGTTTGTTATAATTTTGAAAATACCAACTCTATTGCCCTCTATGGGGACTGAAGTAGGAATGGGTTGCCTGAGGTATCAGGAGCGACCATTTTCTGCATGCAGACAGGAATATTCTCCACATGCCTACTCGGAAGGTTGTGTTTACCACCATGCTAGGTTATTTGCAACCTAACCAAGCCTGTGCAGAGGGCAGAGCTATTGGAGGGACCTAGCTAGCCTTATCCACTACAGAAAACTATAAGAGGGGACATATACAAGACCTGTCACACTGCACAGGAAAAGGGAGCAGCATTTCAGGTCTTTATTAGAGGAAGCTCCTGCACAGAGGCAATGCTTCGTGCTGCATTATTGCACAGATCTGGAGGAAATACTCAAAGCACATCAAGATTCAAGTAAGAGTACATATGACTGTTAAGTAGACAATATTTTATTATCCTGGAGTTCAGTGTCAAACTGTGCAAAAATAGTCATATCATATTTAGGTTATGTATATACAGGCCATACTATCAAATTCTGGCCTTTGCATTTAAATGGAGTGCCACTCAAAAGCATGCATTCAAGCATAAAAAGCTGCTGACCTTCCTTGTTTGTAGTCCAAAGGTATCTCAATTAGGACATGCTGCGCCCAGGGAATCACAAAGTGGGTTAAATCCTGCCTTAGAATTGTCATCTACACTGTACTATTAAGATAGTTAATCTTAATAGATTAGGGAATCTGATGACCTGTTTTTGACAAGCGTTTTAAACAACGTCTGTATGCACAAGCCACTGTTTTAAGCTGATAAATTCTTTGATACCTGTTAAAAGATTTTCAAACTTATTTCAAATGACTTCATGGCTTATGAAATTACTGGCATACAAAAAAATGTAAGTTCCACGAACAGAAAGGAAAAGAAATTGACTGCTCTGCTGAAAACACCATGTCACGGCATAGGTGCAGACCCTTGGTGGTCTGCTGTCTGTTATACACATATCACTTGAGAGGAAGAAAGGAGCTGCTCTCAATTTTTAAAGCCATAGTAAAGTTTTTATTATACCATTTGGTGCACTGACATATTCAACTGCATCTTCAACCACTAAGGTTTTTTTTACCCAAAGTAAACCTTTATCGTAGTCTACAATGAGGCTCTTTAATGAGTGAAACGTGTTAGTGCCAGGAGGTGCAGGTGGATTTGTCTGTGCACCTAATGAATTAATTAAAAAAAATGGCTTTTAAAAATGGATAGCAGCTCCCTTACCTCCCATTGAATGATATTTGTATTACATAGACAGCAGGTCATCAGAGAGCCTTCGCCCATTTGGCAGCAGGTCACTATACAGTTATTTTACTAAGGCTTTTATATGAAAAATGGCTCACTTGCTTTCTCTCAATTAATTCATCTTTCAGTTCTTTGGAAAATGGAACAAATCATTTATTTGATTGTATATATCATTTTTAAAGGCAACTGTTCTAATTTTTTTTTAGATTTTCTGGCTTCAGGTTTATATAGTAGCACAGCTCTGAGACAATGGGGTTGGTTGGAGGAGCCACAGCACAGAGACCAGCAGGAAACCCCAGGAATCTGACACTTCTGGAAGTGTCACATTCTGGAGATCTTATTTAGTTATTTAGTTTTTAGAACAGCAGGAACTAGCAGTGCAGGGTGAAAGATAGGTGAGTTTTAAGTGTCTTCATTGATGGGAGTGTATTTTTATTTTAGCACCAAAACTACTTAAGCCCTAGTTCACCCTGCCATGACTTAACATGCAACTTGAGAGTTCAAAGTCACATGACAAGTCACGCCCCATTAATGGCAATAGAATTGTTCTAATTGGTGCGACTCAAGTCGCTCCGACTTAGAAAAAGGTTACTGCCCTACTTTGGGGTGACTTAAACACGACTTGCATTGACTTCTGTTAAAGAAGTCATAGGCAAGCCATAATAAAGTCACGCAGGCCTGACTTCGAAGCCGCGCTAGTGTGAACCATGCCTAAAGGGAAACACGCTGAAATAAATACTGGAACTGCTACTGCTTAACTTCTACTTTAATGAAGCCAGTTGCCTGACTCTCATGAATCACAGACACAGAGCAGATGGGAAGACACTGAAGTAAAAACAACATATCTGCAACGTATCAGTGATTTAGAAAATCAATAGATCCACAAGACAGCCAGACAACTAGTATTTTTAAAAGGTGAGTTCAGCAATGGTACCCTAAACATTTTGTCTCCATACATTTCCTTTAATGCAAATAAATGCATATGTACCATGTCCTTTATTACAGAATGCCTAGGTGACCTCTTTCCCCTTCTTTTGTCTGTGTTTTCTAATTTAGATTTCTGACACATTGATAATAGACTCTCAGAATTAATGTTGTCATTAGATGTAAAGTATTTGTATTGTTACTAGAAAAATGTTTCTTTCAAGGTGAACTTTGTGACTGCAACGCACACATATGAACTGATCAATACCATGAACCTAGTGACTGGAGGCAGAACATTGCACAGAATACAATTAAAACGAGAGTGGCAGAATGAGTTCCCTAGAACCCTCTGTACTATGCTCTAACATACATAGCAAAAAAAAAATGCAACACAGAGATTTATGAAATATCCTTAGAAAACCTTGCTTTTTACTATATATTTTTCAAGCTGAACTGACCTGTCACTGGTAGAGTCATGGACATCATTTTAGTTTTCTCTTTTTTCCATGACTGGGCTATAAAGATGTATTTGTTCTTGATGAATGATCCTTCCTCAACCACGGCTTTCTCCAGCTGTAAATTAGTTTGCTTTTCTTTCTCTATGAGCAGCTCCTGTATTACACCAATGTCAACAGCTTCCAATTGAAACCCAACAGTCTGATAGATAAAAGCAGAGGAAAATTGTTTTCATGGATTGCATACTATAGTAGAACGCTCTGCAGTGCTCCATGTAATAACAGATCTACCGAGCGTAGCCACTCTGTCTTATAAGCTTTAGCAGTCAAAAGTTAAAGTGGAACTCAAATTAAAGCTAAGTACACATTCCATTGTTCTACCTAGCAAAACTATTTGTAATGAAGACCAGTTGTTCTTGTGATACGCATGTCTCTGCTGGTCATTAAAATAATTCTGCTGCTTCCTGGATTACCTTTACGGCTTTCTAGGTCAGCATCATGTTTATTGGGCAGAAGTGATGATGTCGCATTACCAATGAACTGGCTTGAAATTTTGCGTTGCAGTAATGTGTGCATTTTCACAACACTCAGCAACACATCTGCTCTATGTGCAGTATGGTGGGATGCCATTCATTTTGAATGGCACCCTAAAACATTGCACAGCAGAGCGCAACGTACAACATACCGCAGCAAACAACACACATATAGAACAATGACCCAGGTAAAAGGGTCATGTGTATTTTTTAAACTATACAGTGGGGATCGAAAGTTTGGGAACCCCAGGTAAAAATTTGAATTAATGTGCATAAAGAAGACAAGGAAAGATGGAAAAATCTCCAAAAGGCATCAAATTACAGATTAGACATTCTTATAACATGTCAACAAAAGTTAGATTTTATTTCCATCATTGACACTTTCAAAATTACAGAAAACAAAAAAAATGGCATGCACTGCCCCCTTTGCAAGGCTGAGACCTGCCAGTGTCATGGATTTTTCTCAATCATCGTCTGGGAAGACCAGGTGATGTCAATCTCAAAGGTTTTAGATGCCCAGACTCATCTGACCTTGCCCCAACAATCAGCACCATGGGATCTTCTAAGCAGTTGCCTAGAAAACTGAAACTGAAAATAGTTGACGCTCACAAAGCTGGAGAAGGCTATAAGAAGATAGCAAAGCGTTTTCAGATGTCAATATCCTCTGTTCGGAATGTAATTAAGAAATGGAAGTCATCAGGAATGGTGGAAGTTAAAGCAAGATCTGAAAGATCAAGAAAAATATCAGACAGAACAGCTCGTGGGATTGTGAGAAAAACAATTCAAAACCCACGTTTGAATGCACGATCCCTCCAGGAAAGATCTGGCAGACAGTTGAGATGTGGTACACTATTCCACTATGAAGAGATACTTGTACAAATATGGTCTTCATGGAAGAGCCATCAGAAGAAAGCCTCTTCTACGTCCTCACCACAAAAATCAGCGTTTGAACTTTGCAAATGAACATATAGACAAGCCTGATGCATTTTGGAAACAAGTTCTGTGGACCGATGAGGTTAAAATTGAACTTTTTGGCTGGAATGAGCAAAGGTACGTTTGGAGAAGAAGGGGCACAGAATTTAATGAAAAGAACATCTGTCCAACTGTTAAGCATGGGGGTGGATCAATCATGCTTTGGGGTTGTTTTGCAGCCAGTGACACAGGGAACATCTCACGAGTAGAAGGAGAAATGGATTCAATAAAATTTCAGCAAATTTTGGATGGTAACTTGATGCCATCTGTGAAAAAGCTGAAGTTAAAGAGAGGATGGCTTCTACAAATGGATAATGATCCAAAACACATCTCAAAATCCATGGGGGATTACATCAAGATGCGTAAACTGAAGGTTTTGCCATGGCCTTCACAATCTCCTGACCTCAACATAATTGAAAAATCTATGGATAGACCTTAAAAGAGCAGTGCGTGACAGACAGCCCAGAAATCTCAAAGAACTGGAAGACTTTTGTAAGGAAGAATGGGTAAAGATACCTCAAACAAGAATTGAAAGACTCTTGGCTGGCTACAAAAAGCGTTTACAAGCTGTGATACTTGCCAAAGGGGGCAGTACAAGATATTAACTCTGCAGGGTGCCCAGACTTTTGCAGACGCCATTTTTTTTTGTTTTTTGTTGTTTTGAAAGTGTAAATGATGGAAATAAAATCTAACTTTTGTAGATTTGATGCCTTTTGGAGATCTTTCAATCTTTCCTTGGCTTCTTTATGCACATTAATACAAATTTTTACCTGGGGTGCCCAAACTTTCGATCCCCACTGTAGTAGCGTGTTGGCAGACAATTTATAATTAATGAGCAACAAATATGTATAACAAACAAATATTTAGTCTTGGGACAGTCCCTTAATCTTAAATTACGTAGGTATGGCCTACTATACAAGGGAGATAAATAGAAATGCTAAGGCTTATTACAAAAGGCAATGTTTAAGGAGCTACAGTAACTGAACTTACAATAGCAATATGTTTATTGTTCTAATCAATGAAAATTGTAGTTTAAAGGTTATTGAAAATGAATGCGCTTAGCACTGTCCCATTAAATAAGGCTATTGATCTACAGTATACACTGATCTAACAATAAAAAAAAATGACAGTTGCTTAGTGCTCACAGCTAAATATTAAGACTGAATGCTGTCTATTGACAAATAACACTTTCATACTTTTATAAATAGGAAAAAAAACCCGTCAAAGTCTTCATGAAATTTCATTAGTTGCTATTTGTACCACCTCACATTGCCTTGCCTAGTAAAACACATTTCTTTTACCTCATTTTGTAAAAATGTAAAACCACATGGTAAAAAATTAATGGCTGAACTAGAGCCAAAACATTTTATTTTGTTTCGGTCAGAGCAAGGAAGGATCGAAAATTACATCAAGCTTTCAGTGCCATCTTTGTCCCCTTTGGATAAATTCCCCTCACTTCCTGTATAATCCCCAATAGAAAAAAACAAGGATAAAAAAAATGTTTTAATTGTTTCTCACTCAAAGTGCAAAGCTAACAAAAAAGTTGTGACTGAAATTCCACTTAACAGACATAACTATGACAAATATATAGTGGACATTGATGAAAATCTAACTGAGATTGAGATTTTATTTTTCTAAGACATCAATCCTTGTTTGTATTTATTTTGTATGTAGGACCATTATTTTGCTCATATAGCACAAACACCTAGTTTTTTCCGGCACTACAGGTATAGAGGTGCAGTCAGGGGCGTATCTGCCGCAAGGCAAAAAAGGCATTTGCCTTGGGTGGCATCTTTTTAGGGGGGGGAGCGC
Organism: Pelophylax lessonae; assembly: GCF_965119305.1. Classification (NCBI taxonomy): domain Eukaryota; kingdom Metazoa; phylum Chordata; class Amphibia; order Anura; family Ranidae; genus Pelophylax; species Pelophylax lessonae. Next base: position 426,596,095 of record NC_138772.1, on the reverse strand, counting down.
TGCCCCCTGCAGATCCTCGAGAACGAGATGCACCACCAGTTGACCCGGATCTGGACCGACACAGAGCTCCTGAAACCCGCACTGAAGGACCTGCTGAAGCTGCCGCTGTGCGCCCACACTCTGCACCCAGCCAAGGAGCTGGTGCACCTGGCTGGCACCTTCTACCCAAGCGACGCAAGAGGGGCAGATAAGAGGACTACTGCCAGCACCTGGCTTCCCACGAACACTCTCAGCAGGCTCAGGGCATCTATTTAATTACTTCCTTTTTTGTTTTTATATTTTATTTGATTTCTTTTAAAAACGGTATTGGTATTGGTGTCACCCAAGGCAGAGGCGGCAGATGGAGGGGTTGCAATGAGTCACATGTCATTTTTTTTTTTTGGGGGGAGAGGGAGTTCTCCTTGAAGCTTAGAGGGTGGGCTGTAATGGGCACTTCAGACCTCCTCAACTTCATAGGGGAAGTCTGCCTGGTATGTGCTGGGGTTAACTTACCTTAGCCCCAACCTTGCATGGCATTTTTTTTTCACTGGCTCAATTAGCTACATAGCTCCCAGATACCCCACATAGCCTACCAGAAACACCACATAGCTCCCAGAAACCCTGCATAGCTCACCATAGACTCCACATAGCTCCCAGAGACCCCACACAGTCCACCAGAGACCCCATGTAGTTCCTAGAGACCCCCACCTAGCCATCAGTGACCCCACATAGCTCACAGAGACCCTGCGTACCCACCAGAGACCACACATAGCCACCGCATAGGTGGAGCTCTTAATAGGAAGAGGTGGAGTCTAAAGAGGAAGGGGTAGAGTTTAGAGATGAAGGGGAGGATCTTAAATAGGAAGTGGTGGGACAAATTTAGATGGGTGGGCGTCTGACTTTAGTCTTGCCTAGGGCAGCACAAAACCACAATACACCACTGGGTGCAGTGTATAGCCTACTGCTGCAGCCTGTCAAAATCAATGACTGGCTGAAATACGAGGTGGTTCTACACAACTATGCTGTTCTGAGTGGTATAGCCATTCTGGCTGTGTGCATTCAGAACCTATGCATATGCTTCCTAAATGCAAATAGCATTTGGAACAGCATCCAGACATGCACAGCCACTGTGTATTTCAGTAAGTCATTCTTCTGTGTTTACAAGTGACAATAGTGAGCAGCAAGCACAGAGCCAGTGTCAGAGGTGGTAGAATTGAAAAAAGCCCTTCTCAGAAGCACCTTGACACGTTTCGCACTAATGTACTTACTCACAACCAAGCACGTTAGTGTGATACATTAAGGTGCTTTTGAGATGCCTGCTGTATAATATTTTATAATAATGAACACATTAGATTTAGAAGATCATTTGGTATGAGACTATCCTAATTTTCTATCCTAATAGGTTAGGTTCTTATTGTTTGGTCAAGGTAGAAGATTTGCCATACATATGTGTTTGGTAGCTCAGGGTTGTAGTAATGGTTTTATGCATCTAAGTTTATAATATGCATGTTAACAATGCGGTAAGGCACAGTTTTATAGATTGTTAATATGATTAAAAAGCAGGAGATGATACACAACAGGCTGGTTTATATTTCAAGTGAGACAAATTGGCCAGCTTAGCAAACTCCAGGCAAATTAAGTATTATGATGGGAATTAGGCCCAAATTATTTACTGTAGAATGCAATTACCATCATCTCAAATTCTCTATCTCGGCTGATTAAAAGAAAGGAGTATTCTATATTCCTGGAACCTATGACTTAGGGTGTTGCAGCTGTTTGTGTCTAATTTTGCATGTTGCCACTTGCCAACATAATAATAACATTTGATAAAATACATTTTAGAATAAATGTTAGAATCTGAATAATTCTCTGAAACTGAGAAACATTAACCTTATTTTTAATCATAATAAGTAATTGCAGTAACTTTTTTCTGCTTGTATAAAATCTAGAGGTGTCATAATATAAAGCAACATTAAATTAACTGTCCCTTTTATAATAGGAATTCAGTCTTTTGGCACCCCTCTAGTGGCTGTGTCTAGACCTAAGAGGAGCATCTTGGGAGAATGATGTTATCAGTCTGCTCTATGATAAGGTCTAAGGACCTGAGAACACCATCAGGTTGCAGTAATTTGCTGTAAAACATGTGTGTTACTGAAGGATTCCCTTAAAGACAGTTCATACAATGTTCCGCCACCAGACACTTGAGTGAAGAATCCCTCTGTGGCACCCACCCCCTTAATAATAGGGATCCTTACCAGATGATGTGGACCACCTATCACTAGAGAGGTCTAATGAGCTTCATACTAACCCTCTAAGGGGTAGTGTGGATGGAGGGGTTTTCCTGCAGTTTCAGGTTCCCACTAATGGTAGGGGAGTTTTCCTATGTTTCCAAACTTCCGTCAGTCCTCTCCAGGACAACCATAACAACAGCCATGAGGATTGGTATAGGAGAAGAAACTCCAACAGTGTGATACCGTATGGGCTACTTTATTAAAAATAATAGAAAATGCACTTACCTTCCACAAGTAAAATACCAGCCTTGGTTTAAAATTGGTAGTTTGCCAGCAAACAAGTAAAACATCCACACTTCCGGGATCAGGGAGGACGCAATGACATCAAAATGGCAAAGGACGCAAAATTGGCAAATTGGCAAATATTATTATTTTTAATAAAGTAGCCCATACGGTATCACACTATTGGAGTTTCTTCTCCTCTATACGAATCCTCATGGCTGTTGTTATGGTTGTCCTGGAGAGGACTGGCGGGAGTTTGGAAATATAGGAAGACGCCCTTACCATTATTGGGAACTTGGAACTGCAGGAGAACCCCTCCATCCACACTACCCCTTAGAGGGTTACTATTAAGCTCGTTAGACCTTTCTAGTGATAGAAGAAGTTCCCCTGAAGGGTGGGACTTTAAAGGCAATAACCAGGACTTGAGTATATTGAGTATAGAATTTATTAGACAAATATGATACAAAATATGTATGGTACAAAACATGTGACAAACCAAAACAAAAACAAAAAACAGCAACTGTGTCATAAAAACATGGCCATAAATACGTCTCTGATGCTGGAGATGTCTGAGATGTCTGGATAGAACCAGACACGTTTCGGTCAATTTGCCTTTTTCAATAGTCCAACAAGAGAGGCCAGATCTCAGACAGATGAGAGAGTCCTCTGTGAGACGAAGGAGGAAAGGCCATGTGGGGAATTAAAATCTTAACGGGTTGAAGAACCTCAGTTTCCAAAAGCCGCTACTGGTATACACCAAATTCTGGTTATCTGCTTTCACAGATCTATAGGTGTCTATAGGGTTATACGTTTCTGAGTTTGGAAAGAAACCCCCAAAATGAGTAAGTTGTGGGTAACATGATGAATATGGCAGCCCCAAAAATGAGGGTGGCTGCACTCCTCCAATCAGGATTCCCTCAAGGATCCCAAAAACTGGTCCGCACTAAAGGGCGTCGTGAGTATTCTGTGAGGTTTCATGTGTCTTTGGTGGACATCTGTAAGAGGCAGGTATTGTGCCGTACTTCACCAGTACATAGTCCCTATGGACAAATAGTCTTGGTGACCCAGAGCAAGTGAGTAATGGCAGCCAATTACTCACGACGCCCTTTAGTGCGGACCGGTTTTTGGGATCCTTGAGGGAATCCTGATTGGAGGAGTGCAGCCACCCTCATTTTTGGGGCTGCCATATTCATCCTGTTCCCCACAACTTACTCATTTTGGGGGTTCCTTTCCAAACTCAGAAACGTATAACCCTATAGACACCTATAGATCTGTGAAAGCAGATAACCAGAATTTGGTGTATACCAGTAGCGGCTTTTGGAAACTGAGGTTCTTCAACCCGTTAAGATTTTAATTCCCCACATGGCCTTTCCTCCCTCGTCTCACAGAGGACTCTCTCATCTGTCTGAGATCTGGCCTCTCTTGTTGGACTATTGAAAAAGGCAAATTGACCGAAACGCGTCTGGTTCTATCCAGACATCTCAGACATCTCCAGCATCAGAGACGTATTTATGGCCATGTTTTTATGACACATTTGCTGTTTTTTGTTTTGGTTTGTCACATGTTTTGTACCATACATATTTTGTATCATATTTGTCTAATAAATTCTATACTCAATATACTCAAGTCCTGGTTATTGCCTTTAAGGTCCCACCCTTCAGGGGAACTTCTTCCATGATATATCTCATAGGGATGTTGGCAATTCCCAGGGTAAACACTGAACCCGAATAACTTTTTCTAGTGATAGAAGATCCACATCATCTGGTAATTTCCCCCAACAATAAGGTGGTGGCTGCCACAGAGGGATTCTTCACTCAAGTGTCTAGTGGTGGAACATTATATGAACTGTCCTTTAAGGTCCCTTCAGTGTCCATATTCACGTGGACTTTATTATGCTTTTTAATATCTTTTTTCCAATTACAATTTTTTTTTATACTAGTTACACTATTTACACTTTTATTTACTGTACACCAAACAACAGAGCACCTATTAGAAATATCTCCTGCTGGGAGCTGCATGGACACCTCATGCTGGAGGAACTGCTCAGGACTGGTTGCTAGAGCTTGGCTCCAGAAGACTACAAAAGCCCGGGATTTTCATTACACCAACACCGGAGCTCTCAAGATTTAACCCTAACAACAGCCCCAAGACCCTTTTCTAGTGGGTGTACAGCGGTAGTGTGGCAACATCAAGCGGGTGTATTGGCATTTACCTCACCAGTCTTAAGCCTTATTGACCCCCAGACTGAAATAGCTGAGCGTCTATTATTTCTGGTGAGTGGGGACACAGGAGGGGAGTGAAGCAGCCTGCACCATTTGATTAGTTTGAAGCACTTCAACACTTTTATATCTCTAAGCGCTTTAACACACTTTTTCTGACATTTTGGAGCACTTCCAGCACTTATATTTTTTTGGAACACTTTAGCACTTTATTAATGTTCTGCTTATATCATATTTCTGCACATGAACACTTTATAGCACAAACTTATGATTGATATAAATATTAGTCTCTGTTGTTATTCACGTATTACTGACTTTAGAGCGGTTTCCGAATAAACATGTGTGTTACAATGTGTTGCATGCATCGCAGTGAAATATGTTGTGGTGCCATTCACTGTAAATTCCATTTGCTTTGCAGTGCACCACATGCACAGATGTTAACGATCTGTGCATTGCTGGGTAAAAAATTGGTATGTGTGGCTATAGCGTGCTGTGGAGCTTTGGCAGCGTATTCAAAATAAATAGGCTGCGTAAAGCAATTCACGTTTAGTGTAAAATACTACATGCTAAAAATGCAAACAATACAAACTGCAATGAACCAGTCCTTATAGAAAAGTATATGTAAATAAACTGACACTTTGTAAAAATTCCCAGTTTGGTAGAGATGAAAAAGTGGGCAACTCACCATACTGCAAAAAAATATTGTCTTATTTTTCACAGTTTTTCTACATATAATGGTCACTTGGTCAGTTCAGCGAAATTTCATTTTTTAAGCAGACGCAGAAGTTAGGCAACCATTTGGAAACGGAAGCTCACTGACAGATGAGCTAATTGAATAAGAAGCTAATGGCATAGTTTGCACTACTACTGGATTTCTCTAGCTAATAAGAGACCAATTGGGGACGGATTCAAAGGATGCTGTGGGGGTCGGCTCTAAAGTAAACTGATCACTTTGCCGTACATGGAAAAAGTTCACTTTAAGCCTTGATCAACAGATCAACAGAAGTATTATAGACCAACAGGTAATAATATTGTCTTTGTTCCAATACTTTGTGCAATAGTGTTAATAATGAGTACAAATATGTATGCAACAGCATTCATGTCATAAAATAAAACTAGCATTTGCAAACACTTGACATAAAAGCATAGTAAACATATAAATCCTACCTTCTCCTTGGAAGACAAATCTTTCTTTTTACAAATGACCTTTCTTCTCCCAGTATTGCCCAACGTTCCACCCAGTGTGATGAACAGTACCGTATCTGTAACTGGCTTTGGTATTTGAGTGAAACTAATATAGAGGCCATAAGACTTCACTGCAGGTAAGAACAAACAGGTGATCACCAATGTGTTTTAAAATGCTGCATATTTTAAAAATATTTAAATTATATTTATTAGTTAAACATTTTTCAAATGCAACTTTATACAAAATTATAAACTTACAAAAATTTGTATACACTTTGTAAAATAATATTGAAGCACCGATGCTGATGTCATAGGTACTTACATGGGGAATCAATAGAAGGAATATGACTATGGCAATATACTTTTTTGCTTTAATCTTAAGTGTTTGTGCAGTCCTCCAAACATACTTTTTAAAGTAATGACAGGAATACTGGCCTATGTTTTAGTGAAGGATGTTGAGTTTAGACGAGTTGTGAAGAACAGGGTGTGTTAGTACAGTTCAAGCCAGGAAGATCATTCGCACTTTCTTGTCTCTTTTCCTTAAACTCCCCAGACGCATAAACATGGTTTACAGAGAGGGTCTTCTGATATAATGATGTTCTGTACATACTGGATTCTCCTCTAACTTTCCAGCTTGATAGTTGTCTAAATAAACTGAGCTTAAAATTAGGTAAGACCATATTGGGGCATGCAAGAAGCTGCTAAAGATTGTTCCAATTGTCCCTGCTTCTGATGTCATTGTGACAAAACGCGATGGGCGGGGCTTGCTGATGCCACTTCCGCTGACCAACTTCGGGTTTTGGAACGAAGATGAATAAGTCAAACCAGAGGTACTGATGCATGTGAGTTTAGTTTGTGTAATGCAAGCATTTGCCAAATGTGAGAGTAACCCTATTGGCTTTTAATGTATTTTAAATAAAAAAATAGAATTATGCTTAACTAAATAAAATAGAATTATTCTATGGAGCATTACCTGGCTTTTATCTCCTTATACATGCACGCATGATAACTAAAATTAAATCTATTTACCATAAAAGGAAGATAAGGGAAACAACCTAGAAGGAGGCCGTTGGTTTTATTTACAAAGTGCTTGCTTATTTGAGTTCTGGTAAGTGTGGAAACATAGGAGGGGAGCACGATTGTTTCACACAGAAAATGGAAGAAAGCATTTGAACTTATGAGTACAGAGCACTTTATATAAACTTCCGGGCCGTTTATGCTGTTTATGGACCTTATAACAATTTAAAGGCACAAGAGCACCTTTTTTTGTATATGCCACTTTTTTGTATCTGGCACTTTGTTTGCACATAGGACTTTGCATATACATTTTCATATAAGGCTTAAAGGCACAGGACACGTTTATGGTTTATGAAGTTTTATGTATTGCATATTCATATTGTTTAATACTTTACCACTTTATGTATGGTTCACATTTACTTGAGTATGCATGTAAAAGGGCAGCGCCGCATATATACTTCTTTTTATTGATCAGAATTATCCCTGGAGGGCTAATCACTTGTGCAGGTAGCAGTGGTAATTAATACCCCATTACCTAAAGTGTGGGTTTATTTATTCATTTTACAATTGTCCCCAATAGTCATGAACCACCTCAGTGTCGATGACTATACAGTATCTCTCAAAAGTGAGTACACCCCTCACATTTTTGTAAATATTTTATTGTATCTTTTCATGTGACAACACTGAAGAAATGACACTTTACCACAATGTAAAGTAGTGAGTGTACAGCTTGTATAACAGTGTAAATTTGCTGTCCCCTCAAAGTAACTCAACACACAGCCATTAATGTCTAAACCGCTGGCAACAAAAGTGAGTAAACCCCTAAGTGAAAATGTCCAAATTGGGCCCAAAGTGTCAACATTTTGTGTGACCACCATTATTTTCCAGCACTGCCTTAACCCTCTTGGGCATGGAGTTACCAGAGCTTCACAGGTTACCACTAGTGTCCTCTTCCACTCCTCCATGACGACATCACAGACCTGGGGGATGTTAGAGACCTTGCACTCCTCCACCCTCCGTTTGAGGATGCCCCATAGATGCTCAATAGGGTTTAGGCCTGGGGAAAGTCCATCACCTTTACCCTCAGCTTCTTTAGAAAGGCAGTGGTCATCTTGGAGGTGTGGATTGGGTCGTTATCATGTTGGAATACTGCCCTGCGGCCCAGTCTCCGAAGGGAGGGGATCAGGCTCTGGTTCAGTATGTCACAGTACATGTTGGCATTCACGGTTCCCTAATGAACTGTAGCTCCTCACTGCCAGCAGCACTCATGCAGCCCCAGACCATGACACTCCCACCACCATGCTTGACTGTAGGCAAGACACAGTTGTCTCTGTACTCCTCACGTGGTTGCTGCCACACATGCTTGACACCATCTGAACCAAATATGTTTATCTTGGTCTCATCAGACCGCAGGATATGGTTCCAGTGATGCATGTCCTTAGTCTGCTTGCCTTCAGCAAACTGTTTGCAGGCTTTCTTTTACATCATCTTTAGAAGAGGTTTCATTCTGGGATGACAGCCATGCAGACCAATTTGTGCAGCATTTGGTCTGAGCACTGACAGGCTGACCCTCCACCCCTTCAACCTCTGTAGCAATGCTGGCAGCACTTATACCTCTATTTCCCTAAAGACAACCTCTGGATATGATGCTGAGCACATGCACTCAACTTTTTTGGTGGACCATGGCGAGGCCTGTTCTGAGTGGAACCTGTCCTGTTAAACCGCTGTATGGTCTTGGCCACCATGCCGCAGCTTAGTTTCAGGATCTTGGAATCTTCTTATAGCCTAGGCCTTCTTTAGGTAGAGCAACAATTCTTTTTTTCAGATCCTCAGAGTGTTCTTTGCCATGAGGTGCCATGCTGAACTTCCAGTGACCAAAATGAGAGAGTGAGAGCGATAACACCAAATTTAACACACCTGCTCCCCATTTACACCTGAGACCTTGTAACACTAATGAGTCACATGACACCGGGGAGGGAAAATGGCTAATTGGGCCCAGTTTGGAGATTTTCAATTAGGGGTGTACTCACTTTTGTTGCCAGTGGTTTAGCCATTAATGGCTGTGTGTTAAGTTATTTTGAGGGGGCAGCAAATGTACATTGTTATAAAAGATGTACACTCACTACTTTATATTGTAGCAAAGTGTCATTTCTTCAGTGTTGTCACATGAAAAGATATAATAAAATATTTACAAAAATGTGAGGGGGTATACTCACTTTTGTGAAATACTGTATGTGTTCCAGATCAGGCCACTGACAGCCTAGAAAAGGAGATCATTTTATTATATAAAAAAATACATAACAAACAAACCTGTTAACAGAGAACCAGATGAATTCAAAACTGGAAGTTCCGCAACTAGTTTGTTTAATTTGCTGCTGAACATTTGAAGAAATGGAAATTCCAAAATCTTGCCACTCTGTTGGTGTTCTAGTCTCACCTAAAAAAAAGAAAGAAAATCCAAACATTACTAAATTATTTAGAAATGTTAACATTTCTTGTAACGACTAATCTAGCTTATGCTTCACTACCCACCTATGGTAATAGTTGATGGGAGATCTATATACACCTCCCAATCTCTTTGAGTCTAGGCAATGTTGAAGCTATAGCATAATCAAGCCCTGGTGAAGGAGGAATCTGTAAACCCCCTACCCCCAAACATGTGGGCTCTTTTATTCTGCGTTCAATAAAAGATCATTCTGGACTCAGTCGATATTGGCGTGGCGCCCTTATTGTTTTCTACATATCAGCAATATAAATTTGACAAGAGTTTTAACCCTGATTGACCATAACCCATTATATCCAATGAGAAAACAGTGCTTTGGTTACACAGTTAACTGAAATGCTATTGTTCGCTATGCATTTAGTGCACAACACAATGTGCATTAGGATTTTTTATTTTATTTTTTGCTGAAAATCTTTTATGTGTTTTATATACATATATATAACAAGTCCCCTTTTTGTTTTAGGTAGAACACCCATTTATTATACAAGCTATATTATAAAATATGCTTAAAAAAAAAAAAAAAAAAAACAACAACATTTTTTAACAGAATTACGACATCCAATTCATACCAGCTCACATAAGACCAATTATTGTTTTTATTTATCTTCAAATAAAATCATTAGAGAAAATTAAAAGCCTTTTACTGCTTTATAAGTACACCGCTGTTCACTTCCTGCATGTGTTCGAGAGAAGGAGATGAATAATTTTACTTAAAGAAACATAAATATTACCGATTTCTTAGCAACTGCCCTTGTACTCATTATATCTAACATCACAAATAGAACATGTCAGGTACGGCAGTATAAACACCATCAATTCTACTGTTATTTCTTTCAATTTCAGTTCATTACTAACAGTTTGCCCATTATTGTATATGTGATCTCTGCTGGAAAAGAGCCTTCCCCACAGTGATAAACTGGGGTAATGTAAGCAACACTGTCTAGAAAAAAACAGTTATACCTTCTGTTTGAGTGTTTTTGTTTTAAGTACACCCTGGAGGTTTGTAAAGAAAAACGTGTTTGTAAAAAAATGATTCTAATGTGGTAAAGGTCTAGTGGAATGATGCTATATTATTGGTGATTATCTAAGGACATTCTTACAGTTAAGATACATTGAACAAAGCACAATATCATTGATTTTACCTGGATGACAGCTAAGGGACATTTACTATATAATCCCTAAAAGCTTTCAGCTGCCCACTTTTGGTTTAAGGACATATTAGATTTTAAATACTATATTAATCTGTCTACTATGGTGCCCAACCTGGAGCAAAGTTGGTGTAGCTAGGTGCTTGACTAGAGACAGAGAGCTATTTAGGACAATGTGCTGCAATGGACTTTAGCTGAATGGGTAACACTACCTTGCCTCCATCTACCAGGGGGATCTGACAAGTAAAAGGAGCTCAAGAGACTTGATGGTTGGCAGCATTGAATCATGGGGGATGAAGTTCAGAAAATAAACTTAACTATGGCAGTCTATGGCAGAGAAAGTTGTATTTTCTTAGGCTGAATACCGAGGAACCTTCTCTTTGCTGCAAGGAGACTGAGGTGTGCACATTGCTGCTCCTGTGTTCACATCAGCTTGCTACAAGTCTGTGGCCGTGTGCGGGGGTCTGCTCACTCCAGGCAGACCCAAAAGTGAGCTGACATCTGAGCAGTGAGACCCCTGTTACTGTATAGCTGGGACTGGTAAGAGGACACTGCTGCCATTGACCTGTTGCTGCTAGCAGAGGCTTAACACATAGGGACGGGCCATCTAAAAAGCAGCACTTTTTACTGCATGAAGACTTAACTAGGACTGTACTCATGTGCACCACCATAAGGACTGGGCCCCAAGGATAGCTGGTTAAAGAACTAGGGCTAAATACTGCTCACTCTGATAGCTGCTTCAGAAGAACTTTACTTATTCCATACTAAGAGTTATTGCAGTATTGATTAATATTGTTGTTCCGGTTCTCTAATGCCATTACTTATTGCTGATTTTGTGGATTACAGAGTTGGGTAAACAGTCTGAGCTGAGCAAATGTTTGACCCGAATTTGCGGGGCCCCACAATGCACTGTGCGCTGCATAATGCATAGCTGGTCATTAAGGAGTGGGCCAGGAAGCCAACCACTGAGTCCTTAACAACGGATGAGTCATAAGCTATCAACAGGCTTCCCCGCTAACAGCTGAATGAAAAAGTAAAGATTGCAGGCAATAGAAAAAAAACAGCATGCCCCCCCCAATAAATACCAGACCCCTCAGGGATTTTAAGGATAACCCCAAGCTAAAAGGAAAAAATTAACATCCCCAAATATCAATACTGGACCCTTACCTGAGCATGCAGCACGGCAGGTCAGGAAGGGGGGGGGGAACCATACCAGGCCCCATGCCCTCAAATTGGGGGGGGGGCTTTGGGGCAGGGGGGCTCTGCCCCTCTATCCTAAAGCACCTTTTCCCCCTGTTGATAGTTGTGGGGGTCTGCGGGCAGGGTGCTTATCGGTATCTTGAAGCCCCTTTCACAAGGGGACCCCCCGATCTTGCCCCCCATGTAAATGAGTAGGGGGTACATTGTACCCTTAATAATTCACCAAAAAAAGTTTAAAAATAAATAAAGACAACAGGAAGTTTTTGACAATTCCTTTATTAAAACAAAAACAATGACCCCCGATGTAGATCTATCGTCAATCATGATGCCCACTGCGCCGCTGCACCTAAACAAAGAAAAAAAAATCTGCTCCGCCCACAATGAAGACTAACCCTCAAGTCCCTACTCTGTCCACTGTCTGACAGTTTTTAAATAGGTAAGGGGCGGGGCCACCTTGTGAATTCACCAACCCAGCATGCACCAGTCGGTGATGACACAAGGGGGGCGGTGCCACCAGGTGCCATTACCAGGTGGCTCCAACCCTTACCTATTTAGGAACTGTCAAACGGCGGAGCAGGCATTCAGCGTTTAGCCTTTTTTTTTCAGGTCTGGCAGTGCAGTGGGCGCCTTGATTGACAATGGACCTACATTGGGGGGACATTGTTTTTCTTTATTTTTTTGATAAAGGGATTGTTAAAACCTGTCTTTATTCATTTTTGACACTTTTTTTGGTGACTAAGTAGGGATACAATGTACCCCATACTGATTCACATAGGAAGGGGGCCGAGATCTGGGGGGGGGGGGGATCTTCCAGATTCCAAAAACAGGCCTGGTATGGATTGGGGGGACCCCACTTTTTTAAAAAAAAAAAAATGTATTTTTTGTATTGCTGGCAATAGTATTGTATTGCTAGCAAATTATTTGTAATTTTTTTTCTTTATAAACTTCAATGTTTTGCTGCAGCAGCTTTGTACACAGTACATATTAAGGGAACCCACCCCCTACCCCCACCCCCACCCCCAGGAACTATATTTAAAGGAATTTTTCATTTTTATTGTTTTACTTTCACCGAACAGGGAGGATGTTCATCCCAACTCTAGTGGATTACCAAGTTTACTTTAATTTAGCTGCATAGAACTCAATTGTATGTTGCTATAGCCTAGTGAACATATTGGTTAGTGAACTGTGTGAAACACAACAAATAGTAAAATACAGAAAATACATTTAAAACTACTCTAGAAATTGGGTTTCCAGCAAATTCCAGTCATAGAAACCTGCAACAAAAAGAATCAAACTGGTATTATATCAGCCCAATTTACAATCTGCGTCATTCTTACCATTCTGCAATACCAGCTGCTGTCTTTGTCATCATCCTCCATTTGCAGTCTGATTTTGCTGATGGGACCAAGATTGCTGGTAAGATCCACCATTTTGTGAAACGTGCTGCTTGCTGTCAATGTGCCCTTTGCAAATACTAATGGTTCATAATTTCCCTTTTCACAGCATATTGTCAGAGAAACTGTAGAATTGGTTCCAGGCTGTGCAATATCATCAGTCTCAATGGAAACAATGAGTGTCCCTGAATGTATGAGATATACAGTATATGTAACATATTTCACATATAAAGTCATGTTAGACTGGAACATTTCTCAGAAAGCATTTCTAACAATTTTCCTCTGTCTATTGGAGAAAAAACTAAAATTAACCAGGAATTCTCCAGTCTACCAAAAACTAAAATGTACTGCAATAAGTGCATCTGATAACATATACAAGTGTTTTTTTTGTTTTGTTTTTACTTTTGCTGTAGTTAGACCACAATTAGGGATACAGCAGATATGCTGTTGTATCATTAGCAGCTCAGCCAGTCCACCAAAAACTGATATTCAGTGTTTGGTAAATCCTGGAGAGTTAACGTACATGACAGGTTCTTATATCTTTTAGACACTATTCCTGTATCTTCACACTGCTGAGGCCATTACGATGGGTTCCTACTCTCTCTGCTGGATTTTTTATGTATTTTATAAATTACTGAATAAAACAGGAGGTGCTGAAACACACAAAGGTGGGTGGGAACATGAAAGATTATGTCTGACAGGAACAGGAGTTAGGAATTATGGCAGGGGATTTTATTGTAGGATCGCCCAAGACAAATGTAAAAGAAGCCATATGTTTAGGTAAATTGAACATTTAGTGCTGACCTCTTGACAAACTGCTAAAACATCGTGGGAAAGAAAGAAGGGAACATCATAGCACAACTAATCCCTTATGGCACAGCATATTTTATATATAAATGAATTTCAGGGCAGTTATACATTTTCCACCTGAGTACCTAGCTCTCCCCTCAGGACATCATTGTGGGGTCACTGTAATGGTTTGGTGTGGCTCCCCAGCATGGGGAGCATCCTAAGGTCACAGACGCCTGGGTGCAGAAATATTTCTAGCGTCCCCGCATGGGCATTGTCATCTTACTAACTCCTCCCCTTTACAAATGTTTATATGGCAACGACTCCACCTCTCCATCTATAAGCCCCAACACTTTTTGCAATCTGAGTGTCTTCCTCTGCCTCCCTTCACAGTAGTGTCCTACTCTTACCCCTTCATCCCCCTACATCAGTGTCCTCTTCTGCCCCCTTCACCCTCCACTACAGCAGTGTCCTCCTCTGCCTCCTTCCTTCATCCTCCCCCCGCTCATTTCATCCCCCACAGCAGCCACACACTAGAAAAGAGAAATACATATTCCTAGTTTAGGCCAAAGGAGAGAGTCAGAATCAGAGTCAGAAAGGATAATGTGAATGAACTGTTATGTTGCATTATAGAGAATATTACACATATAAGCATAAAAACGTGGTATCTCACAAGTGTAAAGCAACTAAAATTATATTGGATTACCAGACAGGTTATCCACCTTCCAACTCTCTGAATAAGGAAGATATTGTGCATTTCCTGAAGAAGCCTTTGTCAGCGAAACATGTCGAAATATGAGCCCAAACACAATTTATTGACAACGCTCCAGCTCTAGAAGGTTACATAGTGACTTAATGTGATGTTTCTGATTTTATCAAATTCAGTTTTTGTCTACGTATTCTCCGTGCAATAAATTTGAGATATTTTAAACTTTTTGTGTATGTTAGAATTTATTATTATGTTAAAGGTTTGCACCTTTAAAGCCCCATATCTCCCTCTACTTTTGCACTTTAACATACTGGGATGATGGTGTTATTGTTGTTAATTGAAATTATATTTAGTGTACTCACACAATTATTTACACCGTCACAAAGCAAATTTACAAATGCCATAATTGCTCAGATAATTACTAATAGGCTAGAAATTATGGAAATTCTGATGTGGAAATAAATATATGATTTTACATTTTGACTATAAATATTTCAGGAAACGATCCTAGACTGTACATTGACACTGACAAAGGAATAACACACTCTGCTCACTGCTCCCTCAATCAACTTCAAGCTGTTGATGGGCTAAGAGTGTACCCCGCACCTATTACCCCCACTGAATGTGTAAGTGCTGCTGTGATGAGGAAAACAAGGGTTGGGCATTAGGGCAGGTTCTGTTACTGAGATTAGATGTATTAAAAAAATGAATGTAATATTTTTTAATGTTTTTTTTTTTTTTTTTTAAGATATCCGCTTGGAGTTTAGCTTTCAGAACAGTGTGGGCTTGTGAGACAGCAAAGTTATATGTACACAAAAAGTCTGTACTTTTTGGAGCATTAACCAATGTGTTTTATGGAGCATTATTGCAAACAGTTTGTACATTTCATTTTGGCATATATCCACAGGCAGAGGCGTAACTAGAACCTTCAGGGCCCTGATGCAAGAAACCATGAAGGGCCCCCCAGACCCCTGGCCGGGGCCCTTACCTTCAAGCCCAGGGCTCTTCCCACTAATCCTGGGGCTCTTTACACTTGTTGCATGGCCTTTTATTACGGTCCAGCAGCAGGATTCTTTCACAAGTTCTGCAGTGGGCCCCCTTCCTGCAATCTTGTGGGCCCCCTTCCTGCAATCTTGGGGCCTCCCCACAGTGGTGCAATGCCAGGGTCCGGTCGCAAGTGTGACCTTTGCGATCCTGGAAGTTCACCCACTGGTTTGCTACCGGGCCCCCTGGAGCATGGGGCCCGGTAGCGATTGCAACCCCTGCAACCCCTGTAGTTACGCCCCTGTCCACAGGGTGTAGTCACAAGTCACTAAATGCTCTAATTGTAAAATATTTATGTTACAAATGTTCCCTTGTTTGTCTTTAATCTGTTCACTGAGCCAAAACTAATACAACATAATGTGGATTTACTTATCACCTGGTCTGTTTTTGACCACTGTTTTTATGGGTTTACTATAAAGAAAGACACAAACATATATCCATGTAAAAACACACAAAAATCAAACAAACAAATTTTGTGCATATGCACATACATATTATACAAATTAAATTGGTCTACTGTAAAAAATATCCTTCTAGTTGACAATTAGGGAAATTAGTGCTTAATAAAAGACATCACATTTATAAAACCTGTGACATCTTATTGTGTAATTGTTGGAAAGCTACTGAAGATATGATTCTTACAGGTCAAGATGGCACTGCACACTCGGGTGAGCCCTAGTTGCTTTATTGGAAAAGGACAAAAGCACATAGACAGGAAATTATATAATAACTGTCAGGGCTGGGCTCCTGCTACTTTTCTTTCAGTGCTCAGAAGCTGCTCAGCTGTCAGTTAATTACCAGCCACTCGTTGTTACCACAATGACTCACCTGGTTACCATTAACCTGCCTCTTAAATTCCAGTCTACAGCCAGCCACTTTTTGCTATTTAAGCAGCTTAGCTCATGTTCTCCTTGCCCTTGTGTGGTCTACGATCTCCTACTGCGTTCCTGTGTTGCTTCCTGTATTCTTGTGTAAGACTTGGCCTGGCTGACTTCACTTTCAGTTCCTGTTCCTGATTTTTTCTCCTAACTATGCTGACTTCTGGTTTCATGACTCTGGCTTGTCTGATTACCCGGCCTTGGCAGACTACCCGCTTCTGGACTCTATCTCAGCTTGGATGACTACCTGTTCCTGGACTCAATCCCGGCTTGGATGACTACCAGCTTCCGAACTTGACCCCTGCTCATCTTGATTTTGCTCCTCTCTCTTGCTGTGCGATCAATATTGTTGCATAAATAAATTGCTTTATTTTTATCTTCGTGTGGTCTGGTTTCCTGGCTCCCTGACATCTACTAAGAAGAATGTTACACTATACCGGCATCAGAAATCACCCTCTATCACAGCATGGTAAGTACTACCACTCAACTACATCTCATCTGTTATAATTGCATTCCAGTCCCTTTGTAAGGGTTTACTTACACATCTGCAGAGAAGTGACATAGCAGCTCCTATATATGGATATGTAGTGGTTGCAGTGCAAAAAAGTGCCCCCATTGCTTGTCTGTACTGCCTATTGTTGGGTAGAAGATCTTCATCTGGATCTGTGATCCCTGCACCTCACAAGAGACTTTTTCCTGATTTTTAGCCCTTCATTTCCAGTAACCGCCTGCTCAGTATCCACCCCTACAACATCCTGAGGAAGTTGTAATAATGAAACACAATATAATATTTTCCAGTGCACATACCAGATAGCTAGCAAGAAAAAAATAAAAAGGAATTACTCTACCACTCAGACATAAATTATATTCCAGTGCTACTATACCCTCTATCCCCTATATGAAAGGCTTATGTGCAAATAACACTATATAAATACAATAATGCAACCAATTATACAATAAGTGTGAACAAGAATGAGTAAGTGAAGTCTATTCAGTGCTTAAAAACAAGTCCACTCAAATGTGTTAACTCCAATGACCCCAATATTCCCCTCACGACTTCTGTGAATAATTTATAGATAGAAGCTGGCTGGAAAAAATTGTGCCTTTACAAAAGTAAGTAAGTCAAACATACGTTCCCCAACCAGGTATCCTAAAGCAGCCAGCGTGATTACGTCACCGCCTACATTCACGCGTTGTGTCCAATGGGCTTTCTCAAAGGATTAGATTTAGCAGCCTAAACCTTTTAAAAAGCCTATTGGGCGCAATGAGTGAGGTAGGAGGTGACGTAATTACGCTGGGCAGAGTCGGGCGGAGCCATGGACACCTCCTGGATTACTATTAGGACATGCTGTCTGTTCATTTCGAAAATGTGAGTTTCTTTTATTATTAAATAAAATCTGGTGAGAGCAATTTTCACTGTCTTCTTCTTGTTTATTTATATGAATGATACCACATTGGGGAGCCGAGGATGGTATCTGTTAAGCTGGTGGAGCAATGCCTATATACTATTTCAAAAGTGCATACTGACCTCCCTAAATTGGTGAGGTCCATTTAAGCCAGTGAAAGGACACCTAATGGTGGGGTGAAGGGCACCGAGGTGAATAAGTTAAGAGTCTTTGGTGTCTGGGATTGCGCATTCACTGGAAATTGGACTCTTTTTGACTTTTTATTAGTTATGGACTACAGTGCTATTTATTTTCCTTTATTTTCACATATTTATTTATTTATTTTCATGAAATGTATTGATTTTCACATATTTTATATATATCCATTATATATCCCATATTATACAGGTATATGCGCTAAATATTTGGGGATAGGGATAGCACTGCACTATTAAGAGTTTGTATTAAGTTTTTGCATTTGCACAGGTGGGTGTATGTATTTTTTGTGTCAGCTGCTTTCTGCTGTTTATGGTTTACACATTTGTGGGGATTGAATGATTATCACATATACACATTTTTGAGTTTTGAATCAGCGAGGTGGTAAAAATATTATTTGATAAGCAGAGGAGATTTATACACATTCATATTTTACAATACCTTGGAGAAAAAGCTATGTGGTACTGGGAGATTCTTTTAGATGAACAAGGAAGACGATAATATCTTAGTTGAATTCTGATGAACCTAGAGAGGTCATGTATTAGAGTGGACCCTAAAATGTGACTAACCTGGCTGCTTTATAATACCTGGTTGGGGAAGGTATTTTTGACTTGCTTACTTTTGTAAGGGGTAAATTTTTTCTGATGAACTACCATCTATTAATTATTCGCAGAAGTCACAAGGTGGAATATTGTGGTGATTGGAGTAAACACATTTGAGGAGACTTGTTTTTAAGCACTGAATAGACTTCACTTATTCATTTTTGTTCACATTCATTGAATAATTTGATGCATTATTGTATTTATTTGGCATTATTTTCACAAACGTTTTTTTTGTTCGGGTGATAGAGGGTATAGTAGCACTGGAATATAATTTATGTATGAGACAAAGTGTGGTCAAGTAATTCTTTTTTTTTTTTCTTGCCAGCTAGCTGCTATTTGCACTGGGAGATCTGTATATTATGTTTATTCTATGCAAAGCCCTTTAGTGTGAATAATATTTTAAAAACCTAGTCATAAATTGGTTGTAATTCTTGTTTAGCTTTCTAAATTGAGCATGGGCTGGGGGGCAAAAAGCACAGTTGGGGGTTTAACTACAAGAATTAGAATACTACAGAGAATACAGCAGTTTAACATTGACCGGTTAAACTGTTATAAGTAGGGATAATAGGCTGAAATGTACTATAGACAAAGAATACAGCCAGGTATCGTACTACCAGAATAAGGAGACCACAAATGATGCAACAGTGTAAAATTGTCAACAGCAGGACAATTTTCATGAGAAAGGCTAGGCCCAAATTTGCTAAACACAAAGAGCACAGGCTAGGGCTTTTATCTCAATTAAAACACTTCAGAAAATACAGAAATGTAAAACTGCCCAGTGTCAGTACAGTTGCAACCAATGTAAGCCTAACTTTTACTATGTAGCAAAGAGAATTAGTTTAACCAACATACAATAAAAAAACAAAACCAGTTAAAAAACAGTTACCCCCCCCCCCCCAAAAAAAAAAAGAAAAGTCCCTAACAACAGAATATGCAATAAAAAATAATAAATTAATTCCCAAAATACCACCCACTGAACAAAATAATTTTTTTAAAGGGAAGCCGAAAAAGAAAAAAAGGTGGGTTTGGGCGACAGCTAAAAGTGACCACTTCAAATCAACCACAAAAAAGTAAATTTAAAAAAAAGACAAAAAAAAAACAAATAATAAGAACAAAAATATCAACAAACAGGTTGATTGTCTGAACAGATAGTTTGTACAATTAAATGCTGCTTCCTAACTCACCCTAATCATTCCCTAAGCAGTTTGTAAGCTTCCCCTATCCTTACAGCAGCATCCCATACACTAAAACTATGGCTGCTCTGTGCTCGCTTATCGTTCTTCTAAGCCTGCTGGCCATAGTTCAATTTCTCATCTGCAGGCTACTACAGACACCTAAGACTGATTCTTTGGGAATTTAGTACCCAGCTATATCGGATATATCTGTAGAGTTTGCGCTTCGGAAGTGCAGTAGAACAGAAGTGCATCTGTTAAAAAAAAAAAAAAATAGAATTGTGCCTGTAAAAAAAAAAAAAAAAAAAACATTAAAAAACCCCCAAAAAACATAGTAACGTCCCTTTCACATGGGCGGACCGATTGAGTCCGCCTGTCAAATTTTTTTAGGCAGACCCAATTGGACCCTCCTTTTTCCTCTGTGGAGCGGCGAATGTAAACTGACTTATGTCGGTTTACACCTGCCTACATCCAATCCAATAAAAACAGACGGATGTGGATCTGTTTCCCATCCATATAGCAGATTGGATGGCAGTCAGGTGCAAAAGGATCGGCGGTCTGTTTACATCCAACCACCCATAGAGGAGAGCATGCTGTGTCTGTGTTTGTTCTGCATAAGCGGAATGGACACAGACTAGCGATCCGCCTGGCGCAGTCACGTGGAAGGGGCCTAAGGGTAGATTTAGGATTGCCTCTGAAGCCCGATCCGCATTAAGTTCCCGTTTCAGTGGCTACTGGCAGGCGGCGAGGAAGCCGTTCTGCTGCTTTCTCATCGCCTGTTTTAACCCCATTTTTGCCGACAAATGCACCGCAACCACATGTATTGCCCGCAGTTCTGGGGGAATTGCGTGACTTACCTTTCGACTTGAATGTGTAGCATTAAGCGGGTGCAAAGTAAAACAGGTACCTGCTCCCAATTAAGTGTAGGGGCGCCGCGGCGACTTACGTCATTTGTGGCCCCTCCACCTTCCCCCGCTGCCTTCTTGGAGACACACACAGGTCCCAGAAGACAGCAGGACCCATTCAGAAAGCGCCTGCGACTGTGCAGTAGGAAACAGGCTGTGAAGCTGCAATGCAAGTAAGGATGCTGGCACCTGCACCCGGAGCCGATGGATGGGTCCGGACATCGTGGACTCCCTGGACAGGTAAGTGTCCTCATATTAAAAGTCTTCAGCTACAGTTTTTGTAGTTGCTGACTTTACATTTCTTTTCCTCCAGGCTGGAACTCCGCTTTAAGGGGGGAAGGTTGGCGGGTGGAAGAAATGCAGCTCAACAGCAAATTTTTGCCACCTCCCCAACGGCAAATCTAAACAGAGCACCCATGCATTCCTGTGTGGGTAAACACAGCCTTTGATATGGCCCTCGATGGGCGTACGCTTTAGTACACCCCATGTGAACAAGGATTTAGCAGGCATTTAGAAGGAATTTATATTATGTTTTGTATACTATTAAGGATTTTAGTGTTTTTTGCATTAAACCAGCAATTTGATAAACATTTGTGCTGCACAACTATTGTTCCCCTATAGTAGCACCTTCTTTTTGCTCTACTGGTAATGTGCTTTCAGAAAATATATGGTTTTGGGGTTTTTTTTTTCCAATCTCTGAAAGTGGAAAATGAAAACCTCCAGATTCTTAGAAAAATTTGGTTATTTACTATTTTGTGTACGTTCGATTTTCACCATTTCGTAAAAAAGCACAATTTAAAATCTACAAATATTTGTTATTTATTATCTCAATACAAGTTAAACTTTTATATTTAGTAGAAATTAAGCAGGAATTTTTGACATTTTCTGTGTTTGTATGTGCTAATAATGATTTTAGTGTATTTTTTGTAAAAATATTGATTTGATAAACATTGGCGCAAATATCATGGGGCAATAAAAATCAGTTTCACCGTCTTTTTATTCTACTAGTCATGTGCTTTCAGAAAATATATGGTTTGGGGGGTCTTTTACAATCTCTGAAAGCTGTAAGTGAAAATGAAAACCTACAGATCTTTAGAGATATTTGGTTATTTACAGTTTTGCTTACGTTCGATTTTCACCATTTCTTAAAAAGGCACAATTGAAAAACTAAAAACATTTGTTATTTATTAACTCCATACAGATTAAAGGTTTATATTTAGCAGGAATTTTGCAAAATGTGCTGTGTTTGTATCTGCTAATATTGATTTTTGTGTATTTTTAGCAAAAATATTGATTTGAGAAACATTTGCGCAAATATCATGAGGCCCTAAAAATCAGTAGCACCATATTTTTATTCTACTGGTCGTGTGCTTTCAGAAAATGATATGGTTTTGGGGGTCTATTACAAACTCTGAAAGCTGTAAGTGAAAAATAAAAAAGCAATGGAAAAATTGCAAAAATGGTCTGGCCAACTCAGCTTAAAACTGGAGCCCAGGGTCTGGCAGCGAATGGGTTTAACTGAGAAATGGGAGCAGAGATGTAATTAACAACAAGCTTTGTTGGCTGATAGCGCTTATGTTTAGGGTTAACTTGGACCTTGTTGTAATAACAGAGACATGGCCCAATAATTTAAATGACTGGGAAATACCAATACTAGGATATACACTATACAGGAACGACAGAATAGGGAAGAGGGGAGGTGAATTTGCCATATATTTAAAAAATAGCCTAATGCTAACATTAATAAAAAAAAACAGTTAACAAAAAGCAAAAAAACAAAAAGCGAACAAACAAAAAAGAAATAAAAATAAACAAAAAAAAATGCAAAACAGGTATTAACCCCCCTCCCCCAAAAAAAACAAAAAAAACAGGCAGACTTGATGAACCACTCTGTCTTTTTTTTCTCCTGTGACTTTTCTATGTTTCTATGATATCATTAGCCGATTGTTTTTTTTTTTTTTTTTTGCAGTTTGAACAATTTAGAAAATCTAAAGCCAAAACTTTTTTATTTACATTTTGAAAAGTGTAGGAAATGGTTAAAACATATCTGAAGTTTTCTGGCATCTGTTTTCCATTGAGTTCTTAAGACACAATAGGAAACAAGGGGAAATCTCCCCAAAGTGAGGTTCCAGCTTAAACAGTTGTCACCAGAACAAACCTCAACATTTGAAAATGTCCTTTCTATGTCCTTTCTGGAGACAAATCCAAATTTAGAATTTTCAATCACTTTTTGTCATGGAGACAAATGGGGCTGCGGATAAGTGGGTACCACCAGTCCTTCTGTACAGGGCTCTGGCCAGCAGGGGGAAGAATATGATGCATAGGGAAGATGATTGGTGCGGTGGGGAGGGGGGGCAATTACTTGAACCGATCCCCTGTATGACTCTCTCTGCAGCAGCTGAAATTTGGTGGGAGGGAGAGGAGGAGAAGCCAGCTTTCAGCTGTTGCAGAGAGAGTCATACAGGGTATTGGTTCCAGTAATTGTCCCCCCCCCCACCGCAACGATCACTCTTCCTGTGCACCATTCTCTTCCCTCTGCTGCCTGGGCCCTCCCTGTGTGCCCCCACACAGTGCTGCCAGCTTTTCTCATCTCCCTCCTGTTGCTGAGGGGAAAAAAGGGGGTGTTTCAGGATAGAGAGCAGGGAAAGGGGCCGGTAAATATGTCATGTTTACTGGCCCTTCCTTGTCTTAATCAAAACAGTGAGTGATTGGTACCAATTCATTTATAACTGAAGCAATTGTATTTACTATTCTCAGTTTGTGAATGATCAGGTACCTCTGTACAGTGTGCTCCTGTTCATTCACTGTCCACTGTAGTGGAGGCTGCAGAGAAAGGGAAATTTATATCCTCAGTCCCTTTCTCTGTCTCAAAAGTGAGACATCAGGAGTCCGGTTAGACCCCTGATACCTCACTAAAGCCCCCCCTTTAACGATATCAAAAAATAAATAAAAATAATAAAAATTGGAAGATAAAGAAAAGATTTAAAAAAAAAAAAAAATGAAGGGCTCATTAAGACAGGTTCTCTGGCCCATTACAGTGCGAAGGAGCAGTTTGTTTGTGTGGGTGGAGCTTCCAGTGATTCCATGAGGAGACAGAGGTTGTAAGAACACAGCCGCAGGTCCTAATTTGAAAGGTGTGCCACTGTGGGTGCGTGGCCCTGAATGCACACTGTGTGTGTTCAGGGCCATGCACCTGTATCCACACACCTGTCAAATTCGGACTTGGCTGTGTTCATACAGCTGCTGGGTCCCTACAGCATAACATAGCTTGCCTAGACAGAGCTCCAGCCACATAAAAAAAAAACTGTACATTGACTTACACTGTACAGGCCACAAGGCCCATGTCGATGAGCCCCAAGACCTTATTCACACACAGAGCTTTATTTAGTACAATAATACAGTTTTATCTTTTAGATTTAGCAGGAATTGTGTAAAATATGTTGTGTTTGTGTCCGCTAATGATTTTAGAGTGGTTTTAGCGAGAATATAGTTTTTATATTTTGGGGGGGTTGTCAGGTAGGCTGTATGCACCCTGGAGACAAAGGTCACCAAGATGAACACAGAGTTGTGACCTAGGCAGCAATGAAACCTGACAGGGGATTAAACATTTCCTCAATTTTGCTTAAACAAAAACAAAAAAAAAAAGTTTGGGCTCTAGTACATTTAATGCTGCTGCCAGGGGCATCTAACTGCTCTCCATCTTCAGTAAACATAAACATGCACATTTCAGGTGTATGCATAACTCCCCGTTCACATTAGGTCGCTCCGACTTAGGGGGCGACCGGCAAAGTCGCGTGCAGCGCGACTTGCACAGACTTCACATAATGGAAGTCAATGCAAGTCGCCTCCAGGTCGCCCCCCAAGTAGTACAGGACCCTTTTTCTAAGTCGGAGCAATTTGTGTCGCTCCTATTAGAACGGCTCCTGTACTACGCAGTGGGAGCGACGATGCATGACTTGTCAGGCTGACCAAGTCGCCTGACAAGTCGTACCAGTGTGAATGGACACTAAGACAGAATAAATTACAAAAAAAAACAAACAAGAAAAAAAACTAATGTTGATGGACAATTTAAGACAAAAATGTTTCTCTGACCTCAAATTCCACCAGTTACAGTATATTCTGAATAAAGGTAGGATTTCAAAGTACACATCTATTATTTGTGCAAAAACCTGTATAGCAGCTAATCTTGGAAAACAAATCAGTACTTTATGTTTGGGTTTTGGGATGTCTTTTCTCTAAGCTGTACAGAGGACAGCACATTTTCATTCTGTAGAGTGACAAATGTAAATTTAGGAAATAGTATACAATATGGATTATGAAAGGGAGCCAACTGGGTTAATGAAAAGGTTACAATGTACCTTCAGTGAATGAAAGTAGCTTTTGATTAGTTTTGTTGAATTTTCCAAGAAGCTTCAACTTGCAGTCAGTTTGTTTGTCATTTATTGCAGTGTCTAACCAGCGTTGGCATGGAAACAAGTATTTAATATCCGCCTTATCTGACGCTTGTATGGTGATTTGATCTAGATACCATCCAGCTCCATAACCAACAGCGTTGTGTTCAACATGTACTCCACTCAGCATGCCAAGGTCCAAGGCCTTTATTTTAAAGACGTTTACCTGCAATGACAGCAAGAATTATGTGCGCAGCCTAATGTTCTCTCACAAAATATACAGTCTATAAAAAATCCAATTTGCTAAACACAAAAACGGTGTTAAAAAAAACCCAAAAAACAAATTATATATTACATCACGTTAGGATGTTGTATAGTTTACATTGCAATCACAACTCTGATGTTTGCTTTTTGTATTGGGTATGTAAAGCAACCATTTATCTATAAGACTGTGTATTATGTATTGTATTATATAAGTTATATAAATTAGTATAATATTTTACTTTACCACATCCTATATGTAAGCCATTAAGGGTGAGACTTTCATTGATGCTGCACTAGTCACACTAAACAAGGAGGCTAGACCCAGAAAATTAATTTGTCTAGGTTTGAACCTAGAAATAGGTGTGGGCTGCTTTGCTTATCTTGGTGTTCCTGGCACTGCCCAATGGAATACGTTATTTGTAGATCCCTATACTACATTTGATACTACAGTTAGTCAATGTTTTTGTGATTATGAATATTCTTTTCTCTGTTACCGTATGCACTCTACCACTAGATATCACTAGATATCAGAATCACTATTTTGCTTTTTAGCATGGATGAAAAAAGAATACGGTAACACTATTATCATATTCCCAGACCAGCACTAAGATTTGAATATATAAATTGTGATAATTTTTTAATATGTTTTCTTTTCTGGCCTCTAAACCCTTGTGGCTAAAATCAGCAGATGAACTATAGGGGGAAGAATGTGCAAAGGTTGTTGAAAGAAGTCAGAAGACTCACTACAGTTCACCATCTCTCAATGCTGTTTGTTGGTCTATTGACAAGTAGCTGTGAATGTAAATCAGACAATATGCTTCCTTCAGTAGCACGTTGCAAGTTAGGACCCTTTTATACGGCTGGACTGATCAGGTCCGCCTTTAAGTTTTTTAGGCAGACCCGATCAGATCTTCTAGCGGGGGGGGGGGGGGGGGGGCGCAAATAGAAAAATGTAATAGGCATTGCTTTGCGGCAAAAAATTCTGTAAAAAATTGCGTGACTTTGAGGTCACAAAAGTGAGAAAGGGGCCTTCAGTAAT
Source organism: Pelophylax lessonae (assembly GCF_965119305.1). Lineage (NCBI taxonomy): Eukaryota > Metazoa > Chordata > Amphibia > Anura > Ranidae > Pelophylax > Pelophylax lessonae. The sequence goes on along the minus strand of NC_138772.1, from coordinate 426,569,543 downwards.
CAATGTATAGTGTGCCCCCTTCAATGCAGAGTGACCATCGTGCCCCCTTCAATGCAGAGTGACCAGCGTGTCCCCTTTCAATGCAGAGTGACCAGCATGCCGTGCCCCCTTTCAATGCAAAGTGACCAGCGTGCCACCATCAATGCAGAGTATTCGCTATTGTCACACAAATGGGTGGGCTAGGGTCCACCCTTTTCTGAAGCCTATTAGAGCCTCTGGCTCTAATCAGGTGATTCAGAGAAAAAAAACCCCATTGAACTCCATGCGTCCGGCGCCCCGCATGTAGATTAGGGGGCCGGACGCACGGATAGGGGGGGGGGCGGCACCCCTTGCGCCACCCAACACACCAGCTGCCACTGTCCTCTAGACTCCTCTATGGAGCTGTAGGTGCCAACGGACATGTGTCTGTTGACATCCACTGACATCCGATCCTGTCCGCTAAAAACAGACGGATGGGGATCCTTTCCCCATCCGTCTGGTGGATCAGATTGGATGGCAATCGGATGTAAATGAACGGGCATTCCATTTACATCTGAACGCCCATAGAGGACAGCAGGCTGTGTCCGTGTCCGCTCTGCATAAGCAGAGTGGACAGTCAAGCCATTCTCCTGCTCAGCGGGGATGAGCAGAAAGATTTCCCACTGAGCAGGTGGACTCCAACAGAGACCATCTCATGTGCAAGGGGCCTTCGTTTTTAGTAGAATATTTGCATGATACAAGGGGTAGAGCTTTTTCAAAAGGGTGACATAGTTTAGATGTCCAAAGCAGATTACTGGCTAGATAAACCCCCAAATATAGAAAGATAGAAAACCTGGCAACTTTTTCATGTTACTTAATAAATTGGAACTAAAGTCTCCAATCTCCATACTCACCCGTCCAACAGTCCTGCGCCAGTGCTGGCATCTTTTTTTAAGTACCGGCCTTCAGGCCTTATCTTTGACTGCTGGGGTAGACTGGCTTGGCACTGTAAGCTGAGCTGTGCAGCTCAGTTTATGGTGCCGGAGGAGATGGCAAGCAGGCAGGTAATTGCATTTTATTTCCCAAGACAGTGTATATCTCTTCTTCGATAAAAGCCTGCCTGCTTTCCTTTCTTTACAGCGGGACTCCAGTTCTGCTTTAAGCAATGGTGTTAAAATTTTACCTTATAGAAACAATGTGGCTGTTCTTTGTAAATAAATAAACACTTCACAGGTTGCTCAGCTTTTTAATTGTGCATGGGGTCTAGGCATTTATAGTCTCACAAGACTTTTTTTTTATGTCCACTGTGTGCAAAAACCATATCTGCATAGGGATGTTGGTACAGTAGCTCCGTATATGCCTCTAGGGATAAGCTAAATGTACCTGGATTCAGTTTGAGGTGGTTTTGCCAAATATTACTAAGTTTTGGGTGCCAAATCCAAATCCCTTTAAAGTCAATGGAAGCCGATTATTAATACACTGAAATGGCCATTTTCTAGGCTAAATGCCCGTACACACGTGCAGATTGTCGGCCGAAAAGATTCGGCCGACGACCGATCGGCCGATTTTCGGCTTGTTAGTATGATGCTTCCGACAGCCGACAGGGCACTTTCGGCCGAACAGAATCTGTCATGCAAGCATTAAAATTTTTGTATGCCAACACCAGAACGGCCGATTGTTCGCCAGTCAGTACAGATTTCGGCCGACAGACAGCAGATTTGCAAGACTGGGCATGCTCAGAAAAGAAAAAACACAGGGAAAGTTAACCATCACAGGACATCACTTCTGCAGTTGGCTGTTGTTGGCGGACAAAATTTGTGTGCAGTCTTTTGCACTTTTCAGCGGACACGACAGCCCGGGGACAAAAGACGGCCGATTGGTCGGCCGACGATCGGTACGTGTGTATGGGGCTTTATAGGCAAGGGTTGTCAAACAAATGCCATGGAGAAGAAGGGGATGGGAACTGGTCAGTGCCTTGGGGAGTATAAACCAAAGAAATAAAAATAATTTGTCAAGGAGCAGCTATTTTAATACTGCTTTAAGTGAAACAAAAACAATGCTAAATTCTTTTGAATAATTTGCTGCCATTTACAGAGGCATAAATGCCATATAAATTGCTGGCAAATGGCAGCTCCTGGCTGCTTACATCTTATTTTAAACAAGGATTCCATTCATCTATGCCAGACACGTATCTTAGATGAGGATCTTGTATAGATCTTATTGGGGAACCCTCAAAAATGGCATGGGGTTCTCCCTTAAAATGCATAACAGACCCTTATCCTGCATGAGGGTCTGGTAGGAATTTAAGAGGCAACCCCACACAAACAACAAGAAAAAAAGTGTGAGTTCCCCCCAAAATCCATACCAGCCCCCTATCTGAGCTTGCAATCTGGCTGGTCAGGAAAGGAGAGGGTGAGGGTGAGTGTGCAGTTCTCCCCTCCTGAACCATACCAGACCACATGCCTCAAAACGGCAGGGGGTTGCGGTTTCCCTGGCAAAGCACTATGTCCCCATGTTGATGAGGACAAAGGGCTTCTTCCTTACAAACCCCACTCGAGGGGTCTGCGGGAAAGGGGCTTATCAGAATCTGGAACCCCCTTAATATAAGGGGGCCTCTGGATACTGCTGTTCCATGTTAACAGCTTTCCGACCACGCGCTGCAGATATACTGCGGCAGGCTGGCTCCCACAGGCAAATCACCGTACATGTACGGCGCTCGCTCTGGGGAGGCTAGGGGGCGAGCGCGCGCCACCGGTGGCGCGCTCCCGCCCCCGCTCGTCAGCCGGAAAGCCAATGCGTGTGTGAGGCAGCTCCAATTGCCGCCTGACACCGGCGATATCTCCCCGCTGACAGAGAAGACCGGTCGGCTGATGTAAACGCAGCCGTAAGTCCTTCTCCCTGGGATGATCACAGAGAATATGTGATCCTGCTATATAGGATTGCATGTCTCTGTGATCATCTCACAAGTCCAACCCCCCCCCCCCCCCACAGTTAGAATCACTCCCCTAGGCTTACATTTAACCCCTTGATCACCAACAGTATTATATTTTTAGCACTGATTACTGTAGTAATGTCACTGGTACCCCCAAAAGTGTCAAAAATGTCAGTTAGGGGTCCGATCTGTCTGCCGCAATGTCGCAGTCCTACAAAAAATCGCAGATCGCCACCATTACTAGTAGAAAAATAAAAAAACAATAAAAATGACATAAATCTTTACCGCAGTTAGTAGACGCAATACATTTTGCCCAAACCAATCAAAATACGCTTATTGCACATTTTTTTTACCAAAAATATGTAACAGAAAACAAATTGGCCTAAAATGTTAAAAAATTTGGATTTTTCATTTTTTTTTTTTTTGCGAATGTCATATAAAAGAATGCGAAAAATATTGTTTTTTTTTAAAATTGTCTCTCTTTTTTTGTTTATATTGCAAAAAATAAAAATCGCACAGGTGATCAAATACCACCGAAAGAAAGCTCTATTTGTGGGAAAAAAAGGACGTAAATTTTGTTTTTGGTACAGTGTCGCACAACCGTGCAATTGTCCATTAAAGTAACGCAGCGCTGAATCGCAAAATAGGGCCTGGTCATTAAGGGGGCAAATCCTTCCGGGGCTAAAGTGGTTAATGAGTAATGAGTACATAGTACACCTACTGATTTACAAAAAAAAAGGAAACAGTAAATAAAAAGGCTGACTCTTTTTGACAGCTCCTTTAACCCTTTCATGACTGAGGGTAAAACAAACCTTAACGCCCGGACTAAATTTTGCTACTTTGACATGTGTTAGTAAAACTGTACATATCATCGCAACTACTTTGTGTGTTTGGCCATTCATTTGGTGGTAATTGGTAACAGATATCTCCTGATTATTTTTATTTTCAAAGAAAAACTGGCCGAAAATAGTAAAACTATTTTTTTTTACTTCGCTTTATATTTCTTGCTATTACCATAACTTACCAACAAAGAACAACCCAAAATAAATTCTCATGCTCCTAATGATCCCAGTGACACCACATATTTGTATGTTATTTGTTGTTTATATCTGTAGTACGGCTCAGAAACAATAGTGCGCATTTCACTTTTTTAATCCTACCTAAAACACACTGACACTAATATTAAAAATGTTTTTTTTTTTAAAACGTAAGGGCTCTTTCACAAGGGTGCTCCGTATGTCCGCAAATCATCCTATTTTTTTGCAGATGATTTGCGGACATAATGTAAGTCAATGGCATTGCGGATGTCAGCGGAATACCATCCGCTGACATCCGATTTTCTTCCTTTCAGTTCTGTTCCGTTTTTTGGAACGGAACAGAACCCTATTTTTCCTCCGTTCAAAAAACGGAAAGGAAGGAAAATCGGATGTCAGTGGTGTCATCCGCTGACATCCGCAATGCCCATAGACTTACATTATGTCCGCATATCATCCGCAAACGGATGGGATGATATGCGGACATACGGAGCGGATGACACAAATGTCATCCGCTCCGTGAAAAAAAAAGTCCCGTGGCGGGGAAAAACAGCAGAGCGGCCGTGTGAAAGAGCCCTAACTGAAACATGATATGCTGATCTTGACCTTTGACCCTGGCTTTGACTTTTGACCCTTGCCTTCACCCTGACACTAACCCTCACACTGACCTAGATCAAACCTTGTTCTAGCTATTTTTTCAAAATCTTATTTAAAAAATTTAATCATTTTTTATACACACTTTTCTTGTTTTTCTTTTTCTTTCCCTCCTGCAAGGAGAGGATGATACAATGTATCTTTCTCTCCATTCAGAAGAGAAAACAAACACATGGGTGGCCTGCACAGTGACTGATCACCGCAATTGCCAATCATAGGCTATCACAGCGATCAGGTGACTGGGAATCGGGAGTCTAGTGTCCCAATAGTTGGTGAGAGCCAAGTATCTGTGCTGGGAGTGTGCTGTACAGCGTGCACCCAGCACAAACACAGGAACATGTACAGTATATGCAGTGCCCAGGTTTAACCAAGTTAACCTCCTGGATGTCACATAAGTGTTAGTATAAATGCAATATGGAACGGTGCTATAACAGTGTTAAGAGCATAGAATTAAATATATAAGGATTAATAAGTGTATAATAACTATAAATTGCTCTAGTGCTTCAACAAACATAAGTGCATGTGCAAACAATCATAAAAAAAAGATTAGGCAATCTGAAAGTGAATGTGCAAAAAGTACATGAATAATAATGCACACCATCTGACAAGTGAAGTGGTGAGTCGTAGCCCCCAAAAAAATATGTAGTAAAACATATTTTTTTCTCTTTTTTCTTTTTCTTCTTTTTTGGTTTCTTTTGATATAAAATTAAAAAACCTTAGAGGTACTGGAGAACTTTTGATAGATAGAATGAAATGGTCTATATTGAGTTTGAAATTTTTTAGAATAAATTTTCAGAGTTAATAACTAATATATGTATGAACATATTGGTAATAATTATGTTTGTTTCTGTTTGCCTTTTTTTTTTTTATTGAACCAAATGGATCAAATTGTACGAATATTGTAAATGGAAATCTCCTGTTTATCCTTTTTTCTCATAAATAAATAAATTTAAAAAAAAAAAAAAAATTTAAACAAACGTCCAAAATATAGTGTGCAATAATGATGGAAAAAAGTCTGTTTACTCCGTAAATACAGTGATCCAAAATTATAGTGACAATGATGTAGTTCGGAATTTTCTCACTGTTTCAATCCTGGGAGCCCTCGGATCCGGTCTTCTGTTACATTTGTACTTGTCAACGGTACTGTAAGTTACTATTTATCTTATTAAAGTCATTACTATACTTACTACACTATGGAGACCTTATCTTATTTTATATGAGCGGAGAATTGTCTACAATCGAGTGAATCCCTTCAGCCAACGATTATCTCTTGTGAACACGCAATGATATTTTGCCTTAAGGTGAGTGGCCACTGCACTTAATGTTGGATACCGGTTTTTGGGAGACTGCACTGTTGTCACTATAATTTTGGATCACTGTATTTACGTAGTAAACTGACTTTTTTCCATCACTATTGCACACTATATTTTGGACATTTTGTTTACACTTTTTTTGGTTTTACTATATATTTTTTTTTTGGGACTACGATTCATCATTTTACTTGTCAGACGGTGTGCATTATTATTCATGTACTTTTTGCACATTCACGTTCAGATTGCCTAATCTGTTTTATTAGGTTTGTTTGCACATGCACTTATGTTTGTTAACCGGTTGCCAACCGCCGCAAGTACATATACTGCGGCGGTCAGCCCCGCCAGGCAAAGTGGCGTACCGGTACGTCACTAGCCTGTCACTAGCTTGTGAGCCAATAGCGTTCCCTAACAAGTCAGTGCGTGTGACCGGCGGACCCGATGTCCGCCGGTCACTCGCGATCCTTCGCCGTGAAGGGAGAAAGGCAGGCGGCTAATGTAAACAAAGCCGCCTGTCATTCTCCCCTGTGTAAAAATGGAGATCACACGGTTCTACTATGTAGGACTGTTGATCTCTGTTCTTACACCAGTAGCCATGTCCAATCACAGTTAGAAACACGCCCCTAGGGACATACTTAACCCCTCCTTCCCCAATAAAGTTAACCCCTTCCCTGCCAGTGTCATTTTTGCAGTAACAGTGCATATTTATAGCACTGATTACTGTAGTAATGTCACTGGTACCCCCAAAAGTGTCAAAAATGTCAGTCAAGGGTCCGATCTGTCCGCTGCAATGTCGCAGTCCCTCAAAAAAAACCGCAGATCGCCGCCATTACTCGTAAAAAAAAAAACAACAAAAATGACAAAAATCATTCCCTTAGTTAGTAAACGCAATAACTTTTGCGCAAACCAATCAAAATACGCTTATTGTGATTTTTTTTACCAAACAAAGGTAGCAGAAAACAAATTGGCCAAAAATGTAAAAAAAAAATCGATTTTTACATTTTTTTGGGGGGGGGGGGGATTTCATATAAAAAAATGTGAAAAATATTGTTATTTTTGCAAAATTGTCGCTCTTTTTTTGATTATAGCGCATGATCAAAAAATCGCACAGGTGATCAAATACCACCAAAAGAAAGCTCTATTTGTGGGAAAAAAAAGACGTCAAATTTGTTTAGGTACAGTGTCACACGACCGCGCAATAGTCCGTTAAACTCACGCAGTGCCGAATCGCAAAATACCCCCTGGTCAGGAAGGGGGTAAAATCAACCGGGGCTTAAGTGGTTAAAGCAATAGAGTACTTTATACGTTCCATATTGCAACATTGTTCCATGTTCCATATTGCATTTATACTGCTCATATTGTATGTGGTGACACTACAGGAATTGGCTGCTATATTTTAGAATATAGTGTTTATTATTTTATTTTATTATTATTTATTTGCCTTATCTTCATTTTAATTTGGTTTATTGGCTTTACATATATGTTACTGTGTCGTTATGTGATTAATGCAGGAAAACCTCAAAAATTCTCATGGTCATTGTCAATCACATTGTCCAGGTGGTGCAGATCCTCGTCAATCACAATGAACAAAATGTCATTCGATGTGAGTCTAATGAATTGTGTCAGCAGGATTTTTTTTCTTTAGGTGAGCATCATTCATCATGAGTGATTCTGCATCACTGGACAGTGAGAATGACAATGCGTTTACATTGTGGGACTTTGCGGTTGATTTACAAAAAATGGAGAATGCAAAATCTGGTGCATCTGTGTATAGTAGCCACTCAGCTTCTAACTTCAGCTTGTTCAGTTAAAGTGGTTGTATACCCTGCTTTGTTATTTTTACCTACAGGTAAGCCTATAATAAGGCTTACCTGTAGGTAAAATAAATATGCACCGTTTAGGAGATTTTCACCCTGCATGCAGCCACTGACGTCAGCGGTGCAGGCGCTCTGAAGGTCCAGCTTACTGTGCCGGACTTTCAGAGCTAATTACCGGAGCTGAGGCATCCCGTGAGTTACCTCATCGCAGCTCTGGCCACTCACAGTGCTGGAGCCCGCGAACCCGGAAGAAAGGGAGGGGGAACATGTCAGCCCTCTCAGCGGTGACCAGGCGCCGCTGGAAGGGCTTTGATTTAAGGTATTTCATAATGTGCTAATATGCGATACATACTTGCACACACTATGATATTGTTTTTTTTTTCAGCAGTTTACTACCGCTTTACTGTAAGCTTTGAAAAAAAAATAAAAACTTAGACGCTGATTGGATCCTTTGCAGAGCTGCACCAGATTTTGCACTCTCCAGTTTTAGTAAATCAACCCCTTTGTCTTACTTTATTAAAGGATTTGCCAATAAGTTGCAGTGCCTCTATTTACTGTTTACTTTTTCATGTAAATGAGTAGGGGGGGGGGGGTATTTAAGGGGGTCTTTATTAACCACTTAACAATTGCCCACCGCAGATTTACTTTGGCAGCCAGCCGCTCCTGGCCAAACCGACGTAGTACTACGTCGCTCGCTCAGGAGACTCCCGCCCCCGCTCGTCACCCGGGGAGCAAGTGCGTGTGACAGATGGCTTCGATGGCCGCCGGCCACTCGCAATCTCCCCCCGCTGACAGAGAAGGACAGATGGCTGATGAAAACACAGCCGTCTGTCATTCATCTTGAAGTGATCACAGAGGCTATGTGATCCTGCTATATAGGATCACATGTCTTTGTAATGATTTCACAAGCCACGCCCCCTGACAGTTAGAATCACGCCCCTAGGGACACATTTAACCCCTTGATCACCCATACTGTTAACCCCTTCCCTGCCAGTGCCATTTTTACAGTAACATCACAGATCCCCGCCATCACTAGTAAAAAAAACAAAACAATAAAAATGACAGAAATCTTTCCCGTAGTTAGTAAACGCAATAACGTTTGCGTAAACCAATCAAAATACCCTTATTGCGATTTTTTTTACCAAAAATATGTAGCAGAAAACAAATTGGCCCAAAATGTTAAAAAATGTTGATTTTTACATTTTTTTTGGAGAATTTCATATAAAAGAATGTGAAAAATATTGTTATTTTTTCAAAATTGTCGCTCTTTTTTATTTTTATTTATAGCGCAAAAAAACAAAAATCGCACAGGTGATCAAATACCACCAAAAGAAAGCTCTATTTGTGGTAAAAAAAGGACATCAATTTCGTTTGGGTACAGCGTCGCATGACCGCGCAATTGTCCGTTAAAATCACGCAGTGCCGAATCGCAAAATAGGGCCTGGTCATTGAGCAGCCAAATCCTCCGTGGTTAAAGTAGGGTTAATGGTTTTGTGGTCAGTCTATCCTTTATGTGTCATAGGGATACTTAAAGCTATGGAGGAAAGACCACAAACTGTACATGAGGAAACAGGGGCATATACCACGCCACCACCCTTGAAAATACAATTAAATGCATTATTTTGAAAAAGATCGATTTTTTTTATTTTTTATGACTTTGCACCATGTGTAGGTGTTAACTTATAAAGCCTTTTATGGTCCCCGAGGCTTTCCACGTTGATTGGCATTACAATTTACCATGCTATCCGTTTACAAAAAATGTTTTTTTCTCGTTTTGTAAAGCTGCATTTTTCACCTGCTGGTCCTGCACTCTTCATTTACATGTGGATTGACTTAGAGGCTGTTTGGTTTATGAAGGATTATGAAATATGTGATTAGTATAAGTATAATTTGCATTTGACACTGAGAACAGTTCGAGCTTTGGAGTAAATGTTGTAATCACATTAAGGCGTATTTATGGTTTATTATATCCATGCATATTAATTATGAGCTATTGGTGTTTATAAATGTAATTTGTTATTTAAAGCGTATGTAAAGCCAACACCTTTTTTAAAGAAGTATAAGGAAATGTTTTCAAAGCAAGTGCAATTCCACGCTTAGAACATTGTCACCAGAACAGGGGTTCACTTACTGTTCCCGTGGGATCTCTAAACCTGTACTGGAAATAATGGTCTCTAGGACAGAGATCTAACCTCCCCAACAGAGACAGCAATTATATCTTTTAGAGTGCTTCTAAAGCCTGAATATTTTTATGTTTAATGAATTCCTTGCATTAAGTTAAAAAATGTTTAGGCATGAGTATCCCCCCTTGCCCCCCCCCCCTTCTTTTACTTGCCTGAGCACTCATTGGATCTACAGCTCTTCTTCGTGGTCTCACAGGCTTTGCTGAGGCAGCCGAAGCCATTGGTTCATGCTGCTGTCAATGAAAGCCAGTGACGAGGGAGCTGGGGGCAGGGCTGAATCCAGCTGTCTGTGTCTATAAATGCAGACAGTGAGCCTGCATGAGTTCCCCCATAGAAAGAGATTTTGTATGGGGGCACTTTCTGGAGGGGAGGAGCCAGGAGCAACAGCGAGGGGACCTGAGAAGAGAAGGTTCAAGGCTGCTCTGTGCAATTCAATTGCACAGAGCAGGTAAGTATAAACCTGTTTGTTATCATTTGTTTTAAATCATAGCTTTACAACTACTTTAACAATTCTGCAGTCTATCCAAAATTAGCTTTTCAGACCCTTTAAGAAGCACATGTGACTGATATGTTATTTAGATTACTTTGTTACTTAGGAAGTGTATGTACTATACTGAATAATATTCACTTGCCGACTAGGGCTCTATTGTGCGAAACGACATACCTGTACATTGTTTTGTTCAATAGCCACTAGATGGCGTGATTGTGCCGCCGGAGGTGCAATCGTCCCGGGATTGGCTACCGGGGATGTCAATCAATGGGTCTGGTGGACCCGATGTCCACTGGCCAGGCTGCCACCCACAATCATTCCCGGGAGAGGCAGCACAGCGATCTGCCTATGTAAACAAGGCAGATCGCTGTTCTGACAGGGAGGAAGATAGAGATAAGCAGGAACACGGTCTGTCTTCCTGCAGTCAGAGCAACCCCCACACAGTTAGCAAGCACCCTCTAGGGACACACTTAACCCTTTGATCGCCCCGGATGTTAACCCCTTCCCTGCCAGTGTCATTAGTGCAGTAACAGTGCATTTTTTTTATTAGCACTGATTACTGTAATAATGTCACTGGTCCCCCAAAAAGTGTCAAAAGTGTCAGTTAGATGTCCGATTTGTCTGCCACAATGTCGCAGTCCGGCAAAAATTGCTGATCGCCGCCATTACTAGTATAAATAAATAAATAAAAATGCTATAAAAATATTGCATCGTTTGTAGACGCTATAACTTTTGCGCAAACTAATCAATATACACTTATTGACAAACCAAACAAATCTAGCAGAATACATATTGGCCTAAATTGATGAAAAAACTTAATTTTTTAAATTTTTTTATTGGCTGTGTTTTATAGCAGAAAATAAAAAATATTGTTTTTTTTTTTTTTCTTAATTGTCGCTCTTTTTATGTTTATAGCGCAAAAAATAAAAACCACAGAGGTGATCAAATACCACCAAAAAAAAGTTATATTCGTGGGAAAAAATTACATAAAATTTTATTTGAGACCAACGTCGCATGACCGCGCAATTGTCTGTTAGAATAACGCAGTGTCGTATAGCCAAAATTGGCCTGGTCATTAAGGGGGTAAAACCTTCCGGTCCAGAAGTGGATATATTGAGGCATGCTGACTGTTAGTAATATACATATTTTAGCACTAGGAAAAGGAAACAGCAGAATGTTTTTGGCAAAACTGATTAGGCTGTGAAGTTATGGATTTCACTGCCTGCAAAATTACACCAAATAAAAAAATGTCCCAGTTTTACTCGCTGAGCTGCTTAGTTGTACTTTGTGAGAAAAGAACTCTAATTTTTTTTTATACTTTAAAAACTTTTTGTGTTTATTTAGAGAAGCTTAAAGGATAAATTCACCTTTTGTAACATATTACACCCATATTCCGGCTGTAATATGTTACAGATCCACTGGCCCCCGCTCCCCCCGAACCCCTGGTCTGACAGCTAGTGGGGCATTATCTCCCTCCCGCTTGCTGTCACAATCTGTAAAAAAAATGCACCTGCACAGGGCTCCGCCCTCCCGGCTGCGTCATCCATTCATAATGTTCTGTGAATCAGAAAACTTCAAGGTCCTTCGTGGCCTTTGTGGCTGTCGGTTTGTAGTTCTCAATGACCTACCATGGCACTGTTGGGCACTGTAGTGGTTCATTAAGTTTTCCTGTCACAGTGTAACTGGCAGGCCATATTGGAGGTATGGACAGACATATACACAGACAGTCTGCAAGACCGTGGCATTACACCCCCGATCTGCTGTTCATGGGTGCAATGCTTTATAGGTCTATTACAAAAAAATAAATAAATGCATATTTTTTTTACCTTTGAAAAAATGTGCATTTATTTTATTTTTTATTTTTTTAAAGATGAACCTATCCTTGAATTTTTTTTAAAGAGTTTGTAAACTCAGTAATTTTTTTTTTTTACAAGCTGAAAGAGAAAGACATAATGAGCTAGTATGCATCGCATACTAGCTCATTATGAAATACTTACCTTAGAACGAGCCCCCGCTGTGCCGTCCGCTCACCTCTATGACGGGCGACATGTCCAGTCGCCCGTCTTCCGGGATCACGGCATCCGGCCATCTGAATGGCCGGAGCCGCGGTGACGTCACTCCCGCGCACGTGCGCGGGAGCCGACGGTCACGGCACGGGACTCTGAAGGAACAGCACCAGCGGCCGTTAGTTCAGAGCGAATGCGCCAGTGACGTCACTGGCTGCATGTAAGGTAAATATCTCCTAAACGGTGCATGTCTAGGAGATATTTACAGTACCTATAGGTAAGCCTTATCATAGGCTTACCTATAGGTAAAAGTGTCAGAGAAGGGTTTACTTCCTCTTTAAACGTTCTTTATTTGTGTTATTTTTTTTTTCACGTTTGTTTTGTGTATTTGATTATCATTCATATATTGTCACTTTATATGTTTTGTTTTCCTTTTTTCCACTGTCTGTTTTTTTAATTCTACGATAGTTGAAAGGAGCTTCGGTAAACCTCAGCTACTATTTAAAGGCCATTGGACACTTGAATAAAGGGCAGTGACTGATTTAGGAAAAATATGTTTGATTGGTACATGTATCCTTCCAATAACTATGACCCCATTTAGTCAAACACCACATTGAGCTAAATTGTGGCTGGAAAAATGGTTCGTACTGGGCACAACTCTGGCAAAAAGATAGTTAAGCCACTCTAGGTGTCTCATTTTTTATATAAAACCTCTAAATGCGTCATCTAACTATAGTAACCATACAGACCTTCCCCTTGACAAATATTTTAGGAAGCGATAAGTGTCTCAGATGTCTTCTGCAGGAATCTCCATTTTCACCAAATATTGTAATAAATACATCTGCATCTGTGCCAGAGGCCGGGAAATGCCCAGTTTTGACGTAAATTGAATATGTCACTTCTGCAATGACAGGAAAAGGGGGAAAAAAACAATCCTCTTAAAACACACATTGTACAGCAATTATTTATGTATTTTCCCCAGAAGTGGATCAGAATACAATTGTATATATTTACGCTGCAAAGTCACACAGGACAGCCTTGTCTGGAGGGGGGGGTTTGATTATTTGCTGATACAGTTTAGTAACACTTTCTAGCCCCCTCTCCTTCCCCATTCTGTGACTGGAGAGTGAAAAGTGAGGCAGCAGACTGAGGAGCTCATAGCTCCCGCCCCCACCCCGCTTGTCAGCAGGCAAGCCGATGCACGGGGCAGGCAGCTCCGATTGCCGCCTGACACCCCGGATCACTCCCCGCTGAGAGAGAAGGATGGTTGGCTGTTGTAAACAAAGCTGACCGTTCTTCTCCCTAGAATGATCATAAGAGCCCATGTGATCCTTCTATATAGGATCGCATGTTTATATGGTAATTTCACAAACCACGCCCCCCCACAGTTAGAATCACTCCCCTAGGCTCACATTTAAACCCTTGATCACCCACAATGTTAACCCCTTCCCCGCCAGTGTAATTATTACAGTAACAGTGCATATTTTTAGCACTGATTACTGTAGTAATGTCACTGGTACCCCCAAAAGTGTAAAAATGTAATTTAGGGGTCTAATCTGTTCCCCGCAATGTCGCAGACCCGCAAAAAATTGCAGATAGCTGCCATTACTAGTAAAAAAAAAACAAACAAACAATAAAAACGACATAAATCTTTCCCGTAGTTAGTAGACGCAATAACTTTTGTGCAAACCAATCAAAATACGCTTATTGCGATTTTCTTTACCAATAATATTCAGCAGAAAACAAATTGGCCATAAAATGTTAAAAAAAAATTTTGGGAATGTTATATAGCAGAATGTAAAAAATATTGATTTTTTTCAGAATTGTCGCTTTTTTTTGTTTATAGCGCAAAAAAAGAACAGCGTCGCACGACCGCACAATTGTCCGTTAAAGTAATGCAGTGCCAAATCGCAAAATATGCCCTGGTCATTAACCACTTGCCGACTGCCGCAAGTACAATTACTGTGGTGGTCAGCCCCTCCTGGGCAAAGTCGCTCGCCCTGGAGCCTGTAGGGGGCGAGCGCGCGCCACCGGAGGCGCGCTCCTGCCCCTGCTCGTTCACGGAGGTCCCCGTGCGAGTGACCGGTGGCTCCGATGTCCGCCGGTCACTCGCGATCTCCCAATGGAGAGGGAGAAAGGCAGGTGGCTAATGTAAACAAAGCCGCCTGTCATTCTCCCTCATGTAACAGCAGAGATCATACGATCCTACTATGTAGGATCGTATGTCTCTGTGGTTACATCAAAAGCCACACCCCTCTACAGTTAGAAGCACGCCCCTAGGGACACAATAAACCCCTTGATCTCTAGTAAAGTTAACCCCTTCCCTGCCAGTGTCATTTTTACAGTAACAGTGCATATTTATAGCACTGACTACAGTAGTAATGTCACTGGTACTCCCAAAAGTGTCAAAAATGTTAGTCAGGGGTCCTATCTGTCCGCCGCAATGTCGCAGTCCCGCAAAAAAAATTTGCAGATCGCCGCCATTACTAGTTAATAACTAAAAAATAAAAATGACATAAATCTTTCCCTTAGTAAACGCAATAACTTTTGTGTAAACCAATCAAAATACGCCCATAGCGATTTTTTTTTACCAAAAATATGTAGCAAAAAACAAATTGGCCTAAAATGTTAAAAAATTTTGATTTTTACATTTTTTTTGGGGGGGGGGGGGGGGGTTGGGAATTTCATATAAAAAAAATGTGAAAAATATTGTTATTTTTTCAAAATTGACGCTCTTTTTTTTTTGTTTATAGCGCAAAAAGTAAGAATCACACAGGTGATCAAATACCATCAAAATAAAGCTCTGTTTGTGGGAAAAAAGGACGTCAATTTCATTTGGTTACAGCGTTGCACGACCGCGCAATTGTCCATTAAATTCCAGCAGTGTCGAATCCCAAAATAGGCCCTGGTCTTTGAGCAGCCAAATCCTCCGGGGCTTAAGTGGTTAAGAGGGCAAATCCTTCCGGTCTAGAACTGGTTAAGTTGGCAGTCAGATGACTGCTTCAAAATGCAGAATGCTTGTGACTTAAAGAGGAGCTCCAGGCATTTCTATGTTTTTTAAAAGTCAGCAGCTACAAAAAGTAACTGCTGACTTTTAATAAACACACTTACCTGTCCCACAATCCAGTGATGGGGTCATGTGACCCATCGCTTCTCTCCTTGGTGAAAACTTTTTAACTGTGGGCAGCTGGCTGTGACAGCTTGCGGCTTCACAGCCAAGTGCGCACTGCGTATGCACGAGTCCCGCTGTGTGTCCTGAATGGTCTGGCAGTTGTTTGGGACCTGTGACGTGTCCCAGATGACTGCAGGGAGGGAGGGGAGAGGAGAACTTCCACTAGGATCGCCAAGCAGAAGTGGGACTGGGTACCTGTGACAAAAAGTGGCGGGGGGGGGGGGGGCGTACTTAAAACAGAACTTTCCCATTTTGGTGGAGTTTGGCTTTAAATATACATTTATGATAACACTATTATTATTACTATTGTACAGGATTTATATTGAGCCAACAGTTTGCGCAGTGCTTTACAACCAAGTATGCATGTCTATGCTCTGTACCAAGGGCATAACTATAGCTATAGGGGGCCATTTCACTGCTATAGGGCATAGAGCTATCTAACTCCACATTAATTGAATAAGTAGCAACAGCATTTGGATAAAATGAATGTACATGCAGCTTAGAAAACTCTAAACCAGTGATATGCAAACTGTGGCCCTCTAGCTGTTGCAAAACTGCAAGTCCCATCATGCTTCTGCCTCTGGGTGTCATCCTTGTGGCTGTCAGAGTCTTGCTATGTCTCATGAGACTTGTAGTGCTGCAACACCTGGAGGGCCACAGTTTGCATATCCCTGCTCTATACAATTGCAGCAAAATTGATTTGTATTTCTGTACATCTAGAGGAATTGCCTTAAATATAGGGAAATTAGAAAAACTTGGAGGGGTTTGGCTAATAATGGTTTTGTTAGGGAGCCCCATTGTACATAGGTACAACCCAACTCCATCCTAGAACTTCACTAGTTGGGTTGGTGATCATTTTATGTCTACAGGTACCTATACGTAATAGTTCTTTCATAAAGAGTTAAAGGGGTTAATTGAAGATATCTATGGGGTATATTTATAAAGCAGTGAATTCGATATTCACCAATCATTGATTTAGGTGTGTGTACCTTCCCAGTGCAGGTGTTGTAAATCACAGAGATTGAATCACCGGCAGTAAATGTTTGGTGAATGTCACAATCGTGGCTTTCTAAATATGCCCCTAAGGAGCAATAGTTTACATTACTGAGCTAAGACAATAACCCTCCTGATGTCTTTGTTAAACCTTGAAGCAATTCTAAAAATAAATTGATTATTTAGTACAGTATACATTGTTATATTGTTTATATATTTACCGGTAAGTGGTGGTTTATTGGGGAGCACTGCAGCCACTTCTGCCACGTCCTTTGGCCCATTTTGTTCAAGAAAAGATGCATTGTTTGGATAAAAGCTTATTTCTTGTTTTGTGTCTACATCCTTCATACGAACCTTGACACAGACAGAAATAATATCTATGTCAATGATTTCCAGGGCTCAGAAAATCACTGACATTTACATCAAACCAAATTACTGCACAGGGCCCCAAATGTTTATCCTTTTATATTGAAAACACATCATCTAAGGAAGGAAAATGCTTCACTTAACCTTTTCAGCATTTCAAATATAAACTAAGTCACTGCCAAGATGCATACCAAGTATTCTCTATGGGTGGGCTGTGCAGTCACTAGTTCTTCTATTCTGCATATGTTCTTTTAATCAGCTGCTAAAATATCACTAATTACCGGCTGCATATTGTAGTATTCTATTGCTATTAGTGCATTCAGAGTGTAGTGCTTACCACCAAAGGAGCCACTGTTTTTCAGGTCCTCTGCTCCTGTGCCAACAACTCTGCAAACAGCCCCATGCACTCTGACACATCTGGCTGAGTTGGGAATTTTTATTGCAGATGTATATGCAGTACCCAATGGCAAACGAAATATGAGACTGTAGCAATAATATGGCAAACAATTAAAATATAGCAAGGAATGTATTGCAAATAAATGAACAGTAAAAATAAATACTATATACAATCAGTTGGTGTAGAGAGCAACTTCCCTAAACCCTATACTTGGGTAGTCCTTACTAGACCCCCAGGACAGTCCAGCAGTCTATGCTAAAGTACCCCCCTTTCTTCTGCTGGCCAGATCATTGGGGCCCAAACGTTAATACTGGAGTGCTAAGATATGTGTCCCTTTAGGAACTGATACAAGCACTGACCCTGTGTTACTTGCAGATAACTCTGTCCCTCTTTGGTCAAAGGGTTGTGATTTTTGGCCAGCAAGCTCTCACCAAATCCTGTGTCAGCAGATACCCTCCTTCTGTTCACTGTGTGAAACACAGCCAGTCAAGGTCCCCAGCATCGTTCCCCTTTGGTCAGGCAGAACACTGTACCAACATCTGTTGATTTCTCTTATGTCCCAAGCTGTCTGTTGCTGTGTCTCTAGGCCTATGGGTTGCAGCAGTGAGCAGTCTGCTGGCAGCCAACTGTGCAGCCAGTCCTCTGAAAATGGCCTTCGTATTTCTTCTCCTCAGCCTGGGAAAAGCAACACTCCTCTTCCTCTCTGCTCTGAACTCCAAAAGCATTGGGATTTGTAGTTCCTTTTGCTCAGTCCATAAAGCATCTTAGTCTATATGGAACTCCACCTCCATGCTGTATGCAGAATTATTCGTAGAGGGCAGGCTCGACACTGGCTGCACAGTTTCACAATAACTATAATCTTTTCCCTAAACTGTTCCTGTATAAAAGTCTCCACTGCAGCACAGACATAAGAGTTTTTTCTCCTGCCAGAGCTGCAGACTGCGCTACAAAAGTTTATGTACAGTATATGTGTATACAATAATTCTCTACCCATTACACTAATGGCCAATTAAAAGCTGCTGTAGTACAACATCCTTTGATGTCAACAAATCCTAATAATATATATAGCACTATTTACATAAAAATATATAGGCATTAAAAAACAAAAACATTAAAGTGAGCAATGCTCCAGATATAATTTCAAAAAGAGTCCAGTGCTCCACAAATAATATTTTCAAGTGCAAAAAATTGAGACCCCCTTGTGACGAAGTTGGAAGTGACGGAACGCATCACGGTGTGGCTACATGGCAAACAGAAGTGATGCAGTGGCGTTGGGAGAACGAGTGGTGAACTCCCACCAGTGGTCAGAACCAGCGTGGAGGTGGTGAGACAGTTGACATTCTTTCAATATGTGAGTGATACTCTTTTAATAAATGATCTGGCATCGGAAGTAAGGAAAGGAAGGCTTTCCTTTCTCTCTTTTTTCAAGATTTTAAGTTTTAAAAGGGTGAAGAAGTGATGTGGAGTCTTGCAAGTGGAGTTATCAAGCGCTTTTGCCTACTCATGAGAATGGGAGGCAACGGGGTCTGGTGAGTAATTTTCCTAAGGGAAAATGGCACCTTTATCACGGTGGTGGTAGATTTAAGGGGTTTCACTGTTAAAAAGCATCTACAGTGGTGTGATACACTGATATGGACATTCACGATTATTATTTTCATCTTTATTTACATTTTTTTTCTCTTTTTTGATGTGCTACTGTGGAATATCATTGAGTTTAATATCTTTTTTTTTTCACCTTGAGTGAATAGAGATATACTGTTAGTGTATGTAACTCCCCTGCCAAGTTCAAGCCTGTATATATTGTGCTCCGCACCAGAGGCGTAACTAGAACCTTTAGGGCCACGGTGCAAGAATCCATGAAGGGCCCCGTGACCCCTTGCTGGGCCCCTTCCCTTCAAGCCTGGGGCTCTTCCCACTGATCCTGGGGCCCTTTACTCTTGTTGCGGGGCCCTTTATTATGGTCCCGCAGTGGGACCCTTTCACAAGTTCTGCAGTGGGCCCCCTTCCTGCCATCTTGGGGCCTCCCCACGGCGGTGGTGGAATGCCAGGGCCCGGTTGCAAGTGTGACCTTTGAGATCCTGGAAGTTTTATTTTTTGGTATTTTAATTGTATTATTTTTTATAATTTTTTTTTACTTTTTTACAGTGTCACTGACTAGGACTCTGTCCATTCAGAAAAGGAAGGAGCTGGTAAATTACATATTTACCAACCCCTTCCTGGTTTTCTATTGTGACACATCCCCTGCAGCAGCCGGCACGAGAGGGAAGGGAAGGGAGCACAGTTGGGGGGGGGCAGTAGGGGGGGACCAGGGGAGCACACAGGGGCCCAGAAACAGCAGAACACAAGTGAACTGGATAGGAGGAGTGGCGGGGGCAGCATACAGAGGAACCAATCTCCTCCATTTTCCTCCTGCAGCTACATGAGGAAAAAGAAGAAAAGTGATTTCTCTACATTCTGCCCCCACTTCCCCTCCTATCCAGGTGTACAGGGGAGCTGCACAGGCCCCCTGGAGCATGGGACCCAGTTGGAATTGCAACCCCTGCAACCCCTGTAGTTACGCCCCTGCTCCACACCACTCCACTCCACTCCACCAGATTTTCTAAAAACTGTGGTATCCATATCCTATTTCTGTAAAGGCACATCCAATCATATGAGAAATCACCAGATATTTTTGACCCTCTAAAAATAAGACTAGGTCGAAATGTACTTTGTTTCCAAAAGGAGTTTCCACCTTCTGCCACAACTACAATTCACTATAGCAGGGTTTCTGAACTGGGGTTCGCTGCGATCCACTGTCAGTCTCAGGCAGCACACAGATTGCATTTCCTCTGCTGACACATGCAATTTTGATAATAGAATGGTGCTAGTTATACTGACTATGAAGCTGAACTTCAGTAAACCTAAAAACTGTCCCTTGCAGTGGGACCCCTTCTCCCAGCACTGTAAGGCTACATTCACATTGAGCTGAGCATTTTCAGATGTTTTTTTCAATCATTTTTTTTAAAGAGTTTTTGAGTATTGTTTTGAGCAGATTTGCAAATATTATAGTCATTTTTTCAGGCGTTTTTTATTTAGGCCTTTTTGCTGTGGCCTATAGAAACCTGAACAGGGATCATTGAAATTAATAGGATTTTCCTTGTTGAGCATTTCTGAGCATTGAGTTAAAAAACACTGATGTGTGAATGGGGCCTAAGGGTTAAATGTGCATTTCTGTTACATGGGAATAGAAAGTACAGCTCAACAGGATTCTTTCCAGCTGCAAATCCAATGTCATGAAATCACTTCCCGTCGCCATTTTGCCAGTTGCAGGCACTCTGACATCAACACATACAATGCATGGACCAGCAGTCCTCCAATGTAAGTGAGTATGCCGAGGTCCCACCTACAATCTGAAGCACTAGAAAGTGAAAAAGAACCCCAGCTGCTTAGAAGTGAGGGATAAGGTAAATACAACTACTTTTTTTGCTCCACCCTGGAAAAAAAATAACCAAAAAAAAACAAAACAAGCATTTAACACTTGCAGTGCAGGGGGAGCCCTAACTTTAATGTGTGTTTTCAACCAAAATGTATTTTATAGTTTTGGATAGAGTAGAAAATGGTTAAATTCCCTGTCAAATTATCTATTTTATTTCTGCTTGTGTCCTGTTAAGGAGACTTCCCATCACTGCTCTGAAGACGCAACATTACTTAAACAGACATCTCCCCAAATTAGGGAAACTGACCTTTTAGGCAGTTCTGACCAGAAGGTAACAACCTAACAGATGTTTCAACCCTTCCGCAGTTTATTTGAAACAAAAAAATTGCTCTGGATCTACAGTATATTTAATTTAGCCAAACAAGGCTTACTTTACCCTAAGCTACTTGAAAGCGGGTATGGGCTTTTCCAAGGGGAATTTGGCCTATTACATCATAGCCAGAGCTCAGTATTACCTGGATTCTGTTATGTATCTCAGTTTGTGTGTAGCCACCCTACCCTAACAGGAATAACTCTTTAAATCTAGTTTTGCTGGGCTGTAGTCAACCTAAGATAAATTTAGGGTTTTTTGTTAATTTGGTCTTTCATTTTGTTTGCTTCTGCATGCTGTCAGGGAAACTCCCTGGCAATAGTGCAAAAGATTAGAAAAATAATTAGGCCTAAGACCTAAACTCACAGTGGCTTACTGGAGGTAGATTCCAATAAGGAATGGAGCATCCAGAAGGAAATTTGGTTGGTAGAGGGTACTGGGTAGATGAAATTTGGCTTAAACCTCTTGGAGTTCTGTGTCTCTCCTGGGAAGTTTTATGTTGCATCTGTTCTACAGTCCAAGATCCAAGGAACACAAGATGCCAGTTCGGCTTAAACAGCCATTTACCTGTAAAGATTGTCAATAGTGTTCTGAAGTGTATCGTTTGAGTGTTCTGAAGGCTATTCTGTGCCCTAGCCCTTTCTGATTGGAGTTTATGGTGGCATATAAACTCTTTAAGCATCTCAAAAGTGACTAGCACTATTTGGTCCACGTCATCACTACACTTCAAGAATCCTACTCTGGGGTAGTGTCAGACTACCTCACCTCTGAGGGTCCCTAAAAGCCTCAAGGAACAAAGGGGGTACTACCTGTGTAAATGCCTGTCCATCACAGTCTGATCATCACTGTCGGTTGCCCATGCATTTTAAAGCCTGTCAGTCTGAGTGAGTGTTCATTTAAATGAATTATATATATATATTTAACACTAAAAGAGACCACCTTGAACTGTGTTTGGGAGAAATGTAGTCAGCTACAGTCTCTTACATTTATTTGCAAAAAAAAAAGGAGTGCCCAGATGGGACTTTGAATGAGGTGCACGCAATAGTCACTACTATGGAATAATGAATGTCTTTGTTTATTATAAAAATTGTATAACATTTTATAATAATTTATTTTTATAATAAACAAATACATTCATTATTCCATAGTAGTGACTATTGCGTGCACCTCATTCAAAGTCCCATCTGCAATTGAATTAGGGATGGAGGTGCACACAATCGCTAGTGTCAGACCATTCCCCCTTTCTTTCTCTTACATTTATATGATATGGAGAACCTTTGTAAATCCTAATACTGTTATGATTTATAGCAGGAAGAACATTATCCTAGTTTTAATCTAAAATGATTCTGGTATGACCGATGAAACCTGGAATATATGGAAAATGTGGTTGTAGGCAAGCACATTCTGGAAGTGTTTAGTTTCTGGTAATAAGTGCCATAACTGTACCATACTACCCATTTCACAGTAACTAACAATACAGGGATCCAAGGTTTTTCGGCTAGTCAAAAAGTAAATTCCAAGCATAAGTACTTTTACAGTGTTGGATAAGTACCATATCTGAATTCAAGCACCTGATAATGATGGAATTACTAAATTTACTGTCTACATATTGTATGAAAAATTGCCTATATTAATGACAGTATTGACAGTATAGAAGATGGTTTTATTAAAAATGTTAATGGCCAACTCCTTTCAAAATGGATATTCTAGTTTTAGATAAACCCTGATGGGTTGAATTCACTTATTGTTGGATGATTTGTGTTTTCTCCACCCTACCATGCTATAGTGAATTAGAAGAGGAAGCACAACACTGTTATTTGACTTTGAAATAGCAGTAACGGTACTGGGCTACTTTAGTTCTCAAGAGACATTAAAGAGACATTAAAAAACAATCTTTTATTGAACTTGCTAACAAGTATCAGTTTATGAGGGCATGACTGTTAACACTAAGGCTAGGTTCACACTAATACGGACAGTGCGTCCCATGTTTGCTCAAGCACTGCAGCCTATTCATTTGAATTTGCATGCACCTTTTTAAAAACCTGGCCGCAGGTCAAAAGTTCAGTTCCTGTACCCGTGATCGAGCGGCGGGCTGAGATTTGTGGGGGTGCCGTTTAATCGCAAGTGCGATTCAGCTGTGGGTGTTTGCAGGTGCAGGAATCAATGTGATTCCTGTACCTGCAACTGGAACACACCGTATGGGCTAGTGTGAACCTAGCCTTAAAGCGGTATACCAGCCTCCCCCTCCAAAAATTTAAAGTCAGCAGCTACACATACTGTAGCTGCTGACTTTTAATATTTGGATACTTACCTGTCCTGGAGTCCAGCGATGTCTGCACCGCAGCCAATGTTTCCATGGGCTGTCGGGTGCTGCCACCACTATTGCCGGTGGGGGAACCAGGCATTGAAGCCTTACAGCTTCATGGGAGGGTCCCTAATGTGCATGTGTGAAGCGCGCTGTGCATTCAGATTGGCTTTGCGTAGGGGGAAGGAGGAGGGCCAAACTTCTGAGGGACAGCGCCGCGGCACTGTCTCCCGGAATTGGGGAAGTGTTCCTGTCAAAAACACCTGTTTCCCCCTCCCCCCTGAAAGGTGCCAAATGTGTCACCAAAGGGGGGGAGAAAGCAAATGAGCGGAAGTTCCACTTTTGGGTGGAACTTGGCTTTAAGCTGGCTATAAACTAGTAAAATTTCTGTTGAATTTTTTTGTTTTAGAAACAAATATTAATATTCTAAATATTAGTGGGGTCAAACCAACAATCGATTTCTACTAAAAAAAAATCTGAACAAAGTGGGATGGAAATTTTTCTCAAATTAATGAATTTCCAACAGGGTATGGGGATTTCGTCTAGTCATCAAATGTACAAAGAATTTTCCAACAAATGCTCCTACCAACATTAGTACCTTTTTTTTTTTTTTTTTTAATAACAAACATGTTATACTTACCTACTCTGTGCGATGGTTTTGCACAGATCAACCCCCATCCTCTTTTTTTTTTTTTTGGGTTACCTGCTGGCACCCCTGGCTCCTCCAACCTGTTCTTGCTTTGGGGGCACTTATTGCTTTGGGGGCACTCGGACTCACTCCTGAGCCACGCTCTGTGTGTCCACTGACATACACAGTGCGGCACAGTGCAAAGACCCCGCCCCCTTTTCCCAAAGGCTGTGATTAACAGCAGCAGGAGAGAAATAGAGAGCAATGATGCTATTCTTGTGCACAGTTCTAGATGGACATCAGGCTCAGGTAAGTATTAAGGGGGCTGGGGGAGGGGGAGCTGCACAGAGAAGATTTGTTACTTTAATTCATACAATGCGTTAAGGTAAAAAAACTTCTGCCTATAGAACCACTTTAAGTAAGTCCTGAAAATATATATTTTTTATATTCTACCAACAAGATAAAAATGCATCTTGATTTGTAAACAAAAACAGGAGCATTTTAATTTCACACTTAAAAAGAAGCCACAGAAAATCTTGGAGAAGAATCTTCTTTAATAATGAAAGAAGTTGACAAGTGGGAATGGTGAGCAGGAAGTCAATTACTCAGGAAGCCAATAATATTTTAGGCATTAGATCAATTTATACAGCTCTAGATATAGCTGCTAAATGTTTTTAGTATAATATCAACTGCTGTTAGATGGTTTTCATACAGTGTAGTGATTCTGCACAACATAAGCAAATCTTGTTGAATTATTATAAGGCCAAGCTCTTTATTTTCAAAACTAAGTGCTAAAAAGAATTGAATAAGCTATGGGAAACTCCATTTATTTTGTACCTACATACACTACCCAGGCCTCCTCATACTTCACCTACCATTAGTAGATGTAAAATGTACCTATAAGGAAAAACGTTATACTCACCTTACCCTGCCTTTGGGACCTAGACAAGCATAGCATGCACTTCTTCTGGCTAGATCCTTGGAAATACAGAGCAGTTAACATTACGGGGAGAAGATACTCTTGCAACAGCCTGGATAGTCTTCTACCAGGATTTCCCCTGCTCTTTATTCCCCAGGAATCCCCAGAAAGGACAGCGATGTCTCACTCAGTGATACTGAAGATGAGGGTAAGTCTAAATGTAACTTTTTTTTTACCGTTACGTTTTACACTTACTAATAGGTGGTTTGTAAAGGCAGAGGGTGCCCAGACAATCTGAGTTCACCTTGCATTGTACTTCAAGGTCCACTTCAAACCAGATATGAAGTAGATACATCTACTGACACTAGATGTCTACTTTATTACCAAAAGTATTGGGACGTCTGCCTTTACACGCACATGAACTTTAACCGGTTGCCGACCGCCGCAAGTGCATATACTGCGGCGGTCAGCCCCTGGCCAGGCAAAGTGATGTACCAGTATGTCACTAGCCTGTCACTTCCTTGTGAGGCTAAAGCGGGCGAGCGCGCGCCCGCGGAGGCGCATGCCCGCCCCGGCTCGTCCCCTGGGAAGTCCGTGCGTGTGACCGGCGGACCCGATGTCTGCTGGTCACTCGCGATCGTCCGCCGTGAAGGGAGAAAGGCAGGCGGCTGATGTAAACATGCCGCCTGTCATTCTCCCCTGTGTAGGAATGGTGATCATATGGTTCTACTATGTAGGACTGTTGATCACTGTTCCTACACCAGTAGCCATGTCCAATCACTGTAAGAAGCACGCCCCTAGGGACACACTTAACCCCTCCTTCCCCAATAAAGTTAACCCCTTCCCTGCCAGTGTCATTTTGCAGTAACAGTGCATATGTATAGCACTGATTACTGCAGTAATGTCACTGGTAACCCCAAAAGTGTCAAAAATGTCAGTCAAGGGTCCGATCTGTCTGCCGCAATGTCGCAGTACCGCAAAAAAACGCAAATCGCTGCCATTACGCGTTAAAAAAAACACCAAAAATGACAGAAATCTTTCCCTTAGTTAGTAAACACAATACCTTTTGCGCAAACCAATCAAAATACGCGTTTTGCGATTTTTTTTACCAAACATATGTAGCAGAAAACAAATTGGCCAAAAATGTTAAAAAATTTAGATTTTTACATTTTTTCGGGAATTTCATATAAAAAAAATGTGAAAAATATTATTTTTGCAAAATTGACGCTGTTTTTTTGTTTATAGCGCAAAAAGTAAAAATCGCACAGGTGATCAAATACCACTAAAAGAAAGCTCTGTTTGTGGTCAAAGGTACAGCGTCGCACGACCGCGCAATTGTCCGTTAAAGTCACGCAGTGCCGAATCGCAAAAAAAGCCCTGGTCAGGAAGGGGGTAAAATCTTCCGGGGCTTAAGTGGTTAATAGCATCCCAGTCTTAGTCCATAGGATTCAATACAATGTTGGCTCACCCTTTGTAGCTTTAACAGCTTCAACTCTTCTGGGAAGGCTGTCCACAAGGTTTAGGAGTGTGTCTATGGGAATGTTTGACCATTCTTCCAAAAGTGCATTTGTGAGGTCAGGCATTGATTTTTGGACGAGAAGCCTGGCTCGCAGTCTGCAGTTTAATTCATTCCAAAGGTGTTCTATCGGGTTGAGGTCAGGACTCTGTGCAGGCCAGTCAAGTTCTTCCATTCCAAACTCGTTTATCCATGTCTTTATAGACCTTGGATATGTCTTTAAAAATATCCAATGCCAATCTGTTTAGCGGGAGGGAGGGTTACAGTTTCAGCCATGTTTTTATTGCTGACCCTGTCTTGATAACCCTTTGTCACTGGTGGAAGAAATGAGCAGAATTCCCAGTAGAAAACCTTTCCTAACTTTTCTTTGGGAATTTGATAGGCATGTTTTCAACAAATGTTAATGTATATTACCTAGTAAAGGGTTTTCCCCCAGAATTCCTACAACTGAGACCACAAAATAAAAGTAGGGTGGGATGCTTTAACTAATTTTTGTCTGTGTGCATATTTTTGGAACTTTTTAAATAAATGTAAAAACAATTTTACAAAGAGAAATATTTACCATTTATTTTGTATTAAATCTACTTAAACAGGTGTTAAAAACACATATGTATCATACATGGCTGCTGTTTCATTGTATTAGTCAGCTACATCTGATTTTACTAAATGCAAAAAAAAAAAAAAAAAAAAACAGGGAGAAATTAGCCAATCATACAGAAGCTGTCACGGTAATCACTATGACAGAGGCATTTGGAGGGGACTATGGGCTAGCCATCTACCCACTGATTATGGCCCATGGAGGAGACCAGGGATTTTGTCTGCTTCTCCCAGTCAGAGCATGGAAAAGAGCTAAGTTCAGCTTCTGATCTCATGGAGAAAGCAGATAATTTTCTAATGATTGACAACAACATGATGAATGCTGAGAGCGAGGCTTGTGTTAATTCTCTGAATAAAGACAATAAACCTTCCCTTCTGAAATGTATGGAAAGTTGTAACATTAATCGTATACAGGTTAATGGTCAGAGGAAATATGGTGGCCCTCCTGCAGACTGGGTTGGAGAAACTCCTCCACTTGGGACAGAAATATTTATCTACAATCTCTTAAAGATAAACAAATTTCACTTTTCCAGTTTTTCAGTTTTGTAGTGGACAGATTACACAAATGAAAGCCAGACACCTGAAATATAGCATGTGCAATGTACTTTGTGTATCCAGGGCTGTGGACTTGTTGCTCATATGGGATGGTCTCCCTGACTAATCAAAATCGGTTTGGGTGCCTGGCTGTTGATTAGCTTACTGTTAATTAGATCACTGCTTTATTGGGGTGCTGTTAGCTGCTAGCTGTTCATTAGATGTACTGTTAGATGTACTGGTGATAATACTGTTTAAAGTTTGCATTATTTAGGATAATGTGATCTTATCTGATTTTGTATGGTATATATTCTGTGTAAATTTGCAATACAGTGAGATTCTGTTTGCACCTAAGCTAGTGTCATCTAGTTTTTGGGTGCAATTCCCAGCTATATTACCTTGTTCCTGGGTTCCTGCGGTGAAGAAGAAGTGTTTGGCAGGGTGCCAGGCAGTACATCACATTTGGTGGCACCAGTGGAATCTGCTTCCTCCCTATGGGCAATCCAAACCACATCTGGGACACAGTTTTGGGTGATATTGGAGAAGTGTTCCATGGAAGCAGAATTCCAGTGGAAAATGCAAGAAACGTTCGCCCAGTATGGAGAGCCTGATTCTGCCCGAGATGTGCTGAAATTGAGAGACGCAATCTTCCAGAAGCTCTGAAGGGAGGCTCTCCAAGTGGAGCAAGACTGTTATGTAAAGATGCTCCCTATGGCCTTGGATTGGTACTGGTTGCAGCTGGACTTAGGTATACAGTTCCTAGGAGAGCATCCCCGGGGAGAACGGCTGATGGAGCTGGATAGGCTGCTTCAGACGGAACTGATGCAGGACAATGGATATCAGGTGCTGCAATGGTATACTCTCAAGTTTGTACATGGCTGAAGGATGATATTTCCATGGAGGGCTATGATTTGGATGGTCCAGGACTGTTAAAGAGAACCCAGGAAGATCCAGACTTTGGAAGTACAGCCGAGTGGCGGAGATATGACTTCCAGGATTTTAGGGAAATGGATATTCCCAACCATCTTGGATTGCAAGAAGATTTTGATTTTTTAATACTGTAAGAGTGGGAGCTGGAATAGGCATACAAAGGGCTGTTCGACACTGCTCAACAGTACGCCCCAGTGACCTGTGATGCAGCCGGGGAGAGGAGATAGTGAATCTCAATCCCCAGCCACCAGCTCCAGAGACCAGGGATTTAATAGACTTTTCTGCTGATTAGGAATACCCAGTGAGCCTCCAGCAGAACAGCTGGCATCCATGCAGAACATCGTTGAGCTCTTCCCAGCACCAACAGCAGCTTTGGCCTTCCTGAAAGAAGAGACCTTTCCCCCACACAACCAACAGGGACATGGGATTTTATGTTGGCAGCATCTGTGGAGTTAAACAAACTTCTACAGCGGGGAAGAAGCAGCTCTTTGGCGGAGGCATCCAGGTGGGGTGCCAGGCGGTCCATCACAGAAGCATTTAATTTTTTTTTTGGTGCTGAATGTATTCAATGTACAATCCACCCAAACTACCAAGATAGCATGCTACTGTGCTGCAAGTTTGAAAATGACTTGCTAAGCTATTGCTAGACTTGCCAGGCTTCACAAGTTTGTTGTACAATTGCAGCAAGTCCGCATTGCATGACTCCAGATCAACATTCTTTGCAAAATTCTGCAAATCTGCTGCAAGTTCTGGTTCAGTTATGTTGTGTAACAGTCAGCCCACCACAGGGGTCACTGTGGCTGAATTGTCATGCTGTAGACTTGCAGAGCTCTTGCTGTAGACTCACCACTGCAACTTTGCTCTTGTTAGAGACTTGCCACACAAATTTGCTACAAATTGCAAAAGTGTCAACTAGAACTTGTGCTTCAAGTGCTCTACAAGTGTATGACTTGCCAGTGAAAATGTGTAGCAAGTTAACAGGCTTACAATTCAACACTGCCACAAATTTGTGTCAAGTTATCTTTGCTATCTGGGTGGTTAGTCTTTGCAAAGGTTATATTTCAGCTATAAATTGGTATTAAACCCACAGTGATATATTGCTCTTTACATTAAAATACACTCAAATGTCATAAGTTTCCCCTTCCTGCCTCCCACTGTTCAGTGTTTTCCCAAACTGTAGGACAGTGAGCGTGGCTTTGTGCACATCAGGAATTGAAATCTTCAGTGCTACATGTACTATGACTCTTTGTGCGCTGCCTCTAGCTCTCCAGTTTTGTGTTCAGCTGACATATGTGTAGTACCATAGACCAATAGTGCGGGCACAGTAATAGCAGCTTACTGAGCAATCGTTGGACAAACACAGAGCTAGCAGCCCATACTGTGCCTGTGTCAATAAAACACAGAGCCAGAGCACTGCCCCTCCACCCCCCCCCCCCCCAAACACACACCAATGGACATGTAAATTTCTTCCTGTTTGTGCGCCTGTCAGGGTTTTTCCTGGGAGGCCTTGCAAGGCAAAGGAGTCACCCCATAGCTGAGAGCTTCACACACAACACACTTTCAAAGGCTATTATTATTAAGGCTAATATGCTTTTAACACTGCACAAAAAGA
The DNA here is from genome assembly GCF_965119305.1 of Pelophylax lessonae. Taxonomy (NCBI): domain Eukaryota; kingdom Metazoa; phylum Chordata; class Amphibia; order Anura; family Ranidae; genus Pelophylax; species Pelophylax lessonae. The sequence continues at coordinate 426,539,405 of NC_138772.1, read as the reverse complement.
GGACAGGAAAAACTACTGACGTAAAGTAGGATGCTACTTTTCTCCTTTTTTAATTTTTATTAAGGTTTTAACAACACTTTAATACATTTACAAGTGACTTTTTGTGGGCTACATTCTGCTTTCAGCAGCAAGATACAACCTTAGTTCCTGACCCTGCTCATGCCCACTTTGGACTTTCACTCTCCTTTCGAACAAAGGAGAAATCCCTGTTCTTCAAACCAATTCTCTATAATATAAAATAAAGGAAAAATCCCAAAGAAAAAGTGGGACCTCTGTGTAATTGCTGTGGCTAGAGATCTGGCATGAGAATGTAGGAGCAACGCTAACACCGACCAAATTCCTGAGAAACATTCGATGATTTAATGCTCCAAGATCTACTAAATATTTTGGTGGACTGCACATGTGTATTTTGAATTACTTACCATACATTTGTACCACTTTGTACAGCAACAGGGGAGAGAACTAAGATAAAAATGTATAAAACAATAATTCTCAGTATAAGTATTAAAATATTTCTAGGTGACACAATGGGAGGTTTTCATATGCCTGGCCAATCAAATCTATGTCATGTGAGGCAGCCATATAATTCCATAACCAACAAATGTCCCTTGAACATTTTCATCAGGCTGTAGTGCAAGGACATTGTGACGCAAATACAGTAGTTATTGGTAATTTGTAAAGAGTGTTCTACCCATTAAAAGGATAGCTTCTTTGCGCTTTGTTATATGGTATGAGTAACATGATAGAAAGACATAAAAAAAATATGTTGCGCATAGTTAGAGCTCATTTGTTATGTATTAGTCAGAAGATGATTCAGAGGGCATTTGTTCAGTGTAATACATGCAACTTTAACACATGGATTTTAGAAAATTACTGACTGAAAGCCAGTGCAGAATGTCTATGGTGTTATCACAATCAATTAGCATGACATATACCTTGTGCAGCTGAAGTCCCTTCTCAGAGCTCAGAGCCATGGACAGGAAAGAGGCTTTTATCACATCTCCGATGTCTCCAACATACAGCTATCAAAAGTCGTCACATGTAAAATTATTTCTAGATTAGTGTATTTATTTACATAGTTAAAAAAAAAAAAAAAAAAAAAAGATTACATCAGCATTCAAATATCCTCAAGCGTTTAAAAAGAATGTACTGTATCCTGAATAGTATAAGCAAAGATGATTAGTGCCCCTCTGCATAAACTCTTGTTTACCAGCCATTATAGAGCACAATAATATCCTAATTGTCATGCCACAATACCAGACTGTGCCAAATGAAATATGTGCCAAATGAAATATGAATATACGTTTTCCAGTACTAATACAATTTGGCTTCTGCAGAATATCGCAACTTTCTTGATGACACCATATGGCATTTTAACATTCTCCTGGATGGAGGGAAGCAATAACTGACCAGACGGATTCCATGAGGAGCTCTTTCACTTGAAGGAAGCTATTGAGAACCTTTAGATTCAGGATGCTGGCCTTGGAGATAGGGAACGATGTTTGAAAAGAGACTCTTTCCTTTTCTAATAAAAGGGCTTTATAGATCCACCAGTCTTTTTGGTGATGCTGATTTCTTTGATAGCATGAAGCAGGGTGGGGGGCAAAAACCTAAATTCTAGGTTGTAGACTTTGGATGCAATGGGGTTGATATACTAAAGACAAATATGCCCTTCTCTTTGCTAGACAAGTTGCATTTTGCAAGGGTACTTGCCCCAGAGCTTAGTAAATGAAATCTCACTTTCCAAAAATAACTAATAATATGCAAGGAAAATTTTTACTGCACATGATTTGATGATGGATGTCAGCATAGCTTTATCTCATTCACTAAGCTCTAAGACACATTGTGAATAGTCTTTCTGCCTTTAGTAAATTAACCTTAATGTCCTGGCTGTAGGACATGGGAGGAAAGGCTGAGCGGTCTACATATGGTCCAGAATGAATGGTGCACACATGTGCAGCACAACCCGCTCACCAAGCATGAGGCTGTGTAGACCCAACAGGAGTGCATGGGCAAATTAGAAAAATGGTGCACCTGACACTCCTGTGCTAACCCCTTATGAGACTGAGAAGAGCAAAAAAAAAAAATACATACAGGATCGGGGGACAGGCCCCATCCAGCTTGACTCTGCCGTCCTGCTGAGTAGACTTTTCAAGGGGTCTTCAGGGACAGGGTTCCAACAGACAAGTGCACTGCGGCCCTGGATCTGTAAGGCACACTGTGGCTAACTCATATGATACACCAAGGGTGTCTAGGAGATTCCCTAAAGCAGAGTCAAATTCCCTGTCCAGCTCTCCTAGAGTAACTGCCGGTCTCCTGGAATCTCCTCCATGCTCCTGAGACTGTGCTGGGAGACACAGAAAACCTTATGGCAAGTATTGATGGAAAGCACATTACAGGCAGGTTAACCATTGATATTGCCCTTAGCAACCAGTCAGCTGCTCTCTTAATTTTCCTATCTGCCCTATAAACATAAGCCTAAAACACCAAGACTCTGTTCACACTAGTGTGACTCCAAAGCCGTGTGATTTTGAGTGCAACTTTGATATTTCTTTGACGTGACTTTACACTCTCAGGCACTCAAGTCACAAGAAAGTTGAATCAAAGTAGTGCTGGAACCTTTTCAAAGTCGCTGCGACTTTAAATCGTATAGATTAAAATGGGTACCATTGAAATCAATTGGCTGCAACTTGTGTGAACGGAGCCAAACAGATTATTTTGGCCAACACAGGTAATTATTCTATAGGACACTATTTTTTGTGAGGGCAATTTGTTTGACACATTTACGTTAATAGCGGAAGTGGGTTATCAGTTATATGATGTTCTGATCAGCTACTTTGTTAGCACTTACCAGAAAAGGATGATAGTGCAGATTCATCACCTTGTGCAATTGTGATTTCCCAGCTTTACCATACACAACAACAGACAGATCCAAATCTTCTTCCGCTGGTGTGCCAAGCACTTGTAGCTGCCATCGTCCTTGGGTTAGAGTGCTGAAAGATTTTATCTCATTCAGTTCTGCTGCTGATTCTGTATAGAGGGAAAAAAAGTGTGAACTAAATAGGAGAGCAGAAAAGAAGAAAAGAAGAAGAGGAGGACATATGGCTAGATTAAATATTAAACAGGATGTAGCTAGGGAAGTAGGTGTAGGGGACTTGATTATGACTGATGGGATCCATAGTTACAGAACTAGTTACATTGTTAAATTGGAAAAAGTGCATATCAAATAAGCTCAACATTTTAAACCCTTTGGAAAAAAAAAAGTATCTTACATAGTCTACTTGCCAGCTTGCTTTTTTGGAGAACATTCTCCCCTGACTACATAATGTAAGTGAAAAAAAAGAGTTAAGGTACCATTAACATGTAAACAGTGGCAGAACTACCAGGGTCGCAGCAGTTGCAATGGGCCCTGGAGTTATGCCACTGTGGGGGGGGGCCCGCCGTTCTGTCGCTGCGAGGGGCGGGGACCATGCCTGCCTGTTCTGTCACAAGGAGGGGGCCTGCGCCCGCTTGCTCTGTCACTGCGGGGGGGGGGGGCGCCCCTGCCCACCTGTTCTGTCAGTGAATTAGAACCTGTACTGACAGTCCCTCCTACCTCGCACGGATAGGAGACTGCCAATCTTCTCCTCCTGCCCCTCTCCTGTGTGCCCTGTGGGAAGTGTAAATGATCACATTCAGCTGCTGAGCTTCACCCTTCCTGCTATGCACACAGGAGAGGGGCGGGAGGAGAAGGAGCAGATCAGTTATCTTCTATCTGTGCGAGGTAGGAGGGACTTTCAGTGCAGGCTCTGAGTCTGAGATTGTATGAGAGAGACACTCTCAGCTCAGAGTACTGATAAGTGGCACTGATAGGCAGCATTGATGATCACTGATAAGTGGCACTGATTAGCAACATTGATGGACAATGATAGGCAGCATTGATGGGCACTGATAGGCAGCATTGATGGGCACTGATAGGTGGCATTGATGAGCACAACGTGGCATGAATAGACCGTATTGATGAGCACTGAAAAGTGGCACTGATGGGCAGCACTGATAGGCAATACTGATAAACACTGATAGGTGGCACTGATCGGCGGCATTGATGAGCACTGAGCGGCGACACTGATAGGCAGTATTGTTGAGCACTTATTGGTGGCACTGATAGGCAGCATTCATGAGCACTGATAGGTAGCACTGATGGCGTTGCACTGATAATCAGGACACTGATGATCAGAACCCTGATTATCAGTGTAAACAATGTACTGACAGTCTTGCTGGTTAATGGCTCTCCTTTCCTCACAAAGCCACAGTGTGGGAAGAAAGGAGTGTCGATAATCAAAAAGTCTGTTTAGCTGTTTCAGGTAATCACATGGTAAAGGGCCACTGTGATTGTACGAAGAACACAGCACTCACAGAGCATGCTGGATGAGTGCCCCATGGGGCACATGGGAGGCAGGATTCTGGGAGGATGTCCATGGACGCCCTCCCAGAACTTGAAGCCCGGAGCTCAGATGGAAAGGGGGTCAGGGGGGCCCTTCATGGTTTCTTGCACCGAGGCCATGAAGGTTCTAGTTATGCCTCTGCATGTAGACTATCTGCTAGAAAAAGTTGTTTTTCGACCTTCTCTGTTGACAATCTATTGTGTTTGTTCTACAGAGTGTACAGTGAAATGTATTTTCAGACTTTAAACAGCCAGTATGGAAGATGTGATTTTAAAAGAACTTCATTGATATGGGCATTCAGTGAGATGGCCTGGTCACCATGGCTGGCCAACATGCTGAAAACTGCACCACCTGTTACAGAGGACAAAAAAAAAGCCATGAATAGATTGATGTTTTCCTTAGAGCAGGGGGTAGAGAGACATCTGCTCATCTTCTATGGTACCCTGATTGCTATTTCTCAAACTACTGGCACTTGAGAATAAAGTAGCTCATTTGTGGTTAACACCTTCCCTTGCTTCCTTTTCTAGACAAACATTTTCACAGCTTGACAATGCCTTACAACGCTGCGAGATTAAGTTAGGATAAATAATCTTTATTGTGTTCAGATTCTCAGCTTTTCATGGGCTAAGAGTTTATTTAAGACGTAAGTGTGATGGAGACATAGTTATTTAAGCTGCTGTGAAGAGGGCTGGTGGCTAGTGCAGGCCACTCGTTGCATAAAAATGTCCTGGCTGGAATTTAACAGATTCACTGCAATTAATTTGGGTAGTGGGTGGTGGTTGTAGTGGGAATTCAGGGGAGATGCTTAGGTCCAAAGACGATGGTAGATTTGGGCCAAGGTACACTAGCTGACCAAAGGTCTGTGGACACCTAACCATCATACCTCTTTGAGCCTGTTGGACATCTCATTACAAAATCATGGTCTTTAATATGGCCCTTTATTTGTGGCTATATCAGCCTCCATTCCTCTGGGAAGACATTCCACGTGATTTTGGATTGTGCTTGTGTGAATGTGTGCCTATCCAGCTAAAAGAGCATTTGTGAGGTCAGTTATTGATGTTGGATAAGAGGAACTGGCTCATGATCAGCATTTCAATTCATCCCAAAGGTGTTCAGTAAGGTCGAAGACAGGGTTTTGTGCAGGCCACCTGGTTCTTCCATAGCAAACATATCAAACAATGTCATTATGAACTTGGATTTAAGCACAGGGGCACAGTCATGGTGAAACAGAAAAGGCCTTCCTAAAACTGTTGCCACAAGAATGGAAGCACACATTTGTCTAAAATGTCTTTGTATGCTGTTACATTACCAGTAACTTTCATTAGAAACTCCTGAACTCACATGTTTTGCCATATAGGGGTTTATATACTAAAGCTAGAGAGTGCAAAATGTGACACAATGCTTCATAGAAACCAATCAGCTTCCAGGATTTATTGCCAAAGTATAATTAAAGAAGCCGAGGTTAGAAGCTTATTGGTTTCTATGCAGAAATGTGACTATTTTTGCACACTCTATCTTTAGTAAATAAACCCCATAGTGTATTAATTATTATAGTACTAGAACCAATCTCAAACAACAGGCCTACAATTCACATGCCCCATTGCAAGTTTTTGTAATTCCCCAACCCAACCTGTGGGTTCTGTGTGTTGAGAAGATACCTCTGAGTATAGAAATTACTTTATCTGAACTGTAACAACCATGCAAAAATAATAGCCTTTTCTAACTATCCAATCTGATATCAGAAGATTATTACTGCGCACAGCAAAAGAATGGCCATTGCCGAAAATAGGTCATTAAGATAGAATTAGTTTCCAAGGATGAAGAAGATTCTCATTAACTGCTCACCCAGATAACTCAATGTTGATGATTAATTTAAAGCAGAGATGAATTTGAAAATGAAATGTTTCTAAAAATCATTAAAATTTCAATATACCAAATAGTGTAAGATTTCCTTTAGGTACTGATTACAGAAATATGCAGAAGGTATTTAAAAGTCTTTACTTCTGTCACAAATTCAAAAAACCAACAACTTAATTTAACCAATGGCAATAGGAGGAGACATACAAGTTATCTCTTTATCCCAATGGCTGACTGCACATTTAGGAATGCTCTTGAATCTCAAAACATCCAATACTTAAAGAGTTATGTGCACCACCTTGCATATAGATGTTTATGGCTTTTATGCCAACAGCAATAGAGATGTGGAAAGCATTAGCATTTTATAGAACTGAGCTAGAATATTAATGAAATACAATAATTAGACAGGCTAAGGTAAGGGCTAAAAGTAACTAAAATGTGATCCACTAACGTACTTAAAAAGGACGGTTTGAGTTTTCCTACCTCATACTTCCATGTTTTGATGTTCAGGTTTGCCCCTCTAGGACAGGTGACTGAAGCAAACTACCAAGTTGGTCCACAAAAGTTGGTAATGCAGGAACTACGGTTATATACTGTATACTCAGTATACTCTGACCACCCCCACGTTCTATGCCTTACCAAAAATCCATAAAAATGCCTCCAATCACCCTGGAAGACCCATTATATCCGGCAGAGGAGCATTAACTGAAAATTCTAGTAAATTAGTCGATGAACATCTCAGACCACACGTAGTATGTCTACCATCATACGTTCAAGATACAATTCATTTTCTCCAAATTATAGATAATCTATACATCCCTGATAATGCATATTTAGTTAAGATAGATGTTGAAGCACTCTACAGCTCCATTCCCCATGAGAAAGGGTTAGTGGCCATCAAACACATCTTACTTCAGCGAGGCGAACAGGATTGGGCATATAATGAATTCATTCTATCTTTGTTGGATTTCATCCTCTCCAACAATGTTTTTACATTTAATGGATCCCACTACCTCCAGGTGCAGGGGGTTGTGATGGGGACAATCTGTGCCCCATCGTTTGCCAACCTGTACCTAGGGGAGTGGGAACATATGTTTCTTACTGACGAGGCCCTATCGATGTACACAGACCATATTATTTTATGGCACTGGTACATCGACAATATATTTATCATATGGGACGGGCAACCAGACCGAAAAATGCATGGTGTAGAGAGAATGAATTAAAAGGAATTCAACCTTTTGTTTACCATGTCATTTGACGCAAACCATGTAGCATTTGTGAATGTAGACATATATAGAGGGAAAAACAACGCCCTCTGCAGTAGCCTATATAGGAAGTCCACAGCTGGCAATACTATATTGCACGCTTCCAGCTTCCATCCCAAACCTTTAGTCAACTCAATTTTCTATAGCCAATATCTTAGAACCAGATAAAACTGTTCAGACGATAACACATTCAAGATCAAAGCTAATATACTTTGTGATAAGGCTACTGCAGAGGGAATATTCTCACACGTCCTTAAATAAGGCATTTAGACGGGCATCCTCAGACGAGACATGGCCTCTTCAACTAAATCTAAGAAGGAAGACAACACAATTAAGGAAGGAAGAAGGAAGGAAGACAACACAATTGCCAAATATTCAAACCAAAAATGCAAAAGTAAGAAGGATTATAGAGAAATATTGGCATACCTTAACTATGGATCTATCCCTTGGTCATTTTATTTCAGAAACCCTACAATTTACCTTCAAAAAAGCAACCTCAATTAGACATAAACTTGTAAAAAATTAATTTAAAGGAGAATCCTGCAAAGGTCCATGCAAATATAGGGGTACCTTTATGTGTGAATCTTGCAAATATTGCAAATATATGCACATAGAAAAGAAACCTATTCTACCTAATGGTCCGGTTTTCAAACGAAAACACTTTGCCAACTGCAGAACTTTTGGAGCCATCTACATGCTTCTTTGTGATTGTGGATGTTTTTAAATCAGCAAAACAAAGTTGGAAATTTGGAAAAGAGCATATAGACACATCAGGAGTATGCAGACTTGCAACCCTGATTTACCTATTGGCTGTCATACAATTCTCGTGCATAATAACACATTTACAAATATACATTTTTGATTTGGGATCGTATCCAACTAAGCTCTTTAGGGGGTGCTTGGAACAAAACCCTCCTCCAGATGGAGCTCAGATGGATTCATAACATAAAAGCTACGCGGCTCCCAGGACTAAATGAAGCAGTATGCTTCAAAACTTTCCTAGAAGGATTTTCATCAGGTGGGATGGAAAAAAGAATTTGGGAATATGTAAAGCTATTATCCTTGCCTCTTTTATCACTTTTCTTTTCTTCTCCCTCTTTGCTCTATAAATACCATGTATAGATATAGTTTGTATACCAATACCATATCTTATGCAAATATGTAATTTAGACATATGTTTTGGCTGTATGTACACACTGTTTAAAAAATAAGCCACTCCGTCAATGTAGTATATTTATACATTGCTGATAAATATTTAGTGATTGACCAACATTACTGTTTTTGACCACTAGATTGCACTTCACATATACGTTGCAATATGGTGATGATCCAGGTCTACAAATCAGACCCCCTGGCATGGATAGATGCCCAGATTCTTATCCGTGGCTAATTGGAGGTAAGGAGCAGGTCTTTTTTGACCTGGCTGACATCTCTCCCTATTGCTGATATCACTCACGCATGAGGGGTGTGGAGGCACCACGCATGCACGACCCGGGAGGCCAATTTTTGACAGGGCTCTGGTGACCTACCCCATTGCACCCAGCTAGCCCATTTAGATGGGTAGTACAATGAGGGGGAGAACAGCTATATATACTGCCACCAACCTGGTATGTCCTATGCTAGAGATACTATGATTCTTTCTGATTGCTATATACTAAGTGGATTTTGTCAAGGATTATATATTGTATTCAGTGAAATGACTCCTGGTTTGGACAAAGCTTTTTTTTTTTACATATACTTAGATATGTTTGATTTTCTAGCCTTCAGTCAAATACCATGGCCATAAACTAAAATGTAGGATTTGGCTGGATATACATCTGCAGCTTCTATCTGTTGACAGGAACCATTGGCTTTCTCCTCCTCTCACAGTGACCGTCCCCTCCCCTCGCAATGACAGAACGGGTGGGCCCCCGCCTCTCGCAGTGACCGCCCCCTGCACAGTGACAGAATGGGCCGGCAGGTGTGGGCCCCCTCCTCCCGCCGTGAACGCCCTCTCCTCTCGCAGTGACAGAACGGGTGGGCGTGGGCCCCCTCCTCTCACAGTGGCAGAACTCCAGGGCCCAGTCACAAGCAGACTGCTGTGACCCTGGTAGTTCTGTCACTGCCTCTTTTATATATACAGGCAGTTTTTGAAACATGCTTATACATATATTTTGCCTTTCAGTTTATTCATGCATTTTTAAACATCCACTGCGGGGTCTTTCCCTAGTACAGCGGGTCCACCATTGCAGGTAGGCTGGACGACTATTCCAATATATCCTTGAAATATCTATATATTTGATGTACATTTACTGGAATTTTTAGGACAAATTCAACATTTTGTATCTGTTTAAATTTCAGGACCTTGTCTGCTAGGCCTCAGTGGCTCTGGTTGTTCGGGCTTGGTACAGTATCTTCTCTATTATTGTCAATAAGGATTTTCAGTTATAAAAACATATATTGTCTGCATGGTTGTGCAAAATAGGCAGAACTTTTTGAGACCGTGTTTTTATTGATACATGGAACCCACATTTCTTACACCATATGAATACTTGTAAGTTTGATACTAGGCTATGAACATTTATACACATTGTGAATCTTTGGATGTTTTTGACACAAGCATTTATATTGTAGAAAATTGATACCTCCTGCACCCCTGAGGAAGGAGTTATATAACCTCTGAAACGCTTCAGTTGGAGGACATCAATTCCAAGTATCTTTATATATTGGTGTAACCCTATTTGTATATTCCATGTATATTTAGTTAAAAATGCTTTTATTGATAAAATATGAATACAATTGATTTTATAAGATACATTTGTGATGAATGCTAAGTGCCAAAAAAGTCCCACTACAGGGGAATTTCCGATTCTATATACTGTATATTCATTCCATTATTGATATACAGTAATATACCTTTCCTTATAATATATACTTTGTGTGGTGTGTGTGTGTATATGTGTGTGTGTGTATATATATATATATATATATATATATATATATATATATATATATACAGTGCCTTGCAAAAGTATTCGGCCCCCTTAAACTTTACGAAATTTTGCCACATTTCAGGCTTCAAACATAAAGATATAAAACTGTAATTTTTTGTGAAGAATCAACAACAAGTGGGACACAATCATGAAGTGGAACAAAATTTATTGGATATTTCAAACTTTGTTAACAAATAAAAAACTGAAAAATTGGGCGTGCAAAATTATTCAGCCCCCTTAAGTTAATACTTTGTAGCGCCACCTTTTGCTGCGATTACAGCTTGGGGTATGTCTCTATCTGTTTTGCACGTAGAGAGACTGAAATTTTTGCCCATTCCTCCTTGCAAAACAGCTCGAGCTCAGTGAGGTTGGATGGAGAGCTTTTGTGAACAGCAGTTTTCAGTTCTTTCCACAGATTCTCGATTGGATTCAGGTCTGGACTTTGACTTGGCCATTCTAACACCTGGATATGTTTATTTGTGAACCATTGTAGATTTTGCTTTATGTTTTGGATCATTGTCTTGTTGGAAGACAAATCTCCGTCCCAGTCTCAGGTCTTTTGCAGACTCCATCAGGTTTTCTTCCAGAATGGTCCTGTATTTGGCTCCATCCACCTTCCCATCAATTTTAACCATCTTCCCTGTTCCTGCTGAAGAAAAGCAGGCCCAAACCCTGATGCTGCCACCACCATGTTTGACAGTGGGGATGGTGTGTTCAGGGTGATGAGCTGTGTTGCTTTTACGCCAAACATAACGTTTTGCATTGTTGCCAAAAAGTTCGATTTTGGTTTCATCTGACCAGAGCACCTTCTTCCACATGTTTGGTGTGTCTCCCAGGTGGCTTGTGGCTTTCTTCTTGCCACTCTTCCATAAAGGCCAGATTTGTGCAGCATACGACTGATTGTTGTCCTATGAACAGAGTCTCCCAGCTCAGCTGTAGATCTCTGCAGTTCATCCAGAGTGATCATGGGCCTCTTGGCTTCATCTCTGATCAGTATTCTCCTTGTATGAGCTGAATGTTTAGAGGGATGGCCAGGTCTTGGTAGATTTGCAGTGGTCTGATACTCCTTCCATTTCAATATTATCGCTTGCACGGTGCTCCTTGGGATGTTTAAAGCTTGGGAAATCATTTTGTATCCAAATCTGGCTTTAAACTTCTCCACAACAGTATCTCGGACCTGCCTGGTGTGTTCCTTGTTCTTCATGATGCTCTCTGTGCTTTAAACGGACCTCTGAGACTATCACAGTGCAGGTGCCTTTATACGGAGACTTGATTACACACAGGTGGATTCTATTTATCATCATTAGTCATTTAGGTCAACATTGGATCATTCAGAGATCCTCACTGAAGTTCTGGATAGAGTTTGCTGCACTGAAAGTAAAGGGGCTGAATAATTTTGCACGCCCAATTTTTCAGTTTTTTATTTGTTAACAAAGTTTGAAATATCCAATAAATTTCGTTCCTCTTCATGATTGTGTCCCACTTGTTGTTCTTCACAAAAAATTAAAATTTTATATCTTTATGTCTGAAGCCTGAAATGTGGCAAAAGGTTGCAAAGTTCAAGGGGGCCGAATACTTTCGCAAGGCACTGTATATATATATATATATATATATATATGTTATATTTGAATACAGGTACATCTCATAAAATTAGAATATCATCAAAAGTTATTTTATTTCAGTAATTCAATTCAAAAGTGAAACTCATATATTTTATATAGATGCGTTACACACAGAGTGATATATTTCAATCATTTCCTTTAATTTTGATGATTATAGCTTACAGCTACTGAAAACCCAAAATTCAGTATCTCAGAAAAATTTGAATATTACATAAGACCAAAAAAAAAAAAAAAAGGATTTTTAATACAGAAATGTTAGCGGATTGAAAAGTATGTCCATGTACAGTAAGGTATACACTCAATACTTGGTCAGTGCTCATTTTGCATAAATTACTGTATCAATGCCGCGTGGCATGGAAATGATCAGCCTGTGGCACTGCTGAGGTGTTATGGAATCCCAGGTTGCTTTGATAGTGGCTTTCAGCTCATCTGCATTGTTAGGTCTGGTGTCTCTCATCTTCCTCTTGACAATACCCCACAGATTCTCTATGGGGTTTAGGTCAGGCAAATTTGCTAGTCAATCAAACACAGTGATACCATGATCATTAAACCAGGTACTGGTACTTTCGGCAGTGTTTGCAGTTGCCAAGTCCTGCTGGAAAATAAAATCATCATCTCCATAAAGCCGGTAAGCAGAGGGAAGCATGAAGTATTCTAGAAATTCCTGGTAGAGGCACGCTGGCAAGCTGGTTTTGGACTTGATAAAACACAGTGGACCAACACCAGTACATGACATGGCTCCCCAAATCATCATAGACTGTGAAAAATGTTGCATTTTATTTGGAAAAAAAGGTCCTAGAGTCTGGGGGAAAAGTGGAGAGGTACAGAATCCAAGTTGCATGAGGTCCAGTGTGAAGTTTCCCCAGTCCGTGACGATTTGGGGAGCCATGTCATCTGCTGGTGTTGGTCCACTGTGTTTTATCAAGTCTAAAGTCGTTGCAGCCCTCTACCAGGAATTTCTACAGCACTTCATGCTTCCCTCTGCTGACCAGCTTTATGGAGATGCTGATTTCATTTTCCAGAAGGACTTGTCTGATTGCCTCTATGCCACGTCGTATTGAGGCAGTAATTCATGCAAAAGGAACATACTAAACTGTACATGGACACAGTGGCGGCTGGTGCTCAAAATTTTTTTTTTGGGGGGGGGGCGCAAACAGAAAAATGTAATAGGCATTGCTTCGCGGCAAAAAACACGGTAAAAAATAGCATGACTTTGAGGTCACACAAGTGTGAAAGGGGCCTTCAGTAATCAAGGTACAGTGTGCCCCCATCAATGCAGAGTGACCAGTGAGCAGTGCCCCCATCAATTTAGAGTGACCACGGTGTGCCCCCTTCAATGTAGAGTGACCACAGCATGCCCCCATCAATGTAGAGTGACCACAGCATGCCCCCTTCAATGTAGAGTGACCACAGTGTGCCCCCTTCAATGTAGAGTGACCACAGCATGCCCCCTTCAATGTAGATTGACCACAGCATTCCCCCTTCAATGTAGAGTGACTACATCATGCCCCCTTCAATGTAGAGTGACCACAGCATGCCCCCTTCAATGTAGAATGACCACAGCGTGCCCCCTTCAATGTAGAGTGACCACAGCATTCCCCCTTCAATGCAGAGTGACCATAGTGTGCCCCCTTCAATGTAGAGTGACCACAGCATGCCCCCTTCAATGTAGAGTGACCACAGCGTGCCCCCTTCAATGTAGAGTGACCACAGCGTGCCCCCTTCAATGTAGAGTGACCACAGCGTGTCCCCTTCAATGTAGAGTGACCACAAAGTGCCCCCTTCAATGTAGAGTGACCACAGCATTCCCCCTTCAATGTAGAGTGACCACAGTGTGCCCCATTCAATGTAGAGTGACCACAGCGTGCCCCCTTCAATGTAGAGTGACCACAGCATGCCCCCTTCAATGTAGAGTGACCACAGCATGCCCCCATCAATGTAGAGTGACCACAGTGTGCCCACTTCAATGTAGAGTGACCACGGTGTACCCCCTTCAATGTAGAGTGACCACAGCGTGCCCCCTTCAATGTAGAGTGACCACAGCATGCCCCCTTCAATGTAGAGTGACCACAGCGTGCCCCCATCAATGTAATGTGACCACAGCATGCCCCCATCAATGCAGTGACCAGCTTGCATGCCCCCATCAATGCAGTGACCAGCTTGCCGTGCCCCCATCAATGCAGTGACCAGCGTGCCGTGCCCCCATTATCAATGCAGTGACCAGCGTGCCGTGCCCCCATCAATGCAGAGACCAGTGTGCGTGCGTGCCCCCTTCAAAGCAGTGTGTGGGCCCCCCCCTGACTCCCTGAGGCATCAATTCACTTACCTCACACTGGTGCCATTACCGTGCCTGGCATGCTGCTGACGGGAGTCGGGACTACTAAGACAAGACGATCTCTTCTTCTGTCTTCTTCCTTGATCACGCGCCGGCCCTCCCCTATGGTCTGAGGCAGGCGGGAAGGTGATGACGTGACGCCGGGACGGTGAGTGACTGGCGCACGTGGGGTGCAAAACCCCACCCCCCATAGACCCTAGTAGGTCCGGCGCCCCTAGTGGGCTGAAAATTGAATTCTTTTTTTTTTACACAGATTGGGGGGGGCGGCGCCCCTGTGCCCCCTATAGACCGGCCGCCACTGCATGGACATACTTTTCAGTAAGCCAACAATTCTGTATTAAAATCCTTTTTTTTAATTGGGTTTTATGTAATATTCAAATTTTCTGAGATACTGAATTTTGGGTTTTTCACTAGCTGTTAGCCATAATCATCATTAAAAGAAAGAAATATATCACAATATATGAGTTTCAGTTTTTGAATTACTGAAATAAATGTACTTTTTTGATGACATTCTAATTTTATGAGATGCACGTGTGTGTGTGTATATAATCTTTTTTTTTAGCGGGAACATGGGGGAACATCGTTCCGGTTTCTCCGGTATTGAATGTATGTAATGGCAAGGGATGCTGGGGTTTGCTGCAGTGTCTATTGATGCTGTCTGCTGGGGAATCTATTGTCGTTGGAGGGGATCTATTTTTGCGTAGGGGTCTATTGATGCTTTTGATGTCTTTTGATGCTGGGGAGGTCTATTGTTGCTGGAGGGAAATACATTGTTGCTGGGGGGTCAGTTGTCGCTGGGAGGGATCTACTGTACGGGAGAGGCCTATTGATGCTTGCAGCAGGAAGATCTGCTGTTGCTGAGATAAAACTATTGTTGGTGGGGTGGTATTTTGTTGCAAGGGGTCCTTGTTGGGTGGGGGGTTTATTTTTGTGGGGCATCTATTGCTTCTGGGGGTGGATCTATTGTTGTGAACTATTGCTGATGGTGGGTCTATTGTTGCTGGAAGGGGGTCTGTTGTTGCTGGCTGCAGGAGATCTATTTTACTGCTTTCCTCCTCACCATTGACAAATTCCATACACATTACTTAGCACCACAAAATTGTACTTGGATCTGTATTCTCTAAAAGGGGCGGTACTGGGGAGTGGGTAGGGAGTGGAACCAAGAGGCAGTGCTTGGAGGTGGGTAGGAGCAGAGACAAGGGGTGACTCAGAAGGGAGGCGTTCCTGCACCTATTCTCTGAGATAAAAGCACTGTGTATATCTATGTACACTATATTGACAAAAGTGTTGGGACGCCTGCCTTTACACACACATAATCTTTAATGGCACCCCAGTCTTAGTCTGTAGGGTTCAATATTGAGTTGCCCAACCCTTTGCAGCTATACCAGCTTCAACTCTTCTAGAATGGCTGTCTACAAGGTTTAGGAATGTGTCTATGGGGATGTTTGACCATTCTTCCAGAAGCGCATTTGTGAGGTCAGGCACTGATGTTGGACAAGAAGGCCTGGCTCGCAGTCTCCGCTCTAATTCATCCCAAAGGTGTTCTATCTTGTTGAGGGCAGGATTCTGTGCATGCCATTAAAGTTCCTCCACCCCAAACTCACACACCCATGTCTTTGTGTAACTTGCTTTGTGCACTAGTACATATAGTCATGTTGGAAAAGGAAGGGGCCATCCCCAAACTTTTACCAAGAAGTTGGGAGCATGAAATTGTCCAAAATGCTTTGGTATGCTGACACCTTAGGAGTTCCCTGCACTGGAACTGAGGGGCCAAGCCCAACCCCTGAAAAACAACCCTACACCATAATCCCCCCTCCACCAAATGATTTGGACCAGTGCAAAAAGCAAGGTCCATAAAGACATGGATAAGCGAGTTAGGGGTAGGGTAACTGACCTCAACCTGACAGAACACCTTTAGGAAGAATTAGAGAGGAGACTGCAAACCAGGCCTTCTCGTCCTACATTCGTGCCTGACCTCACAAATGTGCTTCTGGATAAATAGTCAAACATACCCATAGACACCCAAATCTTGTTAACAGCCTTCCCAGAAGAGTTGAAGCTGTTATAGCAGCAAAGGGTGGGCCAACTCAATATTAAACCCTACGGACTAAGACTGGAATGCCATTAATGTTCATGTGCATGTAAAGGCAGGTATCCCAATAGTTTTGGCAATAAAGTGAGTATATGTATATATATATATATATATATATATATATATATATATATATATATATATATATATATATATATCAGTATCTCACAAAAGTGAGAACACCCCTCAGTTGCGGAACTTCCAGTTTTTAACTCATCAGGTTCTCTGTTAATAGGTTTGTTTTGTATTTTTTTATATTATAAAATGTCCAATAATCATGCAGACCAAGCCACTAGGGATCTCATTTTCCAGGCTGTAGGTGGCCCTGATCTGGAACACATACAGTATCTCACAAAAATGAGTACACCCCTCACATTTTTGTAAATATTTTATTATATCTTTTCATGTGACAACACTGAAGAATTTACACTTTGCTACAATACATAGTATTATATATAGTACAATCTGTACACTCACTACTTTACATTGTAGCAAAGTGTAATTTCTCCAGTGTTGTCACATGAAAAGATATAATAAAATATTTCCAAAAATGTAAGGGGTGTACTCACGTTTGTGAGATACTGTGTTTGTGTGTGTGTGTGTATATATATATATATATACAGTGGGTACGGAAAGTATTCAGACCCCCTTAAATTTTTCACTCTTTGTTATATTGCAGCCATTTGCTAAAATCATTTAAGTTCATTCTTCTTCCTCATGAATGTACACATAGCACCCCATACTGACAGAAAAACACAGAATTGTTGACATTGTTGCAGATTTATTAAAAAAGAAAAACTGAAATATCACATGTTCCTATGTATTCAGACCCTTTGCTGTGGCACTCATATATTTAACTCAGGTGCTTTCCATTTCTTCTGATCATCCTTGAGATGGTTCTACACCTTCATTGGAGTCCAGCTGTGTTTGATTATACTGATTGGACTTGATTAGGAAAGCCACACACCTGTCTATATAAGACCTTCCAGATCACAATGCATGTCAGAGCAAATGAGAATCATGAGGTCAAAGGAACTGCCTGAAGAGCTCAGAGACAGAATTGTGGCAAGGCACAGATCTGGCCAAGGTTACAAAAAGATTTCTGCTGCACTTAAGGTTCCTAAGAGCACAGTGGCCTCCATAATCCTCAAATGGAAGACGTTTGGGACAACCAGAACCCTTCCTAGAGCTGGCCGTCCAGCCAAACTGAGCTATCGGGGGAGAAGAGCCTTGGTGAGAGAGGTAAAGAAGAACCCAAAGATCACTGTGGCTGAGCTCCAGAGATGCAGTCAGGAGATGGGAGAAAGTTGTAGAAAGTCAACCATCACTGCAGCCCTCCACCAGTCGGGGCTTTATGGCAGAGTGACCCGACGGAAGCCTTTCCTCAATGTAAGACACATGAAAGCCCGCATGGAGTTTGCTAAAAAACACCTGAAGGACTCCAAGATGGTGAGAAATAAGATTCTCTGGTCTGATGAGACCAAAATAGAACTTTTTGGCCTTAATTCTAAGCGGTATGTGTGGAGAAAACCAGGCACTGCTCATCACCTGTCCAATACAGTCCCAACAGTGAAGCATGGTGGTGGCAGCATCATGCTGTGGGGGTGTTTTTTCAGCTGCAGGGACAGGACGACTGGTTGCAATCGAGGGAAAGATGAATGCGGCCAAGTACAGGGATATCCTGGACAAAAACCTTCTCCAGAGTGCTCTGGACCTCAGACTGGGCTGAAGGTTTACCTTCCAACAAGACAATGACCCTAAGCACACAGCTAAAATAACGAAGGAGTGGCTTCACAACAACTCCGTGACTGTTCTTAAATGGCCCAGCCAGAGCCCTGACTTAAACCCAATTGAGCATCTCTGGAGAGACCTAAAAATGGCTGTCCACCAACGTTTACCATCCAACCTGACAGAACTGGAGAGGATCTGCAAGGGGGAATGGCAGAGGATCCCAAAATCCAGGTGTGAAAGACTTGTTGCATCTTTCCCCAAAAGACTCCTGGCTGTATTAGATCAAAAGGGGGCTTCTACTAAATACTGAGCAAAGGGTCTGAATACTTAGGACCATGTGATATTTCAGTTTTTCTTTTTTAATAAATCTGCAACAATGTCAACAATTCTGTGTTTTTCTGTCAGTATGGGGTGCAATGTGTACATTCATGAGGAAGAAGAATGAACTTAAATGATTTTAGCAAATGGCTGCAATATAACAAAGAGTGAAAAATTTAAGGGGGTCTGAATACTTTCCGTACCCACTGTATATACACATGTATAAATAAATTAGCCATTTGAATGTATTGTATGCAAAGGCAGTCTCCTGTATCTGACCAACATTTCATGGAGGGAGGCTGATCATGAAAATAACTGCTTTTAATGTGCTGGCTCTTTAACTAACCCAAAATGCTCTTTGGGAATCCTTTGTTTTGTATTAAATGTTTGTTTTTAAAACATTATATAGACATAGCTATCCCTTTAATATGCCAACCTGATAAAAAAATATAAACTTTTCAGCTCACACAAAACTAATTGGTGCACTCTACCTCAGTCTGTCCCCATAGATTTGGTATTCTTTGTGGACCTCCCTGTTGCCTCTCAAACAGCATAGAGATTGTAAGACTAGGCTGCCAATTCTAATCTGAACATCAACATTAATTCTCTTTCACTGCCTTCTGCAATTAAAAAATGTCAGAATTTGAATATCTGTGTCATGCTGATGCTGTATTTAAGTGGTGTAGATTCGTAGATGGATGACCTGAAAGCTACCGTTTGTGGGCTGGGCCACCTTCTTCACTGCTGGGAAAAGGAGACACAATGAGCCACAATCAAGGCTGTGCCTAATAAAAGTATGGCTTCTTAGTTTTGTAAGGAAGACAAACTTAACAACCATGTTGTAAACATCAGGAAAATGTAAGTGTCTTTCATGTTTATGTTATCACCTTTTAGTAAAATTTCAGTTTCTGTAAATTCTTCCACAGAAGGAGAAGTTATCCAGTCATTGTGATAAAATATGTATTTTGAAGAATTATAGTCCTCTTTAACCACAATTTTTTCCAGGAACCATGATTCTGTAGAAACAACAATACCGTTAGACTTTCCCTCCAGTCCACTAATATTAAAGGCTATTCGTGCTTTTCAGATCACAATAAATGCTCAGGGAATATGCTCATGTTATATGTAATATATACAGCAAATTAGCCTAGGCTGAAATAGAATTCAAAGTTAAAAGTAAAAAAAAAAAAAAAAAACACGGAAAAAATAATTTCAAGATATCTCTGAATTGTCTATGGTTCCATCTAGCTGTCATGTACGTTGTGTTTTGTAACAGAGTTAAAAAACACATTTTTTGAAAAGAGAAGCTTTTATGGAAAATCTTTAAAATAGACACTTACAAATATCATTGGCAGAGAAGGCAAACAATGGCTCTCGAGGGCCATGCTTTATATAAAAAATAAAGGTGCAGAACTGTGTTTGTTATATGGCTGTCTTATAGACAGGCAGCTAATCTGCAAAGAAAACTTAGTTTACAAAAAAAAAAATCTGTAGTATATCAAACTACTGGAAAAGAAGATGTGATCTTTCAAGGACTGCATTAGTACATATTTGCACCTCCTGAAAGGCTGCCATCACCATGGGTGGCCAATATTGTTGAGAATTCATAGCTATGGCTAAAAAGTAATATTAATCTTGGAAGGTTGGGTCTGTTTATTGGTGGAAGATCTATCAATACCTGTTTTTGTATTTCTGAAACCAAGAACAATCTTCTGAAGTTTTCCAAGATACACAGCTTTGATTTTAAAGATATCCACCTAAGACGAAAATAAAAGCAATACATTAAAATACTGGGTAACTTCTATAATATTTATGCAGAAAGTCTCACGGGCTACCATGCGTGTTCATCACTACAAATTTGATACGGATTTGTGGAACCAGCTGCAGACACTGATCACAATCTCAATAAATGTGCCAGCTCAAATTCAAAACCTGTAAGTGTCGCGCTTCATACCTGTTGCCATATGGAGTTTAGGCGTAATTTCCCTTACTGTGTTGTGATGATGAGGAGGAGTTATGTATAAATCTCCATTGTAGAGATTGTAAATATTTATGTAAATATATACATGTATGAGATATTGAGTTTTGGATTTTACATTTAGTTGAGATAGGATTGTCAATTATATGAAGCTGGGTGACTTCCTTTAGCAGTCAGTTATAGGAACCGGTTTAACCAGTCCATTTAAAATGCAGGCAACCGCTGTTTACATATAAACAACTACGGATAGTATCATCCGGTGATTACATCTTTGGAAGCGAGACTTTCTGGGGCCACAGGCTTCCAGGACACATCTTGCATATCTTAAGTAGCCATTTCAGAGCTCCTCCACAGTGAGGAGTAAACGCACCCCCCCCCACACAGAGAGGAGTGGTTAGAAAGAGGCGTAACTATGGGAGGGGGAAATGGTCCTATCCTGAACGAGATACGCCCAGAGGAAGTGACAGAGCATGATAGCTGAACCAATGAGAATTGCCCTATACAAGGTTATGGGAGATGGGTCTATATGAGGAAAGATAGAGGGACTTCCTGTTTGGCATGGGAGAGCGAGAGCCATCACTAGAGGTAATTATGGATTAAGGATTAAGGGTTTACATTGTATATTTTATTTGTGTCGGTCATAGTGTGTGTATATGAGTCTATACTCTATGCATTGTATTTGTTGAGTGAAACTAGGAATCTTTTACATTTCGTAGTATGTACAATAGTTGGATTGTTGTAAATTACGTAGGCTTTTCAAACCTTATAAAAAATAAATAATTGTTGTGTTAAAGTTTTCATTCAGTCATAGAACTCTCATTATTAACCCAAATATTGTCTGAGATAAATTAACTCTCATATATTTTTGGTAACAATACCCATTAATGTGTAGACATAAACAACAAAAAATTAAACAAAATATATTGTGTACAGTGTTTTATATTATGTTTCAAACATGCAGTATAGGTATAGTGTAGTCCATAATTTATAAATTCCCATATGCAGTGATTATTCCGATATATTCGTGATCAATGTCCCTGACCCAATTAGGTGCTCCGAAAAGTGCTCTGCCACCTCACTACTGCCCCCCCCCCCTTCTGATTGAAGGCTCACCTCATAAGATGTGGCCCCACAATTAAGCTAGGTCAGAGTGCGCCTGTGAACCACCCTGGGTTCAGTTGGTATAATGTAGATCTCACACATGTTCTGCTCACATAGCCTTTATTATTACAATAAATTGAGTACATATTTACAGTGCTTCCAGCGCACCAAACTGTGTCCAACAAATGTTAAAATCAGAGGTCTCCAAAGCCACACAGCGTTATAATGATCAGACTAATAAGCCTCGTATGAGCCCGACTGCGTTCACCGCCCCTTGCCCCTCCCCTACGTGTGTCGACACAAGGTCACGTGTCTTCCTCAGGGAGGTAGGAGATAGGAGTCTGATCATTATAACGGCTGTGCGGCTTTGGAGGCCACTGATTTTAACATTTGTTGGACACAGTTTGGTGCTCTGGAAGCACCGTAAATATGTGAGGACTCAACTTATTGTAATAATAAAAGCAGTTTTTTTAAAATGGTATAAGCACTATTTGGAGCCCTTTCTTTTCATGTGTCATCACATCAGACTGGGAGATCGGCATATTTGTGAGCAGAACATCTGTGAGATCTACATCATACCAATTGAACCCAGAGTGGTTCACAAGCGCATTGTGACCTAGCTTTATTGTGGGGTCACATCTTATGAGGTGAGCCTTCATTCAGAAGGGGGGAGCACGAGTGAGGTGGCAGATTACTTTTTGCAATTGGAACACCTAATTGGATCAAAGACATTGATCACGAATATGCAGGGGCGTACCAAGGGGTTGGCCAGACTGGCGCCCGCCAGGGGCGCAGGCTGAGGGGGGGCACAAAAAATTGTTAGTGTTAGCAGTGATTTTTGCACCCTCTGCTGAGCCTGCGCCCCCGGCGCTCCCTAGGCAGCATGCAGCTCCAATCCCGGAGCCGGCCCGTGTCCACTCCAGCCAGCATCAGTGCGGGCTCTCCGGAGCTCTGTCTCCGCCCAGAGGCCGGTCAGCGGTCACATGACCGTGATGTCATCAACCGGCTCCAGCGGCGACAGGCTGGGGATGGGGATTGCACTGAGGCTGTAACAGGAGCCTGTACTGCCAATCAGCACCTTCAGCCTCCTCTTCACTCCCAGGACAAGCTGACCAGGGAACCCCCCTCTCCCTGTCACCTCCTCTCTGTCCCTGTCTCCTCCTCTCTCTCCCTGTCACCCCCCTCCTCTCTCCCTGTCACCCCCCTCCTCTCTCCCTGTCACCCCTCCCTCTCTCCCCCTGTCACCCCCCTCTCTCTCCCTGTCACTCCCCCTCTCTTTCCCTGTCACCCTCTCTCTCTCCCTGCCACCCCCTCTCTCTCCCTGCCACACCTTCTCTCTCCCTGCCACACCTTCTCTCTCTCTGCCACACCTTCTCTCTCCCTGCCACACATTCTCTCTCCTTGTCACCTTCTCTCTCTCCCTGTCACCCCCTCTCTCTCCCTGCCACACCTTCTCTCTCCCTGCCACACCTTCTCTCTCCTTGTCACCTTCTCTCTCTCCCTGTCATACCCCCCTCTCTCCCTGTCACCCCACTCTCTGCCTGTCACCCCCCTCTCTCCCAGTCACCCCCCTCTCTCTCCCTGTCACCCCCCCCTCTCTCCCTGTCACCCCCCTCATCTCTGTCCGTGTCACCCCTTGTCTCTCTCTCACTCTGTGTCACCCTTCTCTCTCTCTCTCTCTGTCACCCCTTCTCTCTCTCTCTCTGTGTCACCCCTTCTCTCTCTCTCTCTGTCACCCCTTCTCTCTCTTTCTCTATCTCTCTCTGTCACCCCTTCTCTCTCTCTCTCTCTCTCTCTCTCTCTCTCTCTCTCCCTCTCTCTCTATGTCATCCCTTCTCTCTCTCTCTCTCTCTGTCACCCCCTTCTCTCTCTCTGTCACCCCTTCTCTCTCTCTCTCTCTCTGTCACCCCTTCTCTCTCTTTCTCTCTCTCTCTGTCACCCCTTCTCTCTCTCTCTCACTCTCTGTGTCACCCCTTCTCTCTCTCTCTCTCTCTCTCTCTCTGTCACCCCCTCTCTCAATCTTTGTGTCACCCCCCCTCTCTGTGTCACCCCCCTCTCTTTCTCTCTGTGACACCCCCCTCTCTCTCTCTCTCTCTCTGTCACCCCCCCTCTTTCAAACCCCCCCCTGTCTCTCTGTCAAACCCTCTCTCTCTCATTCTTGGGGGGGGGGGGGGGGCACTGATACAGCTTCTCGCCTAGGGTGCTGGAGACCCTAGGTACGCCTCTGCGAATATGTCGGAATAATTACTGCATATGGGAATTTATCAATTATGGACTACACTATACCTATATTGCATGTTTGAAACATAATATAAGACACTGTACACAATATATTTTGTTAACTTTGTTGTTGTTTATGTCTATATATTAATGGGAATGAAGCACAACATTTATGTTTTGAACTATTATAATACATTTCAAATAGCTGAAAATAAAGTGCAATCACTGCAGACATGCACCACTATGACATCCTATATACTTGCATTTTGTGCAACTTAACTAAAACAATGCTCATAGCTTATCTAGAGAGAATTTGGGTAGACAGAGGTGATAATATACTTTTTTAGAATTGTTGTCTCAGACACTATTTCTAATTCGTGGAGTGACTGCACTAATTACTTCTTTGCTTTGGTATAGTGTACTCTTTTTTAGGTAAGACATACATGTAAGCACAAAGTTCCTTTTAAATGTGATGCATTTACTTGAACTGCCATGTGGCCTTCACTCACATGTGCCTGGTTATCATTCAAAGAAAACAAGTATATTTATTGGCTGATGGTGGTGACACACGCTTTGGTACATTACTGATTTCATATCCGATTGGAATAATCGATCTATACTGAACAACCCATTCAAACAATATGCCACACATGGTGAAGTAGATTTTGATTATTGATAGTTAAAGTGGTTGTAATGTCAGAAGGTTTTTTTTTTTTTAATCTTAATTATTATTATTATTATATTATTATATAGTATTTACGGTATATAGCGTAGACAGTTTACGCAGCGCTTTACAACTTCAGGGTAGACAGTAGTGTTGAGCAAACACGGACTGTATTGTTCGGGTCCGTACCGGATAATTGGATTTTTGTTACCCGGACACGGACCCGAAAACTTTACTGTATGTTCGGGTTTAAATTCCGTGTTCGGTAATTTTATTTCCTGTTTTGTATGTAATGGCGCGCTTTTAATGGCGGGCTTTCAACAGCCAATCAACAAGCGTTTAACTAGCGTGCCTTAAGCCATCCCAGCCATGCCTACTAATGTATTAGTAGCTGTGATTGGCCAGCTGAAGCATGTGACCCAGGTCTTTATAAGCTCGAGAGACACAGCGCCGTGCGTCAGTCTGCTGTAGTGTAGGGAGAGAGCACACATCATAACAGTGCTGGCTGCTGCTGATTAGGGACAGACAGGGAAAAACAACATTGTGCCCGAAAAGAATGCAGGGACAGGTCGGAGTGTAGGCAGGGAAAGATATTTGAGCATTTTAGGGACAGGCTGGAGAGATTAGGCAGGGAGAGATTAGGAGACAAAGGACAGAACAATCGTCTGTTAGCATCTACATCGATTTTGCTGTGTGGGGGGTGGTGCAGTGAACAATCTTTTTGCCCTCACTTGGGACCACTGAGGAGGAGGAGGAGGAGGGAGAAACAAATATATTTTTATCAGTCTGTTGTGTGCAGCATTCAGCTATATTTTACTACAGAGTGCTGTTCTAATCTGCTATTTAAAAATTACAAATTTAAAGGGGAATTTTTTTTAAGAGCACTTGCCATGCTCTTAACTACATTTTGCTGCCATTTGCAGTACTCTAGCCCTTTCCATTTTTTTTTTTTAGAGCCATTTTAGTTCCTAAAAGTTCGGGTCCCCATTGACTTCAATGGGGTTTGGTGTCTGGGTAAAGTTTGGAAAAAGTCCGGGTCACGGACCCGGACTTTTTTTTCAAGTTCGGCCGAAGCCGCCGAACACGGACATCCAAGTGTCCGCTCAACTCTAGTAGACAGTACAAATACAATACACTTTAATACAGTAGGAATCAGAGGACCCTGCTCGTTAGAGCTTACAATCTTATGCATTCTATATAAAATGTATATAGTCCTTTAATACTTTTATACTGTGAGCCGCTCATGCATTTAAAAATTACTGCTAAAGTCCTATAACAGTACTTTAGGTTTTATGGGCTGCAGTGGTTATTCCTTTCTAATTAACAGATCTTTCAGACAGAGGGATAACTATTCTCATGAGAGCAGACTGGTTTTACTTTTTCATAAGAGCCTGTGTTTTGTGAATGCTGTCAAATTAGCCCTGTTTACAGAAAGCAGATCCTGCAGGCTTTACAGAAATTCATTTGCTGTAATATTTTGTAGCTCCTAAAATGTGTGAAGAGGAACATTTTATATTGCACATTTGGAAAGCAAACATTAACTGTTCGCAATGTCAACTCCTTGATGTCGCTAAAACAGAACCAGTCAGGATTTTTATTAACCTGTAGAGCAGCATTTTTCAATTTTAATAAAAGATGATACCATTTTATACACCAAACATTTCCATGAAAGTCTTTAATTTTACTAACAGTAACAGAACCCCATTTTTGTATATATATTTCTTTGTTTCTATGTTTTCACACATACCTACTGGACTAGGTTTTGTATAAAGTGTATTACTTGCCCTGATCCTGAATTCATTTCAGAAACTGTACTGCACCTAGCATTATACAGCTTAAAGTGGAATGCCACCCAAAAGGGGAAGTTCCGCTTTAACCACTTAAGCCGCAGCCCTATTTCGGACACTTTTTGTTTACAAGTTAAAATCAGTATTTTTTCCTAGAAAACTACTTAGAACCCCCAAACATTATATATATTTTTTTAGCAAAGACTCTGGAGAATAAAATGTCGGTCATTGCAAAATTTTTTGTCACGTGGTATTTGCGCAGCGGTCTTTAAAACGCCATTTTTTTGGAAAAAATTTGGAAAATCACATTTCACTGCATTTAAAAAATACTAAACAGTAAAGTTAGCCCATTTTTTTTGTATATTGTTAAAGATGATGTCACGCCGAGTAAATAGATACCCAACATGTTATGGTTTAAAATTGCGCCCCCCCGTGGGATGGCGACAAACTACGGTCAATAGAGATCTCAATCTGCGACGCTTTAAATTTATTTAACAGTTACCAGTTTAGAGGTAGAGTTTAGCTCTTTTTTTTAAATTATTGCCCACGCTCTGGCGATCGCGGCGATACCTCACATGTGGGGTTTGAACAGGGATTTCATTCGTGGCTCGACTTGCGTATAATTTTTTTTTTTTTGTGCGCGAGCTAACGTTGACGGGGGCAGGTAAATTTTTTTTTTTTTCCTATTTATTTATTTTTTTTTTTAAACTTTATTACAGGTTTAAAAAAAAAAAATCTGATCACTTTTATTGCTGTAACAAGCAATGTAAACATCCCTTGTGACACAAATATATAGTGACAGGTACACTTTATGGAGGGATCGAGGGTCTAAAAGACCCTAGACCCCTCCACTACACTTCCCTGTATGCAAAACGCCGAAAACGGCATTTTTGCATACAGCCGTTTTTTAAATTTGCCCTCTTTTGCAGCACAGTAACCCGAAAGTGACGTCATGGACGCCCCCTCTGGGTTACGTCATCGGAGCCCCGATTGATGCCGTTTCCGGCATTCATCGGGACTCCATCCAGCCGGCGGACGTTCCGGCTGGGTGCTCGGGGTTCCCAGTGGGACGGGAGCCCCGGGCAAAGCCACGGAAGGCGGCGGGAGGGGGGGGACATCCCCTCCCGCCCCCCCGGGTAACAATCGAGCGGCTCCCGAGCTCCTCTTCAAACCACGGTACCGGGATGATGCCTCTAACTAGAGGCATCATCCCGGTATAACCCCGCAAAGTGTACCGACGTACCGGTACGTTAGAATGCGGTAAGTGGTTAAGGACTCGTCCCCTGCTCCTCTTGCACAATTGGCCATAAGCTGTCACAGCCAGGTGCCCGTAGTGAAGATGCCGGTGCCGCCGAGGGAGGACAGAGGATGAAAACAGCTGGGGTGAGCTCAACGCTGAAGTGAGGGAAATGTGACTGTACTGCACCTAGCATAGTACAGCTTAAAGTGGAATGCCAGCTAAAAGGGTAAGTTCCACTTTAAGGACTCCTCCCCTGCTCCTCTTGCACAATTGGCCACAAGCTGTCACAGCCGGGTGCCCATAGTGAAGATGCCGGCGCCGCCGAGGGAGGACAGAGGATGAAGAGAGCTTAGGTGAGCTCACCGCTGGACTGTGGGAAATGTGACTGTCCTGCACCTAGCATAGTACAGCTTAAAGTGGAACGCCACCTAAAAGGGGAAGTTCCGCTTTAAGGGCTTGTTCCCCGCTCCTCATGCACAATTGGCACTTTTGAGGAGTGGGGAGAGCAGGTACACGATTTTGACAAGTACCAGCGCTCAGCAATGGAAGTTCTCTTCCCTCCCTCCCCCCTGCAGTCTTTTGGGACACTGACAGGTCCCAGAAGACTGCATCCACCATTCAGGATGCGCAGCGTGACTCGCGCATGCGCAGTGGGCACCCGGCTGTGAAGCTGCAAGCTGTCACAGCCGTGTGCCCATAGTGAAGATGCCGGCGCCGCCAAGGGAGGACAGAGGATGAAGACGGCTGAGGTGAGCTCACCGCTGGACCATGGGAAAGGTGAGTGGCTGTTTTTTAAAAGTCAGCAGCTACACTTTTTGTAGCTGCTGACTTTTAATTTTCTGATTGGTGCATGGAGGTCCTCTTTTCACTGTTCTATAGTTCTACTTTAAAAAGAGAAGAACTCTTTCTTTTTACATTTTGGATAGAGGGAGGATTATAACCCACATCTGATTTTTTTTTTTTTTTGCCATCTGTGTCTCATTGTGGAGATTTCCCTTTGCTTCTTGTCCCGTAGCCAAACAGGAAGTGAAAGAAAATCCCTACAAATTAGGGGAATTCCTTGGGGACCCCCAGGTCACCAGAACTAGTGTCCCCATTGGAAGATTTCCCCTCTATTACTTTTCTGGGGACAACCCAAAATTTGGGATTTTCTTTTACTCTTAATTTCACTTTCAGTGATAACGGTAACCAGGACTATGAGAGGGGGAGTCTTCTTAACAGAGGCACAGACAGCAATAAAAATAGATGTGTGTTCTAATTCCTCTGCACTCTATCAAAAACTAAAAAAAAAGTTATACTATAATACTTTACCCCTACAAATATTTAGGTTTAAGTACACAAATTTACTGAAGGCAAATCAAATGTTCACTTTGTAATATATATATATATATATAATACTCACCGGCCACTTTATTAGGTACACCTTGCTAGTACTGGGTTGGACCTCCTTTTGCCTTCAGAACTGCCCTAATTATTCGTGACATAGATTCAACAAGGTGTTGGAAACATATCTCAGAGATATGCAAATCTCCCGTTCCGCCACATCCCAAAGGTGCTCTAGTAGATAGAGATCTGGTGACTGTGGAGGCCATTGGAGTACAGTGACCTCATTGTCATGTTCAAGAAACCAGTGGTGAGATGATTTGAGCTTTGTGACATGGTGCATTATCCTGCTGGAAGGAGGCATCAGAAGATGGGTACACTGTATTCATACAGGGATGGACATGGTCAGCAACAATACTCAGGTAGGCCGTGGCATTTAAACGATGCTCAATTGGTACTAAGGGGCCCAAAGTGTGCCAAGAAAGTATCCCCCACACCATTACATCACCATCACCTGCAGCCTGAATCGTTGATACAAGGCAGAATAGATACATGCTTTCATGTTGTTTATGTCAAATTCTGACCCCACCATCTGAATGTTCCAGCTGAAATCAAGACTGCTTAGACCAGGCAATGTATTTCAAATTTTCTATTGTCCAATTTTGGTGAGCCTCTGTGACGTATAGCCTCAGTTTCCTGTTCTTAGCTGACAGGAGTGGCAACCGGTGTGGTCTTCTGCTGCTGTAGCCCATCTGCTTCAAGGTTCGATGTGTTTGTTGTGCATTCAGAGATGGTATTCTGCATACCTTGGTTGTAATGAGTGGTTTTTTGAGTTACTGTTGCCTTTCTATCATCTCGAACCAGTCTGTCAATTCTCCTCCGACATTAACAAGGCATTTTCGTCCACACAAAGCTGCTCACTGGATATTTTCTCTTTTTTGGACCATTCTCTCTAAAACCCTAGAGATGGTTGTGCATGAAAACCCCAGTGGATCAGCAGTTTTTGAAACCACAACCATGCCACTTTCAAAATGACTTAAATCCCCTTTCGTCCCCATTCTGATGCTCAGTTTGGACTTCAGAAAGTTTTCTTCACCACGTCTAGATGCCTAAATGCATTCAGGTACTGCTATGTGACTAGCCGATTAGTAATTTGTGTTACCAAGAAATTGAACAAGTGTACCTAATAAAGTGGCTGGTGAGTGTATGCATGTGTGTGTGTATGTGTGTGTATATATATATTTACTGTATATATATATATATATATATACAGTATATGTAGCACTACTCCCATGTGAGCTGCTGTGTGTGGGTTCCCCTGGGTTACCATTAGCAACAGTAGACCATTCTGACATGTTTCCAAGTGTTTTTACCTCAGACAAGGACCAGTCCAGTTTCTTTGGTTTTTATGTTTTATTAGGAACTTGGATAGTAGAAGGGATGAGTGGGATGCTCCAATTAAACTGAACTATGCACAATATGCTGGGACGATATAGAAAATGCTGATTGACGCCGGTCAACACTGACTGATGCTGGTTAACGATGTTTGAGCTAGTCAGGGCTAGGCCGCTTACTTTACTTTTCCCTTGACTGTGAAAGAGTCCTTTTAGCTTCCTAAGGTACTCCTTTTATGAGATAGCTGTCCTTTATAGTAGACTGCACTGCTGGAGTACTTCAGGGCCCTTCCTGGCACCCCCTTTTACCCTCAATCTTCAGGGCATAACAACTTGGCACCCCCTTTACTATGACACTCTGGGTTAGCTGGCTCCTTGATCCCCTTGACCCCTCTGGAGTGGTGCCCCCTCTTAGGCAGACCCCTGGGCAGATGCTTGAGTACTCACGATACTGTTTTTCCAGAAGTATTCTGCCCAGCAACTCCAATTGGTCAGCACACACTGGGTCCTCTACAGCACAGCTCATCCCCTGGTCCCTAGGCCGACTGCCTGGACCACCTTCCTCAGCAACAGGAGGAGAGACAACAGTGAAGGAGTTTAAGCATGCATGGGATAGGCATAAGGCTATCCTTCATATAAGATAGGGCCAAGGACTATTCATAGGATTCAGATATATTGGGCAGACTAGATGGGCCAAATGGTTCTTATCTGCCGACACATTCTATGTTTCTATGTTTCTATGTTTCTGTCCCCCTCCTCCTGGGACCTGGCTTCCCACCCAAAGAACCCTGTCACATGCTCCCTCCGGATTTATTCCCAATCCCAGGATGCATTGCAACAATGCCCACCACTGGGACAGTCATAAACCCTGGTGTGCTATTGGCTAGGTTTCCTCCACGGCAAGGTCCATAAAGACAGGGATGAGCGAGCTTGGGGTTGAGGAACTTGACTGGCCTGCACAACACGCTTCAACCCGGTAGAACACCTTTGGGATGAATTAGAGAGAAGACTGTCAGCCAGGCATTCTCGTTCCACATCAGTGGCTGACCTCACAAATGCGCTTCTGGAAGAATGGTCAAACATTCCCATAGACACACTCCTAAACCTTGTGGACAGCCTTCCCAGAAGAGTTGAAGCTGTTATAGCTGCAAAGGGTGGGCCAACTCAATATTAAACCCTACGGGCTAAGACTGGGATGCTATTAAAATTCATATGCATGTAAAGGCAGACATCTCAATACTTTTGGTGATATAGTGTGTGTGTGCGTGTGTATATATACAGTGGGTACGGAAAGTATTCAGACCCCCTTAAATTTTTCACTCTTTGTTATATTGCAGCCATTTGCTAAAATCATTTAGGTTCATTCTTCTTCCTCATTAATGTACACATAGCACCCCATACTGACAGAAAAACACAGAATTGTTGACATTGTTGCAGATTTATTAAAAAAGAAAAAAACTGAAATATCACATGGTCCTAAGTATTCAGACCCTTTGCTCAGTATTTAGTAGAAGCCCCCTTTTGATCTAATACAGCCAGGAGTCTTTTTGGGAAAGATGCAACAAGTCTTTCACACCTGGATTTGGGGATCCTCTGCCATTCCTCCTTGCAGATCCTCTCCAGTTCTGTCAGGTTGGATGGTAAACGTTGGTGGACAGCCATTTTTAGGTCTCTCCAGAGATGCTCAATTGGGTTTAAGTCAGGGCTCTGGCTGGGCCATTCAAGAACAGTCACGGAGTTGTTGTGAAGCCACTCCTTCGTTATTTTAGCTGTGTGCTTAGGGTCATTGTCTTGTTGGAAGGTAAACCTTCGGCCCAGTCTGAGGTCCAGAGCACTCTGGAGAAGGTTTTTGTCCAGGATATCCCTGTACTTGGCCGCATTCATCTTTCCCTCGATTGCAACCAGTCGTCCTGTCCCTGCAGCTGAAAAACACCCCCACAGCATGATGCTGCCACCACCATGCTTCACTGTTGGGACTGTATTAGACAGGTGATGAGCAGTGCCTGGTTTTCTCCACACATAACGCTTAGAATTAAGGCCAAAAAGTTCTATTTTGGTCTCATCAGACCAGAGAATCTTATTTCTCACCATCTTGCAGTCCTTCAGGTGTTTTTTAGCAAACTCCATGCAGGCTTTCATGTGTCTTACACTGAGGAGAGGCTTCCGTCGGGCCACTCTGCCATAAAGCCCCGACTGGTGGAGGGCTGCAGTGATGGTTGACTTTCTACAACTTTCTCCCATCTCCTGACTGCATCTCTGGAGCTCAGCCACAGTGATCTTTGGGTTCTTCTTTACCTCTCTC
The DNA here is from genome assembly GCF_965119305.1 of Pelophylax lessonae. Classification (NCBI taxonomy): domain Eukaryota; kingdom Metazoa; phylum Chordata; class Amphibia; order Anura; family Ranidae; genus Pelophylax; species Pelophylax lessonae. The sequence continues at coordinate 426,506,777 of NC_138772.1, read as the reverse complement.
ACCAAGGCTCTTCTCCCCCGATAGCTCAGTTTGGCCGGACGGCCAGCTCTAGGAAGGGTTCTGGTCGTCCCAAACGTCTTCCATTTGAGGATTATGGAGGCCACTGTGCTCTTAGGAACCTTAAGTGCAGCAGAAATCTTTTTGTAACCTTGGCCAGATCTGTGCCTTGCCACAATTCTGTCTCTGAGCTCTTCAGGCAGTTCCTTTGACCTCATGATTCTCATTTGCTCTGACATGCATTGTGATCTGGAAGGTCTTATATAGACAGGTGTGTGGCTTTCCTAATCAAGTCCAATCAGTATAATCAAACACAGCTGGACTCAAATGAAGGTGTAGAACCATCTCAAGGATGATCAGAAGAAATGGAAAGCACCTGAGTTAAATATATGAGTGTCACAGCAAAGGGTCTGAATACTTAGGACCATGTGATATTTCAGTTTTTCTTTTTTAATAAATCTGCAACAATGTCAACAATTCTGTGTTTTTCTGTCAGTATGGGGTGCTATGTGTACATTCATGAGGAAGTAGAATGAACCTAAATGATTTTAGCAAATGGCTGCAATATAACAAAGAGTGAAAAATTTAAGGGGGTCTGAATACTTTCCGTACCCACTGTATATATGTATATAGATATATATATATATATATATATATACACTCTGTGAACTTAATTTAGAGAAAAACAAGAATATATGCTTTCTTAAAATTATTCAAACATTACAACTCACCTATATGTAGACTATGGGAACTATCATCCGTGTTGATTTCTCTGGAACACACTTTGATTAGGACTACTATTATAGTTCCAGTGCACAACCAGGGTTATACATTTTCTGGATATTTAGGAGGAGATTCTGTACAGCCTATATAATTTTATATACCGTCTAATAATGTTGGTAAAATCCTCCAGGCATTTAGTGATTGGATGCTTTTTAAACAATTTATTGTGTGTTTACCTGTTGTGAGGACACAGCTGTGCTAGATTTTTATTTTGTTTTTTAATATCTGTATCAGAGCATTTTTGATGATTAGTCCCTGTTAGTCCATTAATCAGGTCTCTTGCTTTAGGCTAAGTTCACATGTAGGCGTTTTGGGGCGTTTTTGGGGAGTTTTTCTGCTCTAGGACCAGCTCAAAAAACGCCCAACAAGACAAATCCTATTCATTTCAATGGCCCTTGTTCACATCTGAGCGTTTTGACGTTTTAAGCAAAACGCCCAATGCTCAAAAAAGTACATGAGCTTCTTTTGGGCAGATTACAGGCTTTTTTTTTTTTCCATTGGTTACTAGTCAACCTAAAAACACCTGCACAAAAACGCCTGTAAAAATGCCTGAAAAAATGCCCAAAAAAACGCCTAAAAAACGCCTGTAAGGCTAAGTTCACATGTAGGAATTTTGGGGAATTTTTGGGGAGTTTTTCTGCTCTAGGATCAGCTCAAAAAACACCCAACAAGACAAATCCTATTCATTTCAATGGCCCCTGTTCACATCTGAGCGTTTTGACGTTTTAACCTCCCTAGCGGTATGATTCTGTCAGGAATTCTGTACCAAAAGCGGTACAATTCTTTCCATGGAAATTTGGCGTTATGTATTAAAGGCCTACAATTCTTAGTAATTACTGACTTAAAACTTACCAAAACAAGACTCTAGTAGACATCCCAGATGTAATGAATTTGAAACACAAACACACGAATTATAATCCAATCAATAATAGAATTTTATTCGATAAGGCAATGAAAAATAATGAAATTTGTCAAAGAAATTCAATACACATCCTGAGTGTGAAAAAGTTTGAAGCATGGCACTAGACAAAGTCCGACATTGCAATCTGGACAATAGAACCTTGTTTCCTTTCGGACCTTTCTTCCATTGCCATCCTTTTTAGAACAGCAGACGATGCACATCCTGGTAGGCGCTAACTTTTTTGGGGTGGGCGGTACAAAGTCCACAAAATGACGGCCTGTCAGGCTCTCTGGATTGCCAACGTCAACAGCACGTCGTCCGGGTCTATTAGCAGATACTGATGATGGTGCCGGGTGGTTGACGAAAATCTGCTCAGCCACCTTCCAGATAAAGTCCGAATGAACAAGGGGTATGGCAGTGTTGGCTTTGTAAAGAATATAGGCGTTCCAGAGGCACTGTTCAAGGAGATGCCTAAAAATCTTTTTGTAGTATTTTTTTTGTTGCTTCCGCATCGCCGGGTAAAAGGTCATTGCCTGATCGGCTCGGTCGACACCTCCCATCGTGTGATTGTAGTCGATCACGACTTGCGGCTTCTGCATATCTGTTCCATGTTTTGTGCGGACCATGGCAGTGGAGGTGTTGTGCACGGTGCTCATGAGACACACGTCCTTTTTGTCTCGTCACCGCATTGCCATCATTTTACCCTTTTGAAAGGCAACCATCTCTCCTTTTTTTTAGCTTTTTCCTGCTAAACATTGATGGCATGTCCCGCCGGTTTGACCTAACAGCACCATACCCATAAGTTTTGTTTCGGAGCAAAACTTCATAAAGTTCCGGAGAGGTATAAAAGTTATCTGTTGTCACGCAATATCCCTGGTTCAAAAGGGGGTCCAGCAGTGAAAGGACAGAGGATGTGGCCATCCCATAGCCACTGTACTTGGGATTGAACTTTGTACCTTTCCCAGTGTAAATTACAGCATTCCATATATATCCTGTGGACGACTCACAGAGCATGTAAAATTTGATCCCGAACCGCGCTCTTTTGGATGCAATATATTGGATCCAGCTCAGGCGTCCCTTGTAGGCCATGAGACTTTCGTCCACATAAACATCCCTGTCTGGCACATAGGTCCGCTGGAAGTTGGTGACAATCATTTGGGACACCTCCCAGATTTTCTTGAGTTTGGGCGCAGGATGCGTGGCCTCATCAAATTCCTCGTTGTTGGCAAAATGCAAATGTTTCATGATCAGAGAAAAACGGTACTCGGACATCACTGTGCCAAAAAATGGAGTGGCCAGCATCTTATTCGTGGTCCAATACCATTTTTGGAGCGGTTTCCTCACCACCCCCTGAAGGATGATGAGTCCTAGAAACGTCCTCTTTACTGACCGGTTCCAATTTTCTGGAACGGGAAAATTTGGCGTGCAGTGTAGCGGACTGCTGCTCATGGTAGCGGTTGGTTTCAGCGACTATTTTTAGAATTACCTCCTCCGTTAGAAATAACTTGAGGTACGCCAGGGGGTTGTCACTCTCCACGTCAACCTTCATCCCCGGAGATGCAGTGAAACGGAATCTCGGGGGCGCTGCCTGGTCCGCATCGCTGTCTAAAGGGCACCAAGTGCGCACATCACTTAGGTCAGGTGCGGGATCATCGGCGTCACTTTCGGGATCAGTGTCGGTGTCAGAGTCAGATGATAAATCTCCGCACGACTCACTGTCACTCTGTTCTGCGAGCAGCTCCGTGTCGCTGCCGCTGTCGCAGTCGCTCATCTCATCCAAAAGCGCATATGCGGGACAGCGCTTTTTTGATGCCATTTTCAAATTATTTTATTTCACGCAAACGACAATGGCAAGGGGGCACTGAGAGGGCACTGTGACTTTTACCAAAGTGATACAGTGTAATCCTCTCAGATTACACTGTATCACCTCCTTTTTATATGTTAGTGTTTGGTGTTACTTTGATTTTTACTCCCAGTTCCGCTCCCATGCAGCATTGCTGCTGCAGGGAATGGAACCAGGAAGTCCTCCTACCGACAGACGAGCGGCGGAGATCTCGGCTGGCGGTCACAGCAATGAGAGCTCATCGCTGGATGGCCAGGATAAGGTAAGACACTCCGCTGCGCTGTCTGCATAGCTCTGCCCATTCACCCCAAGTGTGACTCGGGGATACCGATAATAGCAGGTAATTCCTACCCCGAGTCACGCTCGGGGATACCGCTAGCGTGGTTAAGCAAAATGCCCAACGCTCAAAAAAGTACATGAGCTTCTTTTTGGGCAGATTACAGGCGTTTTTATTTTTTTTCATTGGTTACTAGTCAACCTAAAAATGCCTGCACAAAAACGCCAGTAAAAACGCCTGTAAAACGCCTGAAAAACACCTATAAAACGCCTGTAAATAGCAACGCCAAGATGTGAACGTAGCCTTAGTGTGTATTTATTATTTGTACCAGGGACTCTGGACCATTGAGGAGGTTGAATTCATTTTGAATTCATGCATAAAAACTTCCTTTTTGTTTAATAGCAGCATGCCATATGCTACACTTGCACAGCTGCTATTGAACTACCAGCCTATCAAATGTGTTTTTGCAGAGCAAGAGGGAAGTAGTCAATAGTACCTGAGCTAAGGAGACTTCTTTGGACAGACCCTCACTTCACTTCTGCTGATAAATTTACACACAAGTGGACAGTCATATCCAGCTAATCATTATAGCATGAAAACCACACACAGTTTACGTTTTGTGGTTTGGTGCTGATCTTTCTGCTCTAAAAACTCAGCGAGAATAATTACCTTATGGTACATAATATGGTCATGCTAAAGGATGCATAATCCCAGAAATAGCTGCTTTCATGCCTTCTGTTTTTACCATGCGGATCTGCTCCATGAATTGTCAGTCATTGTTCACCTTATAGGTGCAAAGATGTTTTGATGCATATAAAGTAACAGCCTATCGGTAATTTAAAGTGGTATTTAGCTAAACTTATGCATATTGTCAAGTAACCTTTGAAGTGTGAGAACACAGCTTATAAAAAGACCTGTAATAACACTTGTATTAGAAATGCTTTCAGCAGAAGGACACATAAAATGTAATCATGCTGAGGGGTAGAGAGCTGCTTGGCTCCTAAGCATTTATTATGTTGTTTTTCCATATTTTTATTTGTACTAAATGGAATGCACATAGAACATGACAGGGACCATGACCCCATGTCTCTGAGTGCTTATAATTGAGGTTTTTAAGCTTGATTCACTATGGCATGCCATATGTATAAGGTTAGTAGCAGGCCAAGCTGACCTGTGTGGCAGGAGTTCAACTATTCTTAAAACTTCAGCAATTACACTTAAACAAATATAAGTTGCTTTATTTGTCTCATCAATATGCATCTAATCTACAGAATATCTGTTTTGTGTAAACATATATTTGCATTTGATACTTTGCGGGAAAGCAGAAAACCCATTAGCTGTGTTACTGGCTTACAAAGTTCTATACTGTAAAAACTTCTATAATGAAGCCAACAAAAAAAAAAAAACATATGCTTTAGGAAAGCACAGGGCGCAATTCAATAGTATAAACTACATCTATCTATCTATCTATCTATCTATCTATCTATCTATCTATCTATCTATCTATCTATCTATCTATCTATCTATCTATCTATCTATCTATCTATCTATCTATCTATCTATCTATCTATCTATCTATCTATCTATCTGTTACAAGGTCTCAGGTGTGAATGGGGAGAAGGTGTGTTAAATTTGGTGTTATCGCTCTCACTCTCTCATAGTGGTAACTGGAAGTTCAACATGGCACCTCATGGCAAAGAACTCCCTGAGGATCTGAAAAAAAAATTGTTGCTCTACATAAAGATGGCATAGACTATAAGAAGGTTGAAAAGACCCTGAAACTGAGCTGCAGCCTGGTGGCCACGTCCATACAGCAGTTTAACATAGCAAAGTGTCATTTCTTCAGTGTTGTCACATGAAAAGATATAATAAAATATTTACAAAAAGGTGAGGGGTGTACTCACTTTTGTGAGATACTGTATGTGTGTGTATATAAATATAAATATATATTTATAATAGTATAAACCACATATATGCTTTTGTAAAGTCTTGAATGGAAAAAAGGCTATTTTTCTAGGTTCACATCTCACCTGGTAGCCAGATACAATCAGTATCAGCTGTACACAGGCCTTTATATACAGTGGGGATCGAAAGTTTGGGCACCCCAGGTAAAAATTTGTATTAATGTGCATAAAGAAGACAAGGAAAGATGGACAAATCTCCAAAAGGCATCAAATTACATATTAGGCATTCTTATAATATGTCAACAAAAGTTAGATTTTATTTCCATAATTGACACTTTCAAAATTACAGAAAACAAAAAAATGGCATCTGCAAAATTTTGGGCACCCTGCAGAATTTATAGCATGCACTGCCCCCTTTGCAAGGCTGAGACCTGCCAGTGTCATGGATTGTTCTCAGTCATCGTCTGGGAAGACCAGGTGATGTCAATCTCAAAGGTTTTAAATGCCCAGACTCATGTGACCTTGCCCCAACAATCAGCACCATGGGATCTTCTAAGCAGTTGCCTAGAAAACTAAAACTGAAACTGAAAATAGTTGACGCTCACAAAGCTGGAGAAGGCTATAAGAAGATAGCAAAGCGTTTTCAGATGTCATTATCCTCTGTTCGGAATGTAATTAAGAAATGGCAGTCATCAGGAACAGTGGAAGTTAAAGCAAGATCTGGAAGACCAAGAAAAATATCAGACAGAACAGCTCGCAGGATTGTGAGAAAAACAATTCAAAACCCACGTTTGACTGCACGATCCCTCCAGAAAGATCTGGCAGACACTGGAGTTGTGGTACACTATTCCACTATAAAGAGATACTTGTACAAATATGGTCTTCATGGAAGAGTCATCAGAAGAAAACCTCTTCTACGTCCTCACCACAAAAATCAGCGTTTTAACTTTGCAAATGAACATATAGACAAGCCTGATGCATTTTGGAAACAAGTTCTGTGGACCTATGAGGTTAAAATTTAACTTTTTGGCCGGAATGAGCAAAGGTACGTTTTGGAGAAGAAGGCACATAATTTAATGAAAAGAACCTCTGACTAACTGGTAAGCATGGGGGTGGATCAATCATGCTTTGGGGTTATATTGCAGCTAGTGGCACAGGGGTCAGGGAACATCTCACGAGTAGAAGGAAAAATGGATTCAATAAAATTTCAGCTTCTTTTCTTGGGAATGCTTTGCCACTGCCATTATCAGTTGAGAGATAGGCAGGTGATTTACAGGGACCAATGTCTACACCTTGACAGCTGGTGCAGAATGCTTTTTGGAAATTATCCCTGGCATGATGTTGAAACCTATTTCTTTGAGATAGTCATGGAACGTGAGGAGCTACCCAGAGAGACAAAGGCTGAGGTGCTAGGATTCTTTTTAATATGGGAGCTCAAAAGGTCCACTTTGACTTGCAAGCTCAGGATGCCAAGATTTATCTTAAATTCAGAGGATAAATCCTAGCTAGGCTTGGAGCTACAGAGGTCATCTGTGTGCTCACATGTGAATATGGCCCTGAAAAACCTGTAAGATCCCAGATGTAAGGTGTCTTCCACCTTTCAATCAGGTGGCTGCAACTAGAAGTGTTCAATACTGTTCAGATTGTGGTCTACTTCGAAGCCTTGCCAGTTAAGATACATCATTTTATTATTCATACAAATCCCAAGAGTTTGAATGAGCTGGTGAAGCAACATGCTGCTACTGAGTACTGTGAGGAATGTTCTGCTCTCCAAGCTGAGAACCCCTGGAAACAGGAAAACCTCAACCTCAGGTAACACTGTTTCCTTTTCTTCAAGGATGAAACACACTCCTAATGAGGGGAATTATACACCCATGGCATATTAGGTGTCATTGATGCCAAGGACTAGGACACGTGGCTGCCAGTTCTCTTATATTACTTGAGCCTATAGAATGTGACTTGGGAGGGTGTATGTCACTTTTTGCAAACCCTGCTATGGCATTGCAACTAGCAACAACGGATGGAAGGCAAATGTGTCCTATTACAACATAAGGACTTAAACTTTGAAAGCCATTTCATGAACTGGACCACTTGCTGGTGGCACTGTGATTCCTGGAACTGAAGAGTGTAGGGCCAGTGTGCACCAGCAGATGTCTCTGAATGGCCAGAAGATCCCAGCAATTAGTCCCCACCTAATGTTGGCTACGAGATGTCTTGGTATTTTGCCCGTGTACCCCATGTGCTCTAACTCCCATGTACCTTTTCCCCAACTGGCTCATTCCTTGCTCCTCAGCCTGATCCTGCTCTGCCTTATTTATACTGCCAACTGCACATAGCTTAATAATTTAGTGAAGGTAGGTTTGCTTAGTTGTATTCACTTTCACTGATTAGGTTCTTTTTATATAGGTTCACTGGGTTTGGTATTCTTTGGTGTGTGGATGTTTGCATTTGTCATGCTTGTCACTTGTGTTTTTTCCCTAATAAGCCACATTTGCTTTTATTTAGATTTTTGCATGGTGTTCTCTGTTATTTATTTATTTTTTTACTAGTAATGGCAGCGATCATCGATTTTTAGCGGGGCTGAGACATTTCTCGTGGACAGATCGGACACCTAACTGACATTTTAGACACTTTTTGGGGGGACCAGGGACATTACCACAGTAATCAGTGCTAAAAATATGCACTGCTACTGTACTAATGACACTGGCAGAGAAGGGGCGACCAAATGGTTATATGTGTCCTTAGGGGGTGCTTTCTAACTGTGTGTGGGGTGGGCTTGCTGGATGAACACAGAGACCTGTGTTACTAAATAGGAGGGACACAGGATCCCTGTGTTCATCACTGAGAGAACAGGAATCTGCTGTGTTTACATCGCCAGACCGCCGTTCTGTCTCCACTGGGAGTGATTGCAGGTGCCCAGTGGACATCGAGGCCACCGGACCCACTGATTGGCTCCCCCTGTGGCCAATCAGCCCATGTGCGCACCCCCCCCCACTAGCTGTCCCTAGAAGCGACCTACAGGTAAGTCGTTTCTCGGGACAGAGCCAACCAGCCACTGTACAAGTACCGCGGCTGGTCGGCAAGTGGTAAAAGTTCATGTGCGTGTAAAGGCAGGATCCCCAGCCGAACTTTAAATTGGCATTACAAGAGTGGTGGATGTTAGAGACCTTGCGCTCCTCCACCTTCTGTTTGAGGAGGCCCCAAAGATGCTCAATAGGTTTTAGGTGTGGAGACACGCTTGGCCAGTCCATCACCTTTAGCCTCAGCTTCTTTAGCAAGGCAGTGGTCGTCTTGGAGGTGTGTTTGAGGTTGTTATCATGTTGGAATACTGCCTTATGGCCAAGTCTCCGAAGGGAGGGGATCATGCTCTGCTTCAGTATGTCACAGTACATGTTGAAATTCATGGTTCCCTCAATGAACAGTAGCTCCCCAATGCCAGCAGCACTCATGCAGCCCCAGACCATGACACTCCCACCATCATGCTTGACTGTAGGCAAGACACACTTGTCTTTGTATTCCTCACCTGGTTGCTGCCACACACCCTTCACACCATCTGAACCGAATAGGTTTATTTTGGTCTCATCAGACCACAGGACATGGTTCCAGTAATCCATGTCCTTAGTCTGCTTGGGTTCAGCAAACTGTATGTGGGCTTTCTTGTGCATCATCTTTAGAAGAGGCTTTCTTCTGGGATGACAGCCATGCAGACCAATTTGATGCAGTGTGCAGCGTTTGTCTGAGCACTGACAGTCTAACCCCCCATCCCTTCAACCTCCTGCAGTAATGCTGGCAGCACTCATACATCTATTTCCCAAAGACAACCACTGTATATGACGCTGAGCACGTGTACTCAACTTCTTTGGTTTACCATGGCAAGGCCTGCTCTGAGTGGATCCTGTCCTGTTAAACTGCTGTATGGTCTTGGCCATCGTGCTGCAGCTCAGTTTCAGGGTCTTGGCAATCTTCTTATAGCCTAGACCATCTTCATGTAAAGCAACCATTTTTTTTCAGATCCTCAGAGTTCTTTGCCATGAGGTGCCATGTTAAATTTCCAGTGACCAGTAGGAGAGAATGAGAGCAATAACACCAAATTTAAAACACCTTCTCCCCATTCACACCTGAGACCTTGTAACACTAACGAGTCACATGACACCAGGGAGGGAAAATGGCAAATTGGGCCCATTTTAGACATTTTCACTTAGGGGTGTACTCACTTTTGTTGCCAGAGGTTTAGACATTAATGGCTGTGCGTTGAGTTATTTTGAGGGGACAGAAAATTTACACTGTTATACAAGCTGTACACTCACTACTTTACATTGTAGCAAAGTGCCATTTCTTCAGTGTTGTCACATGAAAAGTTGTAATAAAATATTTACAAAAATGTGAGGGGTGTACTCACTTTTGTGGGATACTGTATGCGATTCTGCGCACAGCAGCTGCTTGTAGCAGTAAAGTTACATGGGCTGGTTGACAAGTGGCTAATCAACAGATTATTTGACAATACACAGTAAGAATAACAGTAATTAATTACCCAAATAAAAGATTGCATAAAGGTGGTATATGGTGGTCATCTGGTTTCTTTTGCTGCCACTTTCCTGTTAGGGATCATTCTCTTCCTTAGTATAAACACAGTGGGCCAGGGCTGTTAAATAAAATAGCCCTGCATTACTTGTAAAGGTCAAATTGTACTGATTCCTGTGATCAGCATCTCATGAGCCATGTGCAGCACAGCTCTGCCTGTGGTTTTTATGTACAAAACCGTAATGTGCATTGTTGATTTTCTTTGTCATTTTGTTGTGTAAATCCATTAGATATCTTACTGTAATTAGAGATGATTAGAATTTTCCTACCATGTGCCAGCTTATGCTGTTATTTTCCACAATATTGGAGGTAGAAATCATGATTTAATTTTTGCAGTGGTTAAGCATTTGATTCTTACTTGTCTAAAGGTCATAAATGAATAAACAGTTTTCTACCAGCCTTTCTCAACTGGGGTGCCGTCTGAGGTCACCAGGGGTGCCGCGGCATCCTGGTAAATAAAGGCTGTCAGATGAACCGAGCTCTGGATCCCCAGCCAAACTGTACATTGGCACTGCAAGAGCTCAGTCAGACTGTGAATACATTTAAGCTGGGTACACACACTCGTTTTTTTTGTTCAATCCAATGGACTGAAAGAAAAAACACCGGACTGAACGTCGTACTAACACAAGCAATGTTAGTGTGGGGATCTTCCCCGCCTTACCCTTGTGTTCTGACAGATGGACTGCCAGCCTGCCAGAACACACTGATCTAAGCTCGCAGCCATTGGCTGCAAGAGCTGATCGGATGCGGGTTCTGATGCTGGTTTTCCAGCATGCCTGCTCATCAGAGGCCAGTCGTGAGACCAGCTGCTGTAGAACAGACAGTTGTGTCGGGCCAAAGACAGGACAGCTATCCTTTTTGAACCGGCTGATTTCAACTTTAGGAAAGCAGTGGGAGAAGGAAGTGTCTTTCAGAGAGTTCTGCCCCAGCTTTGTGAATGAAGGTACAATACTGCTATGTATATATGTATGTGAGTGTGTGTGTATGTATGTATGCATATATTTATATGTATGTATGTGTTTATATGTGTATGTGTGTATGTATGTTCCTTTAATACTGACCCCAAATTCCTACACTATCAGAACTACTTTTTTTAGGGCTTCTTCCCAATAGCAGCAAGAACTGCCGCTCCATTGAGTTTCCTTCCATGCTCAGATTGTTTTTTAGAGGCATTTGACAGGTGGTATATTTCCTGCTATTGCCACAGCATGTGTACAACCCTGGCTACTACCTCTGTATTTATAGGGGGGTTAGTTGGGGCATGGTAAAAATGGCTCAACCATGTGGTTTTACCCCCGTCCAACCTTTCATGTGAATGAGCCCTTAGTTCACATTTGTGTGGCTGCGAGTAGGGCATCCCATTCTTTTCAATGGGTGGCCCTACCCACAAAAACACAAGAAAAGAAGTATCCTACCCTTTTGTTTTTAAAATCATGTCACATCAGCAACACACCACATTTACCAATGCATAAGGGTACCATTAATCGCACCTCTGTGTGTCTGATAAAGAGAAGCACGTTTGTCTGCATGTAAAGAACGTGCGCAATTTGGCGTGGCCGGGATGTGAGACTACACGGACGCACAGGGCTCTAGCTCCGCTCCTGCAATAATCCTATCTGTTCCATCGGCATCCATCCCTTACATCTATACCCCTAAAAACTCACCCTGGGGTCCAGAAGGAGGGGCGGCACTTCGCAGATTCCTCCGTTCCCACCGGGGAAGCTGCGGTCCGCCAAATCCCGGAGTTCGTCCCGTCCTTCGGGTCCCGCGGCGGCCATCTTGGACACGAGGCCTCCTCCGAAGAAGATGTCTGCTGAAGCTCAGCCTGCTCGAGACCCCGGCGGCCCACCGGATCCTTCCCCGGCCGACATTCTGGAGGCAATCAAGGCCTGTAAGGACACCCTCACTGCTAAAATGGACTATCTTGCCACTGACATAAGCCTGATCCGCCACGATCTTGATAAGTTCCGCTCTCGCGTGACGGAGGCGGAGGGGAGGATATCCCAGCTGGAAGACTCCACTCGTGCTGACTCCACGGAGCTCCGAGCCCTTCAGCTTCAGGTTAGAGCACTGCAAGATAAGGCGATAGACACCGAAAACCGTCTCCGTCGCAACAACATCTGCATCCTGGGCCTGCCGGAGCGGGTGGAGGGCTCCAAACCGGCGGAATTCGCTGAAGCGTTCCTCCCTTCGCTGCTAGGCCTCCCTGACATGCCGCCGACATTTGTGGTGGAGCGGGCACACAGGGTCCCCCCGACACCCCCAGTGCCGGGCGCCCCCCCCAGGCCCTTCCTCCTCCGCCTTCTCAATTACAGACATCGGGACCAAATCCTTGCTGCGGCCAGGGCCAAACAGGAGGTCTGCTATGAAAACACCAGGCTGATGTTTTTCCCTGACTACTCGCCAGAAGTTCAGGGCAAGAGACGCCAGTTCACCGACATCAGGAAGCGGCTAAGAGACAGGGGCCTGAAGTATAGCCTCCTCTATCCCAGTCGCCTGCGTGTCATAGACGGTGAACGGGCTCGGTTTTTTGACACCCCAGAGGCGGCGGCTGCTTGGCTGGATGTTCGCTGACGTGGATGACCGCTCGGCTGCTTGAGAATCTCCGCACTGTCGCAAGTATTGCCTGCACCTCTCCCCCTGCAGCCGAAGGCCCTTTTTCTTCTTAGTGCTCCCCCCCCCTCTCTGAGCCTTTTTCTTTTTTGTTTGCCTGGACCATCTCATTGCTGACTTTGCCTCACCTGGACTGCCTGTCGGTCTTCCCCCCATCTCTGACCCACATCTTCCTGCCCCGCTGCTCCTCCCCCCCTCTGTTGCCTTCTCCCCCCGGATGGATGTCCCTGCTTACTGGAGCTGCCCCCCTCCTTGTGCTGCTGATATCACATTGTCTGCTGACTTTTTTTTTTCCCCTCTCTGCACTGTTCGGACTGTGCTTTCCCGGTCCGGAAAGAGGTCTGGGCATCGTGCCTCTTTGATTTCTCCCCCCCTGGAGAGACTGCTCGGCAGGCTGCACGGTTAGCGGTCTGCTATATTTTTTCTGTTTTGGTTTTTGGGTCGAGATCGTCCCCCCGCCACCCCTGTGTTTTATGGGGTGCCCGGGGCACGATAGGGTGAGCCGTTTTGGCTCTAGGGTAACTGTTGTATGTTTTAATGTACATGCTTGTTTTTTCTTTTTTTGTTTTTCGGTTACGTGTTTTGCTAGTTGGTGCATTTCTTTCTGCTATGCTGTTGCTCACCAGATGGGTCTCCCAGCATGTGTGCGGGTTGGCCCTCTTCTGCCTATTATGCCTAGATATGGCGTCACTTAAATCCTCTAGCTTCTCCATCCTTTCGTGGAATGTCCGTGGTCTGAACAACAAATTTAAGCGGGCGCAATTATTTCAGTATGTTAAATCCCACAATCCCTCGATTCTTGTGCTACAGGAGACACATCTGGTGGGCGGCAAGCTACAGGCCCTCAAGAAGCCCTGGGTCCAAAGGGCCTTTCATGCATCCTACTCCTCCTATGCTAGGGGGGTGTCGGTCTTGGTGCGCAAGTCCTTGCCCCATGAGGTTGAGGCGGTTCACACAGACCCCATGGGCAGGTATGTCGTGCTGGTGCTCACCATGTGGAGGCAGCGGTACATTGTGGTGGGGATTTATGTACCCCCGCCTTTTAGGGCCGAAGTACTATATGATGTGTTAGATAAGGTTTCCCTCTACGCCCCTGCCAAATTGGTGATTGTCGGGGACTTCAATGCCATCCTCTCCCCCGACCTGGACAGGCCAGTTCCGCCCAAGGTATTCTCTCGTGACCTGCTTGACTGGGCGGAGGCGGCTGGGGTCCGGGAGGCCTGGCGCTGGAAGCACCCTGAGCAGAGGGAGTACTCCTGCTTCTCTGCTACGCACAAGACCTCCTCTAGGATTGACCTTGCCTTTGCCAGCCCGTCAGTCCTGTCTGAGGTGGAGGGGGTGGCATATCTCCCGAGTGGCCTGTCTGATCACAGTCCCTTGCTGCTACAGTTGCGATCTGGACTGACTCGCGATGGCTCTATGTGGCGCCTGGGAGCTCACTGGATAGATCAGCCGGACATCTCACAACAAGCCCCTCCTGTGTTGCGGGAATATTGGCGCATAAATGCTGGCACGTCCTCCCCTGCTGTGGTGTGGGATGCGTTCAAAGCATTCACTAGGGGTCATTATATCTCGTCCATTAAGGCGGTGCGCAGCCGGTTGACAGCTGACACGGTGGTGCTGGAGGAGGCGGCGGAGAGGGCCTCGGTCCGCTATGGGCAGGACCCCTCGGCAGCAAACTTTGAGGGGCACCAGGCCTCCCGTCGGGACCTCCAGCTCCATCTCTCGGAACTCACCAGGCTGTCCCTATATCGATCACGGCAATGTTCTTTTGAGCAGGGGGACCGGAATGGTCGCTTGTTGGCCCAACTCTCTCAACAGGATACCCCCTTAACGCTGGTGCCCGAGCTCATCTCCTCGGCGGGGGAGGCCCTCTCCTCTCCCGAGGCGATTCTGGCAGAATTCAGAGACTTTTATTCCCGCTTATACGCCACTACCCTCCCGCCGAGTCTCCTGCCAGGGGACCTGTGCCCTCTTCTCGATCCGATTGCTCTGGGATGGTTGTCTGATCATGAACGGTCCGGTCTGGTCCGGCCGATCACGGCGGAGGAAGTGAAAGTGGTGGTCCGCTCTATCCCCAGGGGGAAGGCTCCGGGCCCGGATGGGCTTCGGATAGAATTTTATCGGGCCCACCTGGATCTGCTGGCCCCACTACTGGCCGCACTCTTTAACGACTGTCTGGCGGAGGGGGCTCTCCCCCCCTCCATGGCGCAGGCTCACATAATCCTGATACATAAATCACCTAAAGACCCTAAATTGTGCGCCTCCTACCGGCCGATTGCCCTGCTTAACAATGATCTAAAAATCCTCACGAAGATACTGGCGGCTAGGCTTCAGCCCTTGCTCCCCTCCGTTGTCGACCAGGACCAGACCGGTTTCATGGCCCACCGATCCACAGACATCAACCTCCGTAGGCTTTTTACGAATTTACAGGCCAATCATACCAACTCTGGCTCCCGAGTCGTCGCCTCTCTCGACATCGAGAAGGCGTTCGACTCTGTGGAGTGGCTCTTCCTGTGGGAGGTGCTCCGGAGGATGGGTTTCCCGCTCCTGTTTATTCGATGGCTGCAGACCATCTATGCCTCCCCCGAGGCTGCCATCCGCCTCGGGGGACGACTGTCCTCGGTGTTTCGGCTGTCTCGGGGTACGCGGCAGGGCTGCCCTCTCTCCACGGCCCTTTTTGCCATCGCCATGGAGCCTGTGGCGGAGGCCCTTCGGGTCTCCCCGCATGTTAAAGGTCTTCGGGTGGCATGGCTGGAGGAGAGGGTAGCTCTGTATGCGGATGATCTCCTCTTGTTTCTGAATGACGCTGGCCCGTCCCTCGGTGGTGCCCTCAGGATCCTGAATGCTTTCTCCGATGTGACGGGACTCAGGGTGAACTGGTCCAAGTCTCTACTGTTGGCGATTGACCCTGAGGCCAGGAGAGACTGTGGGCCTGATGTTGCTCTTTAATGGGTAGATAGCTTCATGTACCTTGGGGTCCGAGTCTCGAGGAACCCTACCGATTTTATTGCCCTGAACTTGGACCCGGTTGTGGCCACACTCAGGGCCAAACTGAAGGCGTGGGAGAACCTCCCTCTTTCCCTGCTAGGCCGGATCAATTTGATCAAAATGAAACTCCTTCCTAAATTGACATACTTGTTTCAACACTCTCCGCAATGGATTCCAAAGTCCTTTTTCTCTGCGTTGAACAAGATGTTTTCTAGTTTCTTATGGGGCCCCCGCCCCCCCCGTTACAAATTCGCCACCCTTATGCGTCCCCTCTCCCAGGGAGGACTGGCTTTCCCCGACTGCCACAAGTATTTCCTGGCCTCTCAGCTGGTCACGGCTGTCTGGTGGTTGGCCCCGGAGGCTTCCAATTCCGCAGTAGTGGTGGAGGCTGCGGTGTTGGGTTCTACGGAGGCGCTGTCCCTTCTCTTGTTTCGTGGCCCCCGGGCCCCTTACGAACTGACTACCTCCATGCGCACAATGCTTCGGGCGTGGCGCCAGGGACTTCTTTTGGAGTCTTATCCGAACACCGCGTCCTCCCCGAGCGCCCCTCTGTGGAATAATCCCTCTCTGCCCCACCTGTACAGTCTCCCTGACCCGGTGCGATGGACCAAATTTAACATTAAGAAGGTCTCGGACCTTACGTCTGACCTCACCCTCCCGTCTTTCACGAGCCTAGTCTCGGATCGCAATGTCCCCCCCTCGCACTTCTTTCATTATTTACAGTTGTCCCACGCCTTCAGAGCCCAATTCCCCCTTGAGAGTTCTCAGCTGGTGCAGTCGGATCTGGAACGGGTCCTACGGTACGACTGCTCCGCTCGGGCGGTCTCGGTGCTACACCGCCATCTCCTCCGGGTCTCCTCTCCGGAGCTTCTGGGCCTCCACTCTCACTGGGCCCGGGACGTTCCGGACTTGGACTCGGTGGACTGGTTGCATATCTGGGATTCCCCATTCAAGATTCTGGTCTCCATGCGTGACCATTTGGTCCAATTCAAAATTGTGCACAGGGCTTACCTCACCCCACATCGTGTGCATCGGATCTATCCTGCGCAGTCCCTGGAGTGCTGGCGCTGTGGGGGTGTTCCGGGGGATTTTTTTCACATTTTTTGGACTTGCCCACAACTTTCAGCCTACTGGTCCCGTGTTTTTTCGGTGTCCTCCGCTCTTTTGCAGATGGACCTGGACCCTTCCCCCCGGCTTGGCCTCCTGGGACTGTTGGATGACTTGGTGCCTAGAGTGGCGGACCGCACCCTCCTAGGTCTCCTGCTTTTCTATGCCCAGAAGATTATTGCTTTACACTGGCGCAGGCGGGCTCCCCCCACGCTCCAGCATTGGAGGGAGCTGATAGATGGAGTTCTCCCACTATATCGAGACACATACGCACACAGGGGCTGTCCGAAAAAGCATGACCGTGTCTGGCAGCGGTGGCTGGAGGGTTCCTCGGCTGCCCTGCTGGCGTGCATGGAATAATGGCGGTCCACGGTTCGGTTGCCTCGTTTCCCTTGGTTTTGTTGTTTTCATGGCTGGGGTGGTTCCCCCCCCCCCCCTTTTTTTTTTTTTTTTTTTTTCCTCTCACTATGCTGACTGTGAACGCCATGTCTACCTGCGCTATTGATATGAGTGACAGCATTTTTGTTTATCCCTTCAGTGCCATGTAACTGATTGAATGCACCATTGTTGTTTTTGTAGTGTGTTGTTGTTTTTCTGTTTTATACCAATAAAAAGATTTAAAAAAAAAAAAAGAACGTGCGCAATTTTGTATATGCACCATAATACGCGGTATTGTGAGCCAAGCCTCACACATGAGTGCTTTAAAAACTGAAAATACTTTTTAGACGCCTTGACTGGAAAAAGATTGAGAAACACAGGTTTATACAGTGTATTTTAGACAGCACTTACTCTTGCTTGCTAGCTGTAGGAAAAGCAAAGAGTTAATACAGGAGGAAATCAATAAAGGAACAGCACAATAGTGTTCCAGAGGTAAGTTAACAACACTTTTAGAGGCAAACCCTATTGGGTAAAGACAGTTTAGCACTTCTGGGTCCATATCTAACTGCTATTCTACTTTATTTACCAACTGTATGTGCACTGAATTTTGTTGCGTTCACAGCTTATATTTTCAAGTTCACTTAACAGCTTTTTTTGGTTTATAGACCAGTTAAAAAGAATGCCCTAATCCTGACTTGTTTAAACATTCGAACAGCATTTTTGGAAACGGTTTCTTTTAGACATGGCAGATCCCTTTTATTTTTTAGCTCAAGGCCTTGTGGCTAAGGGTCTAAGGGTCAGCCCACACAAAACTGTGTGGCCTCTTTTTGACCTTTTGGATCAGAAGTTGCCTTGTAGCCATTGTTCAGGGCTCCCTGATCCCATGGAAGCATGGTACCATTAGATATGCTCCCCTAGCCCTAATGTGTATAAAGTGTTCTTCCCTTATGGGGCTGAGACAAAGAGGATGAATTTTTGGTTCCCAGTTCAGAGCTAGTTGCCTAAGTACTTCTATTGTTGCCACTGCCGAACATGCAAGACTGCTTACTTAATTGTGAAGTTAAAAGTACTTATTATTGAGAAGGAAGTTTCAGGTAGAGAATTCAAGAGAGTTTATATTGTTCAGCAAATGGAAAATGTGTGTACTGTAACTACTCCTTTTGCACCATAAAGATGACCTGTCTGAAGGTAATGTGGACAACTACAATGGAAAGGAGCTGACAAAAATGAATGAGAGACTATACCTAGTTGGTCAAAGTCTAGAGAGAAGTTTTAAGGCAAGGATAGCTGTGGGATAGAGTCAACTAGATCTGGGAACAGTCTTTAAAGGCAATTGCTAGGTTAACCCCCTCCCTTCACCGTGAGGCTTGGAGAGAGATGGTGCTGTCCAACAACTAGAGAGTTGTTAGTGGAGAATGGAAAAACAACTGCCCTAGCAATGCCTTGACCCTGACAAGCTGGAGGAATACTAATGGAGGAGAAAAGGGAAAAGGTTTAGTGGGATGTGCAGAGAACTTTTCCTCAGGAGAAATACAGGCTGCTCTGGAAAAAAGATGGTGTGGTTGTTTCAAGGATCACAATACGACAATACTTGAACAAAAATGAGCTGCATTGTCGAGTTGCCAGAAAGAAGCCTTTACTTTGCCAATGCCACAAAAAAGCCTGGTTATAATATGCCCAACAACACCTTGACATGTCTCACTGAGCTTTTTTGTGGCATTGGCACAGTAAAGGCATCTTTCTAGCAAATCAAACATGTAGCGCATTTTAGTTCAATTATTGTCCTATTGTGCTCCTTAAAACAACTATGTCATGTTTCCCCAGAGCAGCCTGTATTTCTCCTGAGGTTACCTCTGGGTTTTTCTTTGTATCATGAGCAATCCTTCTGGAAGTTGTGGCTGCAATCTTTCATGGACTACCTGACTTTGGCTTGGTTAAAGAGATCCCCGAACTTTCCACCTCTTAATAAGTGATTGAACAGTACTGTTTGGCATATTCAAGGCTTTAGATATCTTTTTATATCCTTTTCTATCTTTAGAAAGTTCCATTAGTTTGTTACACAGGTCTTTTGACAGTTCTTTTCTGCTCCCCATTGCTCAGTATCTAGCCTGCTCAGTGCATTCATGTGAAAGCTAACAAACTCATAGACCATTTATAGACAGATACTAATTGCAATTTAAAAAGGCACAGATATGGGTAATTAACATTTCATTGCCATTTAACCTGTTTGTGTCACCTTTTGTGTCTGTACCAAGCCAAACATTCCATGGTATGTAAACTTTTGATTAGGGCCATTTGGGTGATTTCTATTATCATTATGATTTAAAAAGGAGCCAAACTACAATGTGATAATAAATGGCTTTATTTGATCACTATCTTTAAATAAAGCACATTTTTTTTGGCATGATCAGTCATATTTTCAATATAAATGCCAATGATTTCTGCCAGGGTATGCAAACCTTTGAGCACAACTGTAATTAATGTTACATGTGTCTTGCAGCTCCAGCAGTTTTAAAAGCAAAATGAAGAGTGAGTGCGCTAACTTTTTGTAATACCCTTTTTTACACATTTTTTTAAAACAAAATGGAAAAAATGCCTTCACAAGCTTAGTGTAAATAAATGATTAGTAAGGCCCAGAAGACACCCTCAGCTTATGGAGAGCATTGATACTGTGGCCAACAGTGAGGCTTTCAATTGGATGACCCAGCTATACAAGGATTTTGCAGATAATAGTTGCCTGCTCCAAAGATGGAACCTGAGGTGTAAGCATTGCTGAGAGGTTTTCAGAACAGTCTCCTCTCACTAGTCATTCTGTAGCTATGGCAATGTGTTTTCAGGGGTAACCTAGCAGGCTGGGCATATAGGCTGTCTAAAGTAAATAATATGTTACCTGTCTCGCAGCAAAAGAAAACATTTCTGTGGCAGACTCATTTAAGAATTGCTTTCCAGAGTCACCAAGCTCTCCTTCCATGCTGATATAAATTACACCAGTGCTTCCTCCATCCATTGCATCTCCGGTGTGTACATTAACTGTATATTCTACCACTGGAAAAAAAATCAAATGCTCATGTGTAATGACTGCTGTTGTACTATTAATAAATCAAAGATCAACAGAGAGAACCTAAAATTACCTGGGAGAGGATCCTTGTCAGGAAACAGGGCTGGAAGCTCCATGCACTTATCTTCATTAGGCCGCATCCAGCAATCAAAATGGAGCCACATCTCCTGATGAGTCACTGTGTGCTTCAAATGTATGGAGGATAAATACCACGGAGTAGACATTTGTGTATGAGACCAGGAAACATGTACCTTACTGATGTCTTTTATTTGCTGTAGTTCTTCCTATGAAACAAAGTAATTATATTTATTAAGGCAGTTTTTAGGCAATTATCTAAACACTACGTCACACTTTTGTAAAACTGACTACACAACCATTTTACAAAGAAACAGCTTTAAACTGTATCTAAAGCCAAATGGTTTGTTTAAGTTTTGGATGAAGAAGGAAAAATGTTAAAACCTCTGTTGGGCTCTGTGTTCTAAAAATGTTCAGTCTCTCCATTCTCTCTACAGTATTTCTCTAAGTGACCACTGTCACCCAAAAAAAAAAAACGGAAAAAAAAAAAAAAATTTGAGTACCCACAGTTCCTCTCTGGCAGAGTAATTCCTAGGTGAAATCTCTTTCCAATTTGACAGTTTTGAGTGTGTCAATCTTCTGTCTTCAATAAAATCAATAAAAATCGGTTCTAATTCAAGTGAAAAATCTTGATCCAAAAATATATATATAAAAATTGTGTAAAAAAGTGTTCCTATAAAATATTGTGCAAGTGGGCAATAATGTGCAATAAGTAGAAATGCAGGATGGTTATCTTCAACAATAAAATCTAATATAAGAATATAATATAATATTGAGCAAACTAATAACTAAGTTCACTTGTATTAGGACATATTAGTTATTAGTTTGCTCAATATTATCTTCTTATATTAGATTTTATTGTTGAAGATAACCATCCTGCATTTCTACTTATTGCACATTATTGTCCACTTGCACAATATTTTATAGGAACACTTTTTTACACAATTTTTATATATATATTTTTGGTTCAAGATTTTTCACTTGAATTCGCGCCGATTTTTATTGATTTTATTGCATTTTATACAGTGGGGACACTGATTGGAATTTGGCAGCTTTTTCTTATTTGCGGATTTGCACTTTTTTGTGATTATCATTATTGTCACTTCACTCAAGGTTCTTGGGGTCAGATTTTCCTCCGGGTAGCGCATTGGTCCTCGCTATTTGAATTTTCTGTCTTCCCCTCAAGCGCTGAATGATTCCTTCCAACAACCTCCATGTCCCTACTGTGTCTTCAGTTTCAAAAGAGACTTCATCTAGGGTTTACTCTGCAGAGGGGTGGTGTTTAGCAGTGAAGAAAATAGCAGGAAAAGTCAGTATTTCTATGCTTCTTTGCAGGTATGGCATTTTTAAACAAACTTTGTGTAGCACCCTTTAGTTTAATGTGCTAGAAGTTTTGTTAGTGTAGATAAAAATTACCCTGGCTGAATCTGGGTCAGGGTGAATGACTCAGGGAGGCTTGATGACTCATCAGGCAGCACCTCTGGTACCTCCCCCTGCATGCTGGAACCTTGGAGAAGTTTCCAGAAAAATGGGAGGAGGGTAAGGAGGAGCTGCCTGAAGTATTAAGAAGGGCCGCATCCAAACCCAGCAAGTGGGCTGGCAGCTGGTAGTTGTAGGCCCCTCTTTTATACTCAGGGTCAGCCTAACAGTGGCAGGGGTGTCGGGTGGAAGATTGGAGATGGAGTGCTGAGGAGGATGTCGGAGGCCCTTGAGGGTGCCCTCTTGTCTGGGGGGGGGGGGGGAACCTCAGGCCTGGGGCTCAGGTTCTGGAGGGATCCTCTACAACACACAGAGGAGTCCTGTCCTGGATGCACAGGAGCAGGTGTGAGGACAGCGGGAGAGCGTCTGCACATTTCTAAGATCTCCAGGAGAAGTCAGCCAAGAAGGCTGGTGAGTTTGCAGTCTGGCAGGACTGTGGGAAGTAGCCAGGTTGGCTAGTGAAAGGGGCAGCTGCAGCCAGGCAGGCTGGCAGTGCTTGAAGAGGTGGTGCTGGGATCAGTAGCCACAAAGATGGAAGCTGGACACTGACTTTTGCTACACAACTAAGGAGCCCATGGTCACTGCCTGTAAAGGGCCTTTGCTTTATCTAAAAAGTCAGCTGTCAGCGCTTAAGTGGTCTGGAAAAAGCAGCATGCAATATGTGTAAATATACAAACACAAAAAGTACATAAAAATAAAAAAAGCTGCACTATATGAATAATAGTGATACTCTTCAACAAGTATACAAATGTGCATAAACAAAACTGATTTTTAAATCAAATAAAATAGATTACAATACATGGAATAAAAGTCAATAAGTGTAAAAAAAATAGGTCCAGTGTTATTACTCCACAATTTCAGTGAGTCACCATCTGTGTGTTGCCTCCATCCACTATAAGAAGTGCACACTCACCAGAACCAGTTGCTGACTAAGTTATAGGACAGTAAAAGCGCATTCTGTATTCAACGGTCTTCCTTATGAAGATACATATGCTACTCTATGGATACTCTATGGATGTGGTAGATCTTCCAACCTCGCAGGTGAAGTTATTGAGCAGTTTCCCTGATGACTTCACCTGTGAGGTTGGAAGACCTACCACATCCATAGAGTATCCGATGTATCCTCATAAGGAAGACCATTGAATACTGAATGCGCGTTTACTGTCCTATAACTTAGACAGCAACTGGTTCTGGTGAGTGTGCACTTCTAATTGGTGGAGGCAACACACAGAGGGTGATTCACTGAAATTGTGGAGTAATAACACTGGAACTATTTCATTTACACTTATAGACTTTTATTCACTTCATTGTGATCTATTTTATTTGATTTAAAACTCAGTTTTGTTTATGCACATTATTTTTTTCTTTTTGAGGAGCATCACTATTATTCATACACCTTTGCTTTATCTGATTGTTGCTTTTTTGTCAGATCAACTAACAGTGTGCCAGCTGGATCTGTGATTTTTTTTTTTTATGCAAGCAAGTTAGGTGCTGGAGGAAGCCGAGGAGTGTGTATATAGACTTTGTATATAGTTGAAGTGTCCCTGAAGAGTTATTTGAAGTCAAGTGGGCATCCCATAATAATCCCATCCCTATGCAGGTTTGATACCGCTAATAAACAAACAAAAACAAAGTTGTTGACTGCTTTCCTGATTCAAGTGTGCTGTGGAAATTGGGTGTGCCTGGCTGTGTAGGATAGGGGATCCCTATTCACTAGCGGCTCCTACGGGGGGATGTGCTACATTTGAGTAAGTGATAGAGTTGCTTTAACAGCTGGGAACCTATCAATATACCAATGTGAAAGATAGGATAAGAGGGTGAAGCAGAAAAATATCTCACTTTGTACATAAATTGATAATATTTATGAGGTGTCTGCAATGCATTTCTTACTGGGCAGCTGACAGTAAGGCAAGAAACATATTTGGGGTTAGGATATGTTTCACTTTATATACAAGACTGAAACATTATTATTATGCGGTTACCTTGGTCTGCAGTGTGTTTTCAGGAACTGTTATTTCCACTTGCTCTTTCTTTTCATTGCCATAAAACCAAAGAGAAAAGCGATTCAAATTCTCTGAACTCTGGAATCCAGAGCCAGCAATATCAATTACCCACAAACCTCCGAAGTCTGCAACAGGTTTGGGTCTCACTGCTAGTCTTTTGCCTTTTACAGGGAAATAAAAAAAAGAAGAAAAGAACTGACGGCGAGTAAGAAAACCATAGAATATTTATTTGACATATCACAGGTTAAAGCGTCTTGCACTAATAGGTAACTATGGCAACAGATTTGTAACACTGTCTTGAGCAAATCAATCCTTTTTTTTCTTTGGCTGAGTAAAAGCTATTAATGCGCCTATTTTACCATCTTCAACGTTTTTTTTTCTATTGTTGGTAAGGGCAAACGGAATTGAAATATATTCCAAGACTCAAACTGCATTTTGATTCACACGTAAGACATACCTATTGCGTGCAGCTTGCAGACGGTCTCACACAGTCCCAGGTGACTGTCTAACCAGTTCCATAATGGGAAAACCCACTCGGTAGGAGAATCTTGAGATTCTTTGACTGTGACCATCTTCAGATATATTCCTGCTCCATAACCTTCCCTGTCATGTCCAATTACCACCTTCCGCAGCTGCCCCAGAGACACAGCTTCCAATATAAAACAGTCAGTCTAAGGAGAAAAGAAACAAGCATATCTTCTAGCAAGACCAAGAAAAAACAACAGACACTTCCTTTATCCTATAACAACAAAATGAATATTGTTTCGCACATAAGGGTGCCATTTTGTAACTTAAAGTGTATCTAATTTCAAAAACTAAAATGTAATATATTTTAGTGTACAAGTCTTTAGATGAAGTGGCTGCGTTAATTTTTTTTTCACCTGTTAATTCTGTAAAAAAAAAAAAAAACACATTTCCTGTCCCTGCTCTACTATATCTATAGAAGGGACCATGGTTGTCACACAAGCCTGACTTCAAACATGTCTTCCTCTCCTCAGTATAGTGGTTGATGAGATTATTCATTTTCAAAGAAAGGTAACATTGTTTTTGCATTATTAAATGGTATAAAAATAGGAGATACAGCGCTACTCAATACAACTATCAAATCATGTGCAAATTATGCAATAAGGTGCATATGTACCTTATTGGATAATTTGCACATGATTTGATAGTTGTATTGAGTAGCGCTGTATCTCGCTATTTTTATACTATTTATTAATGTATGTGTGGTGATCAGCATATTTTGTTATAGCTGCTGCTTATACACAGGTTTACACTATTATTTGATTGTTGCGCTGATTTACCCACTATCTTGTTTTTGCATTGTTTTTTCATCTCGACGGAAGAAGTACTTTTTTCTGTACTTGCTGAAAATGCTTAAATGAATTTAATTTAAATGAATGCAGCTACAACATTTAGGCTGCAATACTCTACATTTTTTTTCTGGAATTAGATAGATCTTAATGAGTGAGGCACCGTTCACATCAGGCGTTTTGTGATCTCGGCCAGAATCGCTTCGATTCTGCCCACTTTCCCAAATCACATGCACCACACATGTTCAGGGGCCATTAATTTTAATGGCACCTAAACGCTGTGCAGTTTTGCCACGATTGTCATGTGATAAATTGCACAGCAGACGCAGGAAACTGCAACAGGCAAAGTTTGTCACCCAAAAAGGAGCAGGAGCTTATTTTAGGTGACAAGCTTCATGCTTGGAGGTTTGCTGCAACTGCCACGTGATTTATCATGGCACAACAACACCATGTTCAGGTGCCATTGGAAATAATGGCATCTGAACACGTTGCGGTTTGCCAATATTACAGTGCGATTTTGGATCACGAGCAGAATCTCAGCAATTCTGCCTGAGGTCATAAAATGCGAAATGTGAATGGGGCCTGAGGCTGCATTCACATTTTGCATTTTGTAAATGCGAGCAAAATCGAGATTCATTTTTGCGTGTTTATGTACGTTTTCGCGTCATATGCATAGGGCAGCCTATTGATTTTACTGGGCTGTCCTACATATGACAAACATGGCAAATTAGCTCATGCACCTTTTTTAAACGTTGAGCTTTGTTTTTCAACCACATGTTTTTTTTTTTTACGCATTTGACAAGCATTATTTTGCCCCATTTGGGGTGCCATTAACAATGAATACCAACTCAAGCATGACAAGCATTTTTTGTGTGTCTCGTAATTGTGCGTGAAATTCAACAATTTATGCACAATCATGAAATGCTAAAGTGTGAATGCAGCCTAAGAATTGGGGCACATAAACACAAATTGCCACCTATCCAGTCTGAGTGTCTCAGCTCTTTTACCAACCTGTGTAATGCTAGCCACAGAAACTATAGTGGTAGTCAAATATTTTTATTTATTAGGATGGTATACTTCAATTTTATACATAATTTTTTAGGGCAGATAAGGCTTTAATTTAGTAGCAGATTTGGATACATGGGTTTGTTTTTTTTTTTGATCACGCAAACATGAGGAGGGTTAAGAAAGAAATGGGGATCTGGCTTTCTTCCAGTGAAGGCCAACAACTGTTTTGCATGCATCTAAGTCCTGCTGAAGCATGGATGAACCCAAAAAAGGTTATTGAATAATGAGTTGCTGTGAGTACTGACCCCTCTTACTTCTCACTTTAGAAGGATTACAAAACCAGTGCTGAAAGCTTGGATGGAACCAAATATACTTGTAGATAAACTAGGCAATGTGTATTTTTAGTATATTTTGGTAAGGTACCACATATCTCTATTAAATCAACTACTCAATGTGTTGTCTTTATAAACATTTGTCTGTCTGCCGTCTGTCATTCTTTCACTTTTTCCATGTCTGTATATCTTTCTGTCTGCTGTGTCATTTTTAAAGCTCTTGATAGTAAAAGGGCAATGACAATGCCCTTTTAAACAAGTTTTAAGCCTTTTCTTTGTCAAGTTGATTTGGGGCAGCACTGCTTTTTACCCACCCATGCCTTCAATGTTTACAGAAGCCTGAAGGTAAACATTATCTATCTATCTATCTATCTATCTATCTATCTATCTATCTATCTATCTATCTATCTATCTATCTATCTATCTATCTATCTATCTATCTATCTATCTATCTATCTATCTATCTATCTATCTATCTATCTATCTATCTATCTATCTATCTATCTATCTATTCTATCCCCCTTCTAGCGTAGGATGCTAGGCAAATTTAATTTTTGGCTTCTTCTGTAGTCAAGGGAGCAGGGATTATTTGTTCTAGCCTGTTTAGGGTTTCAAAGGCCAACCGTTTGATTTCTTCCCCCTGCCTCTGAGAGACGTTTCCAGATCATAGGGAGGGAGACTTAAATAGTCAGCCTGAATAGTTTTTTACATGGCCTGGTCAATCCCTGGAGAGTAGTGTCCAGAAGGACACCGTTTTAAACTAGAGGGGCAAAGGTTTAAAAGTAATATGAGGAAGTATTACTTTACTGAGAGAGTAGTGGATGCATGGAATAACCTTCCTGCAGAAGTGGTAGCTGCAAATACAGTGAAGGAGTTTAAGCATGCATGGGATAGGCATAAGGCTATCCTTCATATAAGATAGGGACAGGGACTATTCATAGGATTCATATATATTGGGCAGACTAGATGGGCCAAATGGTTCTTATCTGCCGACACATTCTATGTTTCTATGTTTCTAAGTTGGCTGGGGAGGTGATAAATAGTCCTGGAGAGATTGTTCTCTCCCCCCAGGAGGATTCCAAAGCTTCAGTGGGAGCTGTCCCACTGAACTGAAGCCTTTGGACTGTGAAGCTGTTCTTGGAGATCTCTGCTGTGAAAGAGCTAAGAGCCTGAAGTAATCTTTTTGCAGAGCTTGCTGTGGGACTTCACCATAGGGATTTGATCTGGAGAAAGATTGTCTCCCTCACTGGACCGTGTCTGGAGGAAGCTAGAATGTGTGCAAATGTCCTGGGGATTTGTGAGTACTGATCCTGAATTGATTCCTGGTGACTGTGCTTGCTTTTGGGATATAAGTGCCAGGGGTAACTTGGACTGAGATAGCTCTCACAGGCTCAGAGTACTGGCCATTCCTCTGTCCTCAGCAGAATCCTGGAGTGTGAGCATAGAGACATAGAGAAGAGTGCCCCCACTATTACTTGGCAAGCATTTTGAGTATCCAGTGCCCTAACCCCTCTCATTAAAGTTCTTTAAGCAATACATTTCAAAAAGACATCCCCTAGCCTGAGTTATTGGAGCCAGAGTGTATGGAAAGGTGCTTGTGGTGGTGAGCAGCCTCTGTACTATTAGGGAAAAACCAGCTATTACCAGCGGCTCCTACGGCAGTAGCACTACATATCTGTCTGTCTATCTCAGTTTTGATTTAAAAGAACAACTGTGCTTAAGTCAAAAAACCAACACGCGCACACACACACACACACACACACACACACACACACACCAAGTTCATTCTTAGGCCAGGTTAGGTTAAAGGCATCCACAATTATACTATGGTGCATGTAAAGAAAAAGTTTGCTAGGTCTGCTCCTTAACATGTGTTCCCCAACTTTCCCTAAAAATGTTATAGTCCATTCAGTAGCATTACACCAATGGTGCTTCAGGAACACACAGGACCCCTGTCTCCTTGATTGAGGAGTCCTGTTTGGCCCTGAATTTCCACTACTGTAATGCTGGGCTTACTTGGTGTAGTGGCTTCATTGTCATTACTTAATTTACTTTATTCATTTTACTTAATTTTTCGAATATTAAATGTAATGTTTAGAATGATACATACAGTAACTAGTGACTATGTATGAAATAGCTAGGGTAGAAATAATTCCCTTTCCATGTAAATTTAGAAGTGTATGGGTGCATTGATGGACATATTGTTCTGCTCCAAAAAACAATAAGGTGTAGCCACCCTTCTCCTGCGCTTGGTATCCAGACCCCTCGACCACACACTTGGAGAGAGTTGTCCTGGAGACGGACCGCCCCGCTGTACGCAGCTTCCCTAGATACAGGAAATGACATCGGCGGAAGTGACGACGGGTGGAACGCATGACGCACTAACCCGGAAGTAGAGTAGCGGCGTGCGTTCCACGGAGCCGGTGATCGGTACCACATGACCGATCGGCTCTACACTCCACCAACGCCTGTGCCCTACCTGTCCAAGGAAGCAGGTTAGGGCTACAGAATACAAGATCGGCCTCCTATCCCCTCTCTGACCCCTCTCATCTAGTGTGGAGGCCCCCCCCCAGGTATGATGGGATCAGCAAAGGGAAGAAAGTGTGGAGAGGAGGGGGTGAGACACCATCATTACGAACATACAAGTACATAGGCTGTACTAGATACAGCAGACAACCAAGGTAATAGAAAAATTGTGGGGTGATTACTAAGCAATGCTTATATTAGCTGCTCTCTAATGTCAGTCCAGGGAGGACCTATGATGATTCCAAGTGCACTGAGAAAGCATTTTTATTTGTTTTTAATACCTGCTCATGGTTGTTTTTATCTGGATATTTGTTGCACTGTTTTTATGCATATGTTTTTATTCCACGTATATATATTATCTTTTTAGCATTTGTTTTGTACTTGTATGATCGATGTATGCCACTGTATACTACCTAATATGTCACAATAGGGAGTGGGTGGCGCCCCGGCCACTCCCCCAGGGGAGGAGATACTCCCACCTGGGGGCAGTGACTGGGTCGCTACCTCACTTTATCACTATTTAAACCAAAGAGACAGTCATGACACAGTGACTCTGAAGAAGAGGTTAGACCTCGAAACGCGTCAGTCATCTCATCATGGACGATTATATGGACTAAACACAGACTTTCGAGCAATCCAGCCTGATATGCTTTACTTTTATCTACGTCTGTGAGTAGCCATTTTTTAATATCATTTAAATAAAGCCTACATTGAGGATAATGCGCTAGGTTGGTGCGCCCTTTTTTGTTCTTTTTGCTTACATATTGTTCTGCTGCTGGCCTTCAAGTAGAACTATAGGCAAAACTTTTCAGAAAGAGTAAGGGAGAATTTTTTTGGAATCTGTGTCCCATTGGGGGGATTTACCCTCACTTCTTTTCACTTAGTCAAACCAGGAAGTGGGAGGCAATCCTTGCAAATAAAGGGAATACCTTTGGGCCCCTCAGGTCACCAGAACAAGTGTCACCATTGGAAGATTGCCCCTTTATTACTTTTCTGGGGACAACCCAAAATGTGGTATTTTCTTTTACTTTCACTTTAATGATAAAGAGTAAAAATAGGGGGAAGCCTATCTAACGGGCACAGACAGCAATTCAATTCTACAATTCTACAATTCTAATAGGTGTTTAATCCCTCTCCACTCTGTCCAAATCTAAAAAAAAGTTTTGTCTTTAGTAATATTTTAAACTTATGTAGCCAGATAAGGCTGGAGTAGTACATATGACTCATGTGATTTCTATATGCCCACCTATAGCAGACAATAGTGTGAGATTTTGCCTATTTTAATCATACAAATTGTGCTAAATCATTAACTGAAACTATTTATTGGACGGATGAACTCTTAAGTTTTCTTCTAAATCTGCAATTACTGCTTAATAGCAAAAGTGATAAATTGCTGCATGGAATAAACTCTCAGCGGTAGCTGTGAATAATACATTAAATGAAATCCTGGGATGGATATATTAATTTAAAACGGGAAATGTAATCTATTTAAAATACAATTTATTTTCACTTTTTATAATCCTTGCCGACAAGGATACATGTACAGTATTGTGCAATAAGGGGAATTTTACTATGCGTATCTGTATATATTAGGCAAAAAGATAATGGAGGCTGCTGAAATGATTGCCATAAAGTATAATATCCCATTAATACTTTGTAATGGAACGTTGCCCCATATGGCCACATTATCAAACTGTCTGAGTTTTCCTGTGTCCAATGTCCAGGGTCCAGTGTGTACAACTGTTACTAGAAAGGCAATCATTTTCTCATAGAGAAATTGATAAAAAAGAGAAAATTTAGACAAATGACGGGGCTGAGTATCTGCAAAAATAGGACAATACTAACAGAGCTACCTTGTAGGGCCTGCATGTCCTTGAATCTTAGAACCAGTATAGGGGTTCTTGAGTTCTACCCAAGTTAAGATTAAGCTCTGTCCCTTCTTTGTGCAAAGATCTGCCTCCTGTCATTCAGCTCTCGACTGTCAGTAACAGCCAGGGCTGGGACAAGGGGTGGGCAGGAGGAGTGGCTGCCCCGATCACGGTGGTATCATGATAGGGAAGTAGTGGGGAGAGGGGGGGGTAGTGACAGAAACATCACTACTCCCGTCAGCTTATTGTAGGAAGTGACAAGCCAAGCCAGGAAGTGACAAGCGAAATCTGAAAATGAGAAGAGAGCTGGAAGGAGGTGCGGGCTGTGCTCTCTCCCCTCCAGCTCCTTCCTCTCGCAACTGCTGTAAACCAGGATCTGAAATGTCAGATCAGGACTGTGTAGTATTTGCTTACCCACCCCCAACTCCTCCTTAGACGGCTCCTGCCCTGTCTGCAAAGATTGTAAGTAGGGGGCAGATAAGAAAACCCTACACAGTCCTCATCTGACAGCCAGTGGTGTCCCTGATGTATCGATTCCTCACTGCTGCAGCACCTGACATCTCTCTCTGCCTTTCAAAAGTGTTAAAAGGAGCATAGGAGGAAGAACACGTGCATTTGAGGTCTGTATGTTAGAGTGAGGAGGATTTGTGCTAGAAGAGGGGATTAAGGGGAGGGGGGAATGAGGAACAGGGGAATTGTACAATGAGTGCTGGGAGAGGGAGGGAGAGGAGGATCAGTGCTAGGAAGGGGATTGGGGGGTGGGGGGAGGGGGGTTATGCTAGGAGGGGGTTCTGGGAGATGGGATTTCAGTGAGGTGGATTTGTACTGAGAGGAAGGTGAATTTTAGCTTGAGGGGAATTTTGGCTTGCAGAGGGACATTATGCTTAGGGAGGGTTTATTCAGATTAGTGCTCAAATGTTTTTTTATTTGGGGGGTGGGGTGGCAGAAGGTGTTTTTTGCTGATACAGTTTGGCTTCTTTAACCTTGCTGCCAGGGGACCTTCTTCCATGATTAGTAACAGCCATGGCTCAACACTAAATCAAGGAGCTAAACTGATCTGTTCCTAGGTTTGTGTTACACTACAGCAACACAATTAAGTGTTTAAATGGGAAGTGTCATGATAGCACTTCTGTCACTCCTACATTCATGTTTGTACATTTTAAAGATGGATCCTCCTGAAGCAGCAGATTACTACAATATCCTGGAAAAATGTGTTCTGTTACAGGTCCAAACCTTCTCTCTATTCCTGCAGAATCAAAATCAGGCTCCCCATAGTGGTGAACTGCTCCACATTTACAATATCAGTCCTTAGAAAAAGAGGGGAAAAACAGGTGTCTGTGTTAGGTTGTTAGGTTTAGTGAAATAACTGAGGCACAGACTAGTCCACCTGGTACAACCAACTGTGACGCTTTTCACTCCTACATATGTAGAACTAAAAGCGTGTTAGAGTTGGTTGTGCCAAGTGGGCTGGCCTGTGCAACAGCTATTTTAATATACCTAATATTGACATCTCGGGTAAGAGGCTATGTTTCCTTTCATTTTCTGCAGATTACTGCAATAGTGAAAAAGCTTGCTGATAACAGCAAACAATAAATCAATATTGCAAGTGAAGTTTTGTTGTAGAGGTGCATAAGAGAGGGTCTGAATTAGCACCCATCACTAAAAATCATAAACAAACCAATTTACAAAATTCCCCCTCTACTGTATATCAGTTGCCCTGGATGACATTTTCTTTACTACATTAGCATCAAACACTCTCAGAAGAGAGAGCAATGTCATTCAGAATTTTAGGATTTAAAGCCTTGTTTAAATGTTGCCATCATGCTAATTTCTGTCAATGCGCACCTGATTTAAAATGATCTTAATGTTACACTAACAATCTACATGAACAAATTATGTTTTTCTGTGTGCATCAAAGTGTAGCGTCAACAGGAAAAAGTCTTTCAAAATGAAAACAATAACTTTCACTTTGAGCTTTTCAGTTCTGATACAGTATTACATAAGAATTGCAATGATGTAATATCATATTAGTGAGAAGGCTCTGTCAGTTTTATTTTGGAGTGAAGGTCATGGGGTATGCGAAATTATGAAAAAATAGAGGAAAATTGGAGAAAGGGGAATTTTTCATTATTTTTTTTACTCTATTAAATCTTATTTTATATATATGTATATATATATATATATATATATATATATATATATATATATAAAATGTAGGAAGGTGACCCCAGGTCACTGTGTGTGTTAGCAATCTACGCCTGGTTTTGGTTAAGACAAACCTGCTGATTGCACACCTGTGGGCTGGGTTCATATTATGGCAAGGTTTAGCACTCAGAGCTCCCAGTTGGAGACAACTGCACCCGGGCAGACCAGAGGTCTGGCCCAGGAGACAGTGCAGCACGAGGCTGCTATCCGTGTGCACCCTGTTGGGTGAGTGAAGTCTGTGGGAGACATACAAGGGCCTAGAGTTTGAGGCCAGAGCAGCAGCGCTGCAAGTACAAGCCAGGAGGGCTGCAAGTACAAGCCAGGAAGACTGAATGATCGTTTATTTTTGCTGAGGATTGAAATGCTGAAACCCCTGCGTGGGAAACCTATGTTATTTTTCTGCTTGATGAACGTTCCCTTAATAAACATGGGTGAGGAAAGCCCTTAAAAGAAAGTAAAAGCGAGTGCTGGTGTCCTTTTAAACGCTCTACACTTGATGCGAATCTCACAATATATATATATAATCTGTTACCAAATAAATGTGTATTATTTTTACCCTAGTTTTGGATAGAGGGGGTAAGGGTTATAACTGCTATATTGGAGAGATTTCCTCGCAGATGCAAAGTAAGGAGAATTCCCCAACATTATGGGCTCTTTCACACAGCCGCTCCGATTTCTTCTTCCGCTGCGGCACTTTTTTTTTTTCACGGACGTGGATAACACTTGTGTCATCCGCTCCGTATGTCCGCATATCATCCCATCTATTTGCGGATGATATACGGACATAATGTATGTCTATGGGGATTGCGGATGTCAGCGGATGACACCGCTGACATCCGGTTTTGCATCCGTTCCGTTTTTTTAACAGAAGAAAAACAGGGTTCTGTTCCGTTCCAAAAAACGGAACAGAACTGAAAGGACGCAAATCGGATGGTCATCCACTGACATCCGCAATCCCATTGACATGCATTATGTCTGTATATCACCCGCAAACGGATGGGGTGATATACGGACATACGAAACGTCTGTGTGAAAGAGCCCTATCACAGGCCAAAATATGTATTTTTTTCAGCAGGGGAAGGGAAGGCTAGAATCCCTGTCAGATTTCAATTTCTCTCCATGTCTCTGCTGCAGTTTCTCCCATACTTCTTGTCTGGTCAAACCATTGTCAGTTGACAATAAGTGAAAGGAAGTCTCGGAGAACAGTAAAAACAGAAAGGGGTTCCAGTTGTCCCCCCCCCCCCATCCCCATTGAACTAAAAATAAAAAAGGTTTTGGCTGCACATGTGCTTTAAAGCCTAGGAAGATGTTTTATAATATCTTAGTATAGGCTACAAAACCTAATATGCCATCATAATAAATAATGATAGCATGTTTACAAACGCTAAAATCTATAATGTGGCCCCTAAGCACACTGCCAGGTTATTATGGTACAAAAGTTGTCTAAAGTGCATTAACCACGTGAGAATTTTAAATGTAGAAGATACGACCTAATAACTTTCAATTAAGTTTCTGTGGTATATCTTCTATGATCTTTTCCTTTTTTTCCCTATTTCCGCTCTTGGGCGATATTCTTGTCAATTAACAGCTGTCAAAATGACATCCAGGAATTGCTATTTACTACATCACAGGAGCAACTGTAACATGCAGCAACCCTTAGATACTTAGAACCTTAATCAGCCCTAATTATCCTTCCCCCTTAGCTATTTGATTCTTTTTATCTGATTTCCTTTTTTACCATTATCATTTTTTTTTTCACTATTAATGTTTGTTTCTCAGATTTGCGCATAACAATGTGTCTTTTTTAAATTTGTAAATTAACTTTGCCACGCTTACTACCATAGACATAATTCACACAGTCACTTTAAATGGGACAAATTATAAAATAAAAGGTATACTCTTTTTCCAGTATAACTACTTTTTAAATAACTAACACTGGTCAAAATAGAAACAACTCAGTTTTTTTCATCTTGTTACATCTTTCTGTCTATAGATCCCATTAAAATATTTTTTTGTCAGGACAATATTGGCAGAAGCAAGATTAGTTTGCTGCCCCCCCCCCCCCCTCC
The DNA here is from genome assembly GCF_965119305.1 of Pelophylax lessonae. Lineage (NCBI taxonomy): Eukaryota > Metazoa > Chordata > Amphibia > Anura > Ranidae > Pelophylax > Pelophylax lessonae. The sequence continues at coordinate 426,471,466 of NC_138772.1, read as the reverse complement.
TCTCCCCAGCCCCATAACAATATTTGTATTTATTTGTTTTCTTAAGGTGTTACCGAATAATCAGGCCCATAATGGAAATATAAAAATTGTTGTAGTGCATAAGTCACATGTACTGAAGTAGTGCTAAAGTTGTTCTCCTGTCATGCCAGGTCTATTGCTTAAATTTCATGTTTCAAATTTACAGTTGCTCCAGAATTATAGTTTCCAATATTCTCCTGGGCTAAATCCTCTATCGATGTGTGTAAGCAGTGAGTGGTTTAGACTATCAAGTCTTTGGTATTGCCAGGAATCCTACTAAATAGCAATGTAAATGATGTCATAAAACAGGTTCATCATATGATGTCAGAATGCATGCCTATTATCCATTAACCAGTAAAACCAGAGAGAAGGATTTTTGATTCATATTTTGTTGGTGTCATCATCCTGGCACTTTTTAGCTAATAAATTGATTGTTAACCTAAAGTCTATTTTTCAGTATGTTTGCCAACATGCCTCACTGTATACACATTCCTTTAATAAATCCTCCCACATTTCCTGAGTTTGTTGTATACCTAACTTCCCCCCTGTTGAAATGGTCTTTACTACCCGATGCTGCACAGTGTTCCTTCTGAAAATGTTCCCGTAAGCTCCCCTTCTTAGTGCACACATATTCTGTGGCTCCATTTGTTCCTAAGAGTGAGTTGTATTCTGCAGAAGGGCTGTAATACAGCTTACCCATAGGAATAAATAGAAATCTAGAATACGTATGCAGATACTACATACAAATAAAATCCAGAATGTGGTGCTATAAAACAAATGTGCAATAATAAAAAAGAAAAGGGAATGTGAAAAGAAGAATAGCCAGATAAGAAGACTTCTGAATAAGGAATATATATGAATCAAATTAGGGCTGTTTTAATAGAAGCATCCCTCAAAGTAAAGTTATCATGGGAAAAATATGATAAAAGCATCCCTTAAAGTAAAGCTATCATGGGAAAAATATGGGATCTGCTATTGATGACTTCCATTTATAAAAGTTAGCTTTGTTATCAATCTATTTTGAGTCATTGACCAATAACAAATGTGCAAATCAGGAAAGTCATTAAAACGTCAGTATGAAGTATCTAATGTATAAAAGTATATAATCCTTGCTTAGGTGTGACAAATTCCAGCATGCAGCAAAGCAGCCTACACTGTATTCTGGTAGAAGATATACAAATAAAAAAAAACACTGATTGTGGCGCTCTAAAACAAATATGCCACAATCCATAAAAGTGAAACTAAAAATACAAACTAAGTGCAAAGTAAACATATAAAGACATTCTGGTGTGTGCCAAGCATATATAAAGTTGATATACAACTTTTGGCATTTTCAATGAAACCTAATTACTTCTCGCATGGGGAAAGCTTCTACTTGCAGAACCAGGCAGTGGCCATGGGAGTCAAATTTGCTCCCAGTATGGCCAACTTATTCATGACCAAGTGGGAGGAGGACATAGTATTGACCAAAAGGAGACCAGCATTGCAGCTGTGGAAGACATACACATTATCTTTATCTGGGATGGGGAAGTTACTGTAAGTTCATTGGAATCATTTATAGATCCCCCCAATGATAACCTTTGAGGCATCAGTCTTAGCCATGTGACAAGGGATAAAGAAATCAATTTTCTGTATTTGAGGATATCAATTGTAAATGGGTTCATTAGAGCAACCACCTTGTCTAAAGAAACAAACAGCAATAAATTAATTCATATAGGAAGTTGTCATCACCCTTCTTGTAGTAAAGTTGAGGACCTGTACTAAATTATTATGAGCAGGCTTGGGATCTAGGGTCAAGTTTCTTGGAAAAAGTATATGGCAGTGGAGCATTGAACAGAACTAGTTTGCAGGGGAAACAGCAAGATTGCGATTTACTGCTTGAAGAAAATTATAGATTTACATCCAGTTCATGCATATTTTTACTGATCCATGATTACCACTTATTCTTCCCAGTGTAAAACATCATTAAAAAGTATTGGTCTGTGCTAAGAAATGATAAAGTCTTGGGCCCAATACTACCTGAAAACCCTTCATTAATTTTAGGGGGTTGCCATCTTTGAGAAATAAAACTGCCCCTAACATTTATGATCCACCTGTCAAACCTGTGTTCTTTTAAAATTTTGGAGGGTTTACATTTATGCAGGAAATATAGCATTTTCCAGGTTAATACTTTCAATGGTAGGAAATTAAACACATTTTGATCAATCTAAACATCCAAAATTATATGGCATCCGTTCCTTCATTTCTTGTGGCTCTAAGAATATGGTCTACACGTTGCAGTGCTCTTGCAGCATGCAATATGTGAAACAGACCACAAGGGCGTTAAATGTCTATCTCAAATAACATATCAGAAATATCAAAAGGGGGTTCAAGGGGCAAAATCCATCAAAACACTATGCCATACACCATAGCAAGAACTCAGCTGGTGCTCTGTCCATTAGAATAGACAAATATAGAGTGCATTGGAAACGGCAACATCAGAAAATAAATATCAAAATTGGAGACCAAGTGAGTTTATGAGTTGAGAATCTTTACTCCTCATGGTCTCAATATCGAATAAGACATTAATTGCTTTATTAACAATGATTGATCCAATTCTGTTATAAAATGGTGGTCCCACATAAGGTCTTATCAGTGATGGTAAAAAATATTTGTTTTACTTAGGTGGATAGAAGAGGATCTGTGCACACAATAGTACATTTTTATGTGGATTTTTTTGATTTTTATTGTTTTAATTTTATTTATATACAGTATGTATTTTTTCTTAAGAAGTTCATATATGGAAGAGCTCATTGGGACCATTTTTCTTAGGCACATTTTCTTTCTCACAATAGTGCCTTCAGTGAGTTTCCCCATTTAGATTGTTTATTTGTTCATGTAATATGGGGCATTTTACTAGAGGATATTTGAGTTGTGCCTTATCCTGGGAGAGGTTTTAAATATTACAGCCTTTTTTGACCACTCTGAGTATGAGGGTCAAAACTTTCTAGTAATCCTTGTGTACACATTGTGGAGTGTGCAGTATACTGTCTGTCAGCAAGATTTCACTAACATCAACAGAAGGGTATTTTCAAGATTCATAACGGCACTACATAGTAGTAATACTTTAGCACATTGTGTGTTTGTAACAAATACCAAATTGTTTTTGTCTACTTTGCAAAGTGTGTATTTTTAGTTTCACCTACAGTATATAGATTGTGGCACATTTGTTTTATAGCGCCACAATCTTTATTTTATTATTTGCGTATCTTGAATCAGGATACAGTGTAGGCTGCGTTGCTACATGCTGAAATTTCTCGGACCTAAGGGAGGATTATATATTTTTTTACATTCGATACTGCATACTGACTTTTTACTGAATTTCCTGATTTGCACATTTGTTATTGGTCAGTGACTCAAAGGGGGGGATTTACTAAAACTGTTATACACAGAATCTGATGCAACTAAACATAGAAACCAGTTAGCTTCTAGGTTTTATTGTCAAAAATGTTATTTGAACAAGCTGGAGTTAGAAGCTGATTGGTTACTATGCACAGCTGATTCTGTGTGCACCAGTGTTAGTAAATCTCCTACAAAATGTATTGAAAACAGGAGGCAAGCCACACAGCTAACTTTTATAGAAGGAAGTCATCATCAACAGCAGATCCCATATTTTCCCATGATAGCTTTACTTTAAGTAATGCTTTTAATAAAACAATCTTACATTGCTTCATATGTATTCCTTATTCAGAAGTCTTCTTCTGCAGCTAATTTCCTTTTCTTTTTGACTTTATCAAAGAGGTAGATAATACCTTCTGTGCCTGGAGGAAGTTGTCACTTTCTCCAGGTGCAAGGAGATTGGATCATGTATCTTCCACAAATTAGCTGATTGGCAAGTTGCAGGGTGACAATGTTGATAACCCTCCTCAGCATGATAAGGTACAGGGTAAAAAAACGCTGATAACCCTCCTCTTCAGCAAGCCTAAGGACACAGCTTTGAAGGGTGACAATGCTGTGGTAAATTCACTGCAAGGCATTTAGTGTTGTCACCCTATAAAAAGGAGAACCTTTGACTGGCAGGACCACCAACAATTAGTTAGAAAGAAATGCAGGAGTTAGGATAGATATGGACTTAATTTATCATTGTCTTTGAACTAGTTCATTTTCATTTTTGAATATAGTTGTACTTTAATTTTTCATTATCACTGCCTTTCGGTAATTTACTCTTTCCTAAAAAGTTAAATAAAAAAGTACCTTGTTTCTTGTAAATTGGTCCCCAGGGATCAGAGATTTATGTAGTTTTCTAGCCCCTGAATCGCCTCTTTCCCCATAGAGAGTTAAGTAGACATTAGCCAAGGTTTCTGCTCCCCAGTAATCACCAGTATGCACAGCCACTAGATAGTGGTTGACTGAAAAGACAGTACAAAAATAATTAATCAAAGACGTAAACAACATACTGTATGATGCTCACAAGACTAAAATGCTTTATGTGATAATGGATTGAAATTATACATTTCCACAACAACAGATGCTTTGGTGAATACATTATCCAAGCTAAATTTAACAAAGAAAAAGTGTAAGGAGCCATTGAATGTCCCATTTGAATTCTGAAGCCTGATATGAATGCACAAAGCCTCACTTTTAACCCTATTTAGCATAAATGTTAATTTCAGGATAAATTTGCAAATAATCAGTAGACTTTCTAACTTTTTCTCATGGTCTGTCATAGGCAATATAACCTCTGCTTTATTTAAGTTTTTAAATCCAACATAAAATGCAAGCCTTACAGTCATTTTCATCTTTAAAAATGTCTGAAGTGCAGGTCCCACTGGGTATTACTTTAGCCAGAACACCTTTCTCTTTTGTCCTGCTTTACATGCTTTTACTTTGGTTCTAAGTCCTTGACTTCCATGACTTCAGAGCTAGAGAGATCTGAAAACAAATAAACTTCTGCAGGTACAGTATATCTTTCAAGCACCTACGTAAGTCCGTAGATACCTACAGCAGGCTTTAAAAGCCTCAGAAATGGATGAATGCTCCTCAAGGTGGAGGCTCTTTTTACCTGCAGAAGTTTTTGTTTTTGTTTAGAGTATGAATGTTTAACTTAGCCCATTCATTCCCCTTGGGGGGTGCAGGAACCCATGTGACCGGATCTCTAAAAAATCCACTACAAAAAGGATGCTGTGCTTTACTGAACCTAACATCAAAGTGGAAAAATCAACCCGATGTGTCAGATGACAACAGAGAAACATTGGGGTTGATTTACTAAAGGTAAAAAGACTGTGCGCTTTGCAAATGCAGTTTCACTCTGCAAGATAATTTGCTTCAGAGTTTAGTAAATGGGGTGAAACTTCACTTTGCAAAAAATACCCAATCACACACAAGGAAAAAAAAAAAATAGTATTTTTGCTGCACATGATTAGATGATGGCAGTCAGAAGAGCGCCACCTCATTTTCTAAGCTCTGGAGCAAATTCCTCTACAGAGTACAACTGTATTTGCAAAGTGCACAGTCTGTTTGACTTTGGTAAATCCACCCCATTGTCGGTAACTATACCATGACTCTTACTATAACTATACCATGCTTTCATGGCACCAAAACAGCAAAAAAACTCACCAGTTGCAGCTACCCTAAATATTTATAATTTGCTGTTTTCATATGGATAAATATCATAAAATCCTTTTTATGCTATTTTAAGATTAAGGTCAAGATTTTGCTTTCAGCTTTTGTGTTTCTTAACTATCTATATGTAAAGTAAAACCAAGATACTGCCATATTTTGTAGTCATATAGGCACCTAGGAGTGATGATTGTGAGGATTTTCAGAATCTGGCAAAAGAGGTTTGGGGACATACTGGACAATCCAATAGGGGTTTGTAATAGTAAAAGGGCTAAGAAGCTCTTTTAAACTCTGCCCATAAAACATTGAACTTTGAATTTTAGAGTTTAAGATAGCTGACAGGTGATCTTGAATTCCCTAAACATATTGCGTCATTAACTGTTAAACATGCAAATTCTCTATTCACATCTATGCAGGAGCAACAGTGCACACATGTTAATGTGTGTTAAGTGCCCTGCATTCGGGAAGCCTATTCATTTGAATGGGTTGCCTAATGCATTACATTGCATTAAAGAAGTGCTTTCACTTTTTTTTTTTTCCAAAAATGCACTGCACAAGAATTCATAGTACTTTTTTACAATGTCTTTTGGTGTGCTAAAAAACATGTATCTTAGCAAGGCGCGTTTAAGTTCCATTTAGAATGAATGGCACCGCAGCACAACTACAATGAGGATATGCATTTGTGCACTGCAGAAATGCATTTGTTTTCCTGACACACAGATGCTAGTTTCAGGAATGGGATATGTGGGCCTTCTGACTACCGATTACTAAGAAATGAATATTGTTGATCTTTGTCTTTTCCTTGGGAAGCCCGGGTCTCTGAAACATTTTGGCTATTAGAATTTTTCAGATCAGATTGGGTTCAGCTAAAATAACTGTCAGGTTTAGATTTTTTAAAGGGTCTTATTCTGGTGTTATAGCATTGTTAATTGATGTGTGTGCTAAAAGCATAAGTAAACACAAGAACAAATATGTAATATATTGAAGCTTAACAGTGATTATATGGGGTGGCTGAAATACTTTTCAATTGCCAGGCACAATAAATACTTGTTGTTCTTGCCACAAACACAATGTTCATGTCACTTCCTGTAAGCTTAACTAACATGTAACAGGGATGAATCCAGTCTTGATGGCTACCATCCATAGATACAATGGAGTAGTGAGTGTAGCAGGACAGCAAGTGTGTTATACGCAATATTACCAAGTGAAAATAAAGGGAAATAAAGACTACGAATGTGGGCACCACATGTTAGGACTGTTAGGGTTCAATATATTCAATTTTTGCTTTTGGGTTTGGATTCGCTAAGGTTACCTGCCAAAAGTTCTTGCTGATTGTTCACAACCCTGAATTCTTTTACAGATTCTTCCTCTTCAGTATCCACAGAGAGCCAACAGTTGCAGTCAAACTGTATCTCTTGCCCGGATTGTTCCTCCGACATTTGAATGCTTTCCAAATGCCATCCTGGAGTTTCAGGCAAGTGTTCACAGGCAATGCGCATCTTATAAATGTCACCAACATCCTTAAACTTCACCTGTGATAAAAAAATAACAGTATGTCATCATCCTAACATAGCAAATAGTGTTTAGTAAATCTGTATTAGGCTCAATTTACAAAGCTAACACCAGTACTTATTTTTTATAACAAACTGGGGTTGATTTACTAAAACTGAATCTGTTGCAACTCTGCATAGAAACCAATCAGCTTCCAGATTTTTTTGTCAAACCTCTTAAAGGACAACTGGTCATACAATCTGAATATTTGAAATCATAGTACTGTCTAGGAGCCAGGACAATAGTCCTGCATTGTATCAGACTGACTAGATTATAGTTTCAGTATCTAAATGTTCTTGTTGGCCTAAATCTAAGTGTGACTTTAATCGTCACCTTCCCTCTGTGGTGTCCGTTTACGAAACTGAGATGAACAGCGATCCTGGTGATCGCAGTTCATCTTGGATTATTTTTGGTTTATGAAACAGAGATGATCTGGAGAGAACATGTTCCCCGCTGATCATCTCCATACACGGAGAATTTGTTATTGACAGACACAGAAATGGCCAGTTCATGAAGCTGCGATCTCTTTACTTCACTGGTGATCTGTGCCAGAGTTCATACTCCCAGATTCACCAGCCCAGAGGTAGAGAATCAGGGGGAGAAGACAGAATCCAGGGAGAACTGAGGAGGAAGAAGACACAAACCCCCCCAAGACAGTAAACATGTCCCCCTGCTGTATTTATGTGTGTGTATATATATATATTGAAGTCCGAATAATGTGAATGTATTGAAATATAAAAAAAAAGTCCAACCTAGTAGTACAAATGCAATGCTTTCTTGGGTGTTAATGGTAATTGCCTAAAATTTGTTGCCTGGAGATACATTTTAATCTTTGTATGACAGTTCTTTCTGTACCCTCTTTATGTTTGTGAACCTCTGAGTACCCTGTGACTGAGTAGTCCCCTGTCAATTGGAGAGTCTAACTCTGAGGACATGAAGAAAAGTAGCAGGTTCTAGATGCAACAGCTTTCTTTTTCATCATTATGGGGTTGATTCACTAAAACTAGAGAGTGCAAAATCTGGTGCAGCTGTGCATGGTAGCCAATCAGCTCCTAACTTCAGCTTGTTCAATTAAGTTTTGCCGAAAAAAATCTGGAAGCTGATTAGTTTCTTTGCAAATGAGTGCACCAAAGATGGAGGAGGAAGGTGTGACGGAGATTGCGGTTTTCCATTGTGCAAGTTTTCAGGGCAGAGAAGCAGCAATTGTAAAGCAATGATGTTGAGGAAAGCTTGATAAAGGAGAAGGATTGAGATGCTTCACCTAAATGTGACCTGTTTACTAGAAATCTGCCTACTATGTTTTTTTTACTTTTTTTGTTTTTTTTAGTTAGAGAAGAAGCACAACTCTCTCTCTCTTTGTCTTTTATTCCTGCATTCTATTTCCTGTGTGTGCTGAAAATTTGTGATCTAAAGAAAACCTGCACTAAGAGAGGCATGAAGGATGCCAATGTTGACCCCTACTTCCAAAAATTCTAGTTCCTTATGCTGATCCAAAGGCTTTAGTACTTTCAACTCAGTAAATATAAACTAAGAATAGGTTTACATACAAAGTGAAAAACCCATGGCTACCAATCACGTATGTCACTTGTTATGATATCAAAAGAAATAGAATGACAGTTCAAAAAAATAAAATAAAATATAAAATTGATGAAAAATTCATAATAAGCAAATAATCTGTCTATTTAAATTCAGGGGTGTGGCCTACTGAAAAATGTCATCAATGGTTTTGATGCCGGCTGATATTTTTTACTCTATGATTTTTAAGTGGTGATTCATGTAAGTGCAATACTTTATTTATTAAACGAGTTTGGGAAGATTGCAGGTCCTTTTTCTTGTGTATGACACCATTTATGGGAGGAGAGATCCGGTGATATACTTTTGGAGCTTGTGCCATTGAGAATCTGACAGTTGCCCAAAGGAGTCCTACAATCAGTCTCATGCTCATAACCAGACTTGTATAAAGTACTCGAAATTTCTACTTGAGTAAAAGTACAAGTGCTCGATCAAAAAGTGACTTGAGTAGAAGTGGAAGTGCTCGCAGAAAAAGTTACTTAAGTAGAAGTACTAAAGTATTCAACATTTTTTTTACTTAAGTATTGCAAGTAGTTTTTTCAAAAAATTTGCTACTTAAGTACTAAAAGTAAAAAGTACCAGTAGTTTTGAAAAAAAAATTCTACTCAAGTACTGAAAGTAGAAGTACAAGTACTGTGTTATGTAGTTATTAAAGAAAGAAGTCAAAAGTTTGAACATCATATTGTTTTTTATTATTTCAAAGGATTTATTCAAATGATTAACCTGTGTTTGTTAGTAGTTTCTTGATGCACTTTAAGCGCTGTAGCACCATTTATTTGTTTGTTTCATATTTTCTTTTTATTGGAAAGATTTGGTATAGCAGCTTTTATTATACACAGCCTTTATTTTCGTATGCGCTGATTTACAAATGACATTATACACATTTTTTTGAGCTCTATGCAACCTGCCATCTACTGTTCTGGCAGTGATAATTTTTTTTAAAAGTAATGAGTAACTATGCAGCACAAAAAAAAATATCGGAGTAGAAGTATCGAAATCATCGAAAAAATGTAGTGAAGTAAAAGTAGAAGTAGGAGAAAAAAATTCTACTCTAGGAAAGTACAGATACCGCATTTCGGTACTTAAGTACAGTACTTAAGTAGTTCTACTTCGTTACTATACATCTCTGCTCATAACCCTAAACAGAAGGTCATAATTTTTTGTTAAGTGGCTTTGGAGCTCTATTCTGCACTTGTGGTTGTCGGCTGATATATACAGAGTATTTCTTCTTTTTGGGAGACACGTTCTGTTTTTTCCTAACCTTACTTGGACATTTTCGTAATTGGGTGCACTGATCACATGTTTGGATGTTTGGTTAATATTTTTGGTGTAACACATGGCCTTATGTTTGCACAATATTTGAATATATATAATTTATGTTTTTTTAAATCACTATTATGAATTTTAGATTAATTTTTTAGGTTTGCACCTATTTTGCTAACATAGCGCTGTCTGTGTTCACATGATTTGGATGTTTTTTTTTTTTTAGGTGTCATATGGATTTCATTTGCACCTTTATTTGCTTATTATGAATTTATATCAGTTTTTTAGGTTTGCACATTATTACGAACCCGCTTCCTTTATATATATGGTTCCTTTCTAATTTCTAGTTTATAATTTTTGTGGTGAGCACAGTTTTGTTTTCTTGTGCCTTGTCATTTCAGCAAGATCATTTGACAATATTATATATTTGGATGAATACAATCCTTCTGCCTGGCCAATGAACTCCATTCACATTCTGCTGACCTTTAGAAGTTTAGGGAGTACTCTGCTGACATTTTGCCCTGTGAATGATCTGAACTTGCATGCAGGAACATCTGGCCTTACTGGGAAGACTTAGGTTGACTGCATTAAACGGACATCTAATTGGTTGCTAATAGTTACTGCATTTTGAACATTATCACTATTCTTTTCATGACCATATTAGAAAAAAAAAAAAAAAAGCACTGAACATAAACAGAACATAGCTACAGTTCCCTGCATTATTATACTTTCTACTTTTTAACTTTTTTTTTTTTTTTTTTTTAAGGAATGTGTTTCTTTTTTAAAGAAACTGTCAATAATCAATAAAAAGAAATCAGCCTCCTGAATTGTAAAAACCTTGTCACATTCAGGAAATATCCCTCTTGCAAGGCATTATGTCAGCTAGAAGAGCCTTCTCTATGAAACATACTGGTGTTAAGTTTACAGAATGATATAATTTGAGAACATGTGTAGGCTGGACACAAGCAATATGCAGTAACTTACACTACAGCAGATCAATGTGTGTACAATCAATAGACAACATAATGCTATGAAAAGGCCAATAATATGTTAGGTGAATGTATGGTACACTGGAAAAACTATTAAATGAACATTTATTTGAGGTCAGGAGGCTGTTTTGAATAAACGAAACAGACTACTGATTTCATTCATATATTTATTAATTTAATAGACATGAATAGGGGTTGATTTAATAAAACTGGAGAGTCCAAAATCTGGTTCAGCTCTGCATAGAAACCAATGAAAACATTTTTTTTTTTTTTGATAGATTAAGGAAGGGGGCTATGGGGTTATAACCCCTGTGTTGTTTTTTGCCATCTGTGTCCCATTGCAGAGATTTCCCATCATTTCCTATCCCATATTCAAACTGGAGGTCAGAGGAAATCTCTGCAAATTAAAGGAATTCCTTGGGGACCCCCAGGTCACTAGAGCTAGTATCCTCATTGGAAGATTTTCCCACTATTACTTTTCTGGGGGTAGCCTAAAATAAAGGATTTTCTTTTACTTTCACTTGCAATGATAATGGTAAGCAGGACAAATAAAAAAGGTAAATCTCCCTAGCGAGGGCACATACAGCAATAAAAAATTAAAGGGGTTCTAATACCTCTCCATGCTATCCAAAACTAAAAAAAAAGTTTTTCCTTTAGTTATACTTTTATTCAGGGATATGCAAACTGTGGCCCTCCAGCTGTTGCTAAACTACAAGTCCCATCATGCCACTGCCTCTGGGTGTCATGCTTGTGGCTGTCAGAGTCTTGCTATGCCCCATAGTACTTGTAGTTCTACAACATTTTTCTTTTGCATATCCCTGCTTTAATTGAACAAGCTGAAGGTAGAAGCTGATTGGCTACCATGCACAGCTGCACCAATTTTTGTACTCTTCAGCTTTAGCAAATCAACCCCACAGTGTCCTTTGTTCTATATAGATTTCTGATTTGTGTACAGATGAGTCTCATACAGTCTAGAGACGGTTTGGGTTAAAGCTGGCTACGTACTAGTAAGTTTTCGTATTGCTAAAGAAAACCCTTGCACTGGAGGAAACCACAATGTATGGGAAGAAAATACAAACATCAAGAAGAAAGAATGCTTGTAGAAACTGGACACAGGTGTTGTTTCTGTGGTTGTGTATAGAGTAACCCCCATCAACCAATCAGAGGTCAGATTTCATTAGTTTACAGTAGTTAAAATAATAAAAGGTAATAATGGTGCGAGTTACTACACTTTGCAACTTGTTTTATACCTTATTAAAAGAGAAGTATGAGCACTGCTTTTTTTTACCATAATTCTCTTCTGGGTCGGTTAAGTTCACTTACTTTTGCTCTATTGTGACTCAGAATCAGCCGTCAGCGCAGTCAGATGACATTACAGAGCCGCTTTAGGATTCTTATCATATTGTTGGTGAAGCCAGCTGCACCTGCCCCCTCTCTAGCCCGGTGCTCAAGTGAGCGCTGAAGGGGCCAGAGCAGAGAGCAGTGACTAACAGTGACTGCTCTCTGCTCCAAGAATATCAAGATTGAATGATCAGCCGTCATGTTATTGCTCAGTTCTCAGGCTTAGAGCAGACGGGGACAATTGCAGCATCAGGCCGAAGGTAAATATGTATGTTTGTTTTTTTAGTCACCCCATACACCTCCTTTAACCACTTGCTGGCCACCCTATAGCAGTTTTACTGATACAGGGCAGCAGCTGTACACCTGATCACGTATATATATATATATATATATATATATGTGTGTGTGATACTGCACTTCTGCCTGTAGGGGGGGCATGCGGGCACTGCCGGCAGGCCACTTCTGCTGTGATTAATTACAGCAGAAGCTGATCTGTGGGGGGTTGGGCACTCGATGTTTGCAAGAACCCACTAATTGTTGGACAGAGACTAAGAACAGAGCTCTGCCTAAGTAAACAAGGCAGAGTTCCGTTCTGACAAAGGGGAAGGGATAGATTCTCTGTTCCTGCAAAGCAACTAAAATCAATTTCTTTCCCTAGTAAAAGCAGCACACACAGTACACACAAACATTGGCTAGGCACTCAGTTAACCCTTTGAGCGCCCTAGATGTTTAACCCCTTTCCCAGCCAGTGTCATTAGTACAGTGACAGGCAATATTTTTAGCTCTGATCACTGTATTAGTGTCACTGGTTTCCCACAAAGTGCCAAAAGTGTCAGTTAGTGTCATATTGTTTGCCACATTATCGCAGTCCCGCTATGTCGCTGTGCTGCACCATTATTAGTATTAAAAAAAAAAATCCAGTATACAGTATATCCTATAGTTTGGAAAAGAGAAGAAACACAATCTCGGTTGAAAACTTCAGCACCACATATTTCCCATAGTTTGTAGACGCTATAACGTTTGTGTAAACCAATCAATATACGCGTATTGAAATTTTTTTTACCAAAAAACATGTAGCAGAATATATACATACTAAATGTATGAAGAAATTAGATTGTTTACATTTATTTATTGGATATGTTTAATTGCAGAAAGTACAACATTTGAATGTTTTGTTTTTTTCAAAATTGTCGGTCTTTTTGTTTGTAGAGCAAAAAATAAAAATACAGTGATGATCAAATATCACCAAAAGAAAGCTCTATATGTGGGGAAAAAAAAGACATACA